>NC_091451.1:23432287-23755467 GCF_964237555.1 Oryctolagus cuniculus | reverse complement strand
TTACTGATTGAATAATGGAATGAATTCTGCAAACCTCAATCTTAGGATGTGTATCGCTGAAAAGGCCCTAAAAGAATATCTGGACCAAGGATGGTCAATCATTTACTGGCTTTCCCACTGCAGTCCATACACTGCCGAGCCCTGGAACACTGTGGTAACAAGGATTCTGAGGCCCTGTCTGTGATCACCAGGGAAGAACATGGTCAGTCAGAATGTCTGGCAACGGTGCCCGTGGGGACCAAGCATCCTTGCCCTTTTTGGCCCAATGGACCGCACCACCGTGCAGATAAGCAAACACGAGATGGAAGATCACACCTCACTCAGTGGCTGACCTGGGAACAACACCAGCTCTGGATGTGAGCAGCAGAAAAAAATAAAGATGCCAACTTTTTGCTGCTGCTGTTGCTAAGTTGTTAAGGATTTTATCCAGTGCGAGAAATGCACAGCAGAGTGAGGGCTTTATTTAGAAGAGAAAGATAAGTCTGGAAGCTAAGTTAGGTCCATACCAAGCAGAGAGCAGCCCAGGAGCGAGCCACGGGCAGCAAGCATGCAGGCAGGAAAGCAAAGGCCATGCGCCCCAAAGGCGTGGGGGCAACAAGGGCAACAAAAGAGAGGGGCTCAGCGTGCTCCAGGCCTTTTATCCTCTTCCAAAGCGGAGTGGTTATGTAGCCTGATTGGCAGGTGGGCATACAGGTGGGGTCAGGTAGGGGCATGAGATCACACAGGGGTGTGGTCAGCTCAAAAACCTGATCAACTTTAGCCTAATAAAGATGGCAAGCTTGACCTGGGAGACAATAGCAGCAAGTTGGGAACAAAAACCCAAGACGACGTCAAGAAGTCTTGTTGTCCAACTACTGTAGCAGGAAACAGATTTCTCTTTGACCCCTATCAGCATGGGATAAGCAGTAATCCATAAGAAATGCTGGTGGATGGCATAGGCTGAGAAATTGCAATTAGGCGCAGATCAAACTCCCAGGTTAATTCCCTCTTAACACAGGGTGGTGCTGCGTCAGCCTCTCCCATCCCCATTTTGGTCAGTGACTGCCCTACCCGCCCCCCACTACCACACCTCCTCTGCCTCCCAGGTTCTGCAGTCACAGCCCTCGTTGAAGATAGATTTCTTTCATCTCTCTCAAGGCCATTGCTTCGGAGAAACAGAATTAACAACTTCAGCATTCTGAGAACCTTTCTACAGGGAAGGCCAATCGTCTGTTAGCTTAACTCCCTGTGGCTTGATTAGCTGTCTGATGTTGACAAAGAAAGGAGAGTGGCTCTCCATGAGGCTGGTGAGGCAAGACAAGTCGCAAGTCAAAATAAATATTTTTAGTTAAAAATGACTCTTCTCACAGAGACGACTCCCCACTCATGTGTGGGGCTACATGAACATGAGGGGGCTAGGGCAGAGGACCTGTAAACTCTGTCTGAGCCAGATGATGGAGCTCGGCACCCCAGCGCTAAGTCCCCTGGTGGTCCACGCCCTCGGTGCAATGGGAGGAGGCGCTTCCCCTCTGTGCTCCTCCTCCCGTAACCCACACCCCGGTTCTAATCATGAGAAGCACATCAGACGAAGCCCCTTGCATGGGCACCCTACAAAATGCATAATCAATAATATCTGAAGCTGTCAAAGTCATAAAAAATAAGGAAAGGCAAGGTCACTGCCACACCCAAGAGGAGCTAACGGGACATGGTTTCCTGGACAAGAATCCTGGGACAGAGAAAGGACGTTAAGTCAAAACTGAAGAAGCCTGAATGAAGCGTAGGCCTGAGTTAATAATAATGTAGCGGTACTGGTATAAGATGCTCACAGTAGTGGAAATTTGTGAACTTGAATCCTGTAGAGACCCAAGCCAGCAAGTGTGCTGTCGGTGCTGAGAAGACACCAGACTACCAGTTGCCAGCCAACAGGACCTCCCAAGGAGAACTCAACCACGATGAAGGAAACATGCCAACTGTACCTTAGGAAGGAGTGAGCTTCATATTGTAGGAAGAGTGATTAGCAACCTCACTGTTTGCCTCTCCCTGCATACCAACAAAATCCCCTGTGGATGAGTTTAGGAATGTCATTCACCTCCTTATTAAATATGCAAGTCTGTTAGCCAGTACAGGTGTTGCTCAATTTCCAGTGAGGTACCCTTCAGTTTTCAATCTGGTAATAACACATGAATCTATATTGTTGAACCCAAGTCAATGCAAGAAAAGAATAAAATTCAGGCTTGCAAACAGCCAGCCACTGATTGGTTGTTTCCAGGTGTAAGTCCCCAGTTTGACTCACTGAATAAAACTTTGATTTCTCAACCAGACTCCTTTTCAGTTAATAAATTATGTCTATTATGTGTTCATTTTGATGTGGGCGCCAGCATATTAATTTGCATTCTAGGTTCTTATCTCTCACAGATATAAGAATTCTTAGAGGAAACATGATAATGCACACAGGTAGGAACAGGATTTATTCCTGAGAAAGAAAGCACACAATCATACATGAGAAATATCCATGAGTAGGCCAGACAGTGGCCCACAAAGCCTGAACAGCAGCACCTGACCGTGGCCCATGGCAAAAAGAGGGCTCTCCCCCATTCTCAAACTCTTTTATGGGGTAGGGGGTGGTGCTTTAGCATGTGTGAAGCCATCAGGGAAATGTTATTGCCCCTCCACGTGGAATATAACATCAATATAAGCATGGCATCTCCCCTTCTTGGCCCCAGATGAGACACATGGGAAGCTGGGTATTTTTGACTGACAGTTAGAGAGATAACATTACATTATAGGGCTTGCAAGGATTCCAGCTCACTTGGACCTAAGTAGCTGCCTGCCTACTCGCACCACATGAATTTGGACTGCTATCACAAAATATCATAGACTGGGTAGCTTATAAACAACAGAAATTTATTTGCACAATTCTGGAGGCTGGAAAAAGATCAAGGCGCCAGCACATTCAGCACCTGGCGAGGGCCCATTTCCTGGTTCTTAAATGAAGCCTTCTTCCTGGGTCTTCATGTGGTAGAAGGAGAGAATGAGACCCCATACACACAATTTTTAAAATATACACATTGACAAATTGGACTTAACATTTAAAATTTTTTCTCTATTAAATACACAATCATATTGTTCTGGAAAAGACAAAAATTATAGGGACATAGAAAAGAAACTAACTGCCAGGGATTCAGAGTAGGCAGAGGGCTGATTGCAAAGGGAATGCCAGAATTCTTTCTCTTCTGATCATGGTAGTAATTACACAACTCTGTGTCTGTGGCAGAATCACCAAACTGTACCCAAAAAAATGTAAGCTTTACTGTATTGAAGTTTAAAACCAAATAAATAAAATTCAGAGTCCTCACCCCAGAAAAAAATCCTAGTCAATACTCCTCTAGACCCATCCTGGAAAAAATACACCAAACATTACCTCAGCACCAAGTCAGTATTTTCAAATGTTCAACTTTCCCATGAAGAAAAAAATTATAATTTAATCTAAAAATAACAAATACACAAAAATAAACTCATCTCATTCAGGAGAGCAGAACCTCGTGACCTAATCACCTTCCCTGAAGTCCATCATCCCATCGGGGTGGGATTTCAACAGAAGAATTTAAGGGACACAAACATTCAGACCATAGCATGAGGTCCACAAGAACTCTCTGTGTTGTGGTCACTACTTTCCTATGAGTCTGAAACTATTCTAAGACAAACGATGCATCTTTCAAAAATGGAAGGCAAAGGACTTAACAATGTCTCTGGAGCAGCCCAGGTTGCAAGAGTGGTCACAGGACTTGCGCACGTCTCTCTCCCTCCCTCCAAGTTAACCTCTTCACACTGAGCTGCCAACCGGCCCCTCCTCCTCCCTCCCTGGCTCTGAAGTCTGCCCTCCCAAGCCCACAGAGGTGTGGGGATGAGGCTGTTCCCCAGCCCAGCCCTCGGATGTTTCAGCGTTGTGTCTCCTCAAACCAAGAGAGGCCTGCAAACATCTTCCAGTCCCACACTTTCCTTTTAGGACTGGAGATTCAGGCCCAGGGGTAGGCACACAGACACCAAAACCCATGTTGGCCCCCACCAGTCCAAAGCCCTCCCTCTGGAACATGCTGCTCATACAAAGGTTAACGTAGGCCCCTGGTGGGTTCCCCAGGGCACACATCGCTGCTTCCTTCACCATTCATCATACTCTGGGGCCCCAGATGTAGCAGGGCCCTCCTGAGAAGTCCTTCAGCAATTTGTGAAAGGTTCTCTTATCCCCCTCATTAGGTCCATTAAGAAGCAGCCAGAGGGGCCAGCATTGTAGCAGGTAAAGCTGCCACCTGCAACTCCAACATCCCATGTGGACGCCAGTTCAAGTCCCAGCTGCTCCACGTCTGATCCAGCTCTCTGCTACTGTGCCTGGGAAAAGCAGCAGAAGATGGCCCAGGTCCTTGGGCCTCTGCACTCACATGGGAGATCTGGATGAAGCTTCTGGCTCCCGGCCTTTGTGGTTCACTGGGGCTGTGCAAGGTGCATCAGACATGATGATATTATCAGCCGACTCACTTGATAAACATTTATTGAGCATCATTATGTGCCAGGCATTTGGGGGAAACGCTAAAGACACCAAGGTCAAAAGATACCAGCTCCCTACACTCCCCCAAAAAAAGACATTTGTGCTAACAACAAAAAAATGCAGGTCCCTAGGACTAAAACCACAGAAGTCTGAGTTAGGCAGGACACCCGACACCTGGAGAACGGAGCACGATTTTTTCCTGGGATTGTGTTTTTCAGATGAGGAAACTGAGACTTCAGGAAGCACCTTGCCCAAAGAAAGAAGTAACTCACTGTGGAGGGAGAGACGTGAAATACCACAGCTGTCAATCCACACTCTCCGTCAGCAGAATGCTTCTCGAAGTAAGTTGCTGCTGTATGTTCTACAAAGTGTTTCCCGTGGCCAATTAAGTCTGCAAATACAGTATACCACTGTTTCCTCTAGGAAATTCAAAATGCCAATATCAATAATAAAGGCTCTAAGAAGTCTTGCAATAAAATATCTATTTAACTCAGGAGTGTCCCAGACATAATTGGCTACTGAAATATGTCCCCCGAATTCCTTTTCTCAGAGAATGTTTATTAACATAAAGGGAACTAATGTTACAGGGACTGTATTTTGGAAAACTCACCTCTCTACCCTGCTGTCACCCCTAAGGTAAGTAAATGCTGCTATTATGCCATTGCCAAAAAGGAAAAAAAAAAAAAAAAAAAAAGAAGCCAACAGACTCAACAAGTTAAAATTCTGACAAAGCCACAAATGTCCCTCTGAATAAGAACGCACGCATGAAACTGAACAGGGACTTTTAGCTTAGGTGACAGAAAGGCAAAAGTTTATCTTGGATCAACCCAACTGGTTCCAAACACTGTAAATTCTATTCTTTGCCTAAACAATCTCCCAGAGTTCCCCTGGTAGCTCTGAGGCCTTCACTGGCAGGAGGCCAACAAGTAGAAGTTCTGGAGGTGTTAAGGCAAAGAGGAGGTGATAAGGGAGGAAAGACCTGGCAGCACAAGGCAGCAAAGAGAAGTGCAGCAGGAAGACAGCTGGAACCATTCATTGCCCGGAAGGCTAGAGGCCTGCTATTGCAGCCTTGGATTCCAGACACTACCCACAATCCTGAAACACCCTATGTATTTCTTCTTTCTTACCAATCTCCCAAATCATGGTTTCTAAACAATGGAACTGCTGATAATTTGGGCCAGCCAATTCTTTATGGTGGGAATGGGGACCCATCCAATGCATTATAAGATGTTTTGTAGCATCCAATATGCCAATATTACAAGGTATATGCTAGCAGCCCTGCTCTACGTATAACAACCAAAATGTCTGCAGATAATGCCAAATTGCTCTGGGGAGCAGAATCACTCCTGGTTTCAAACCAGAGCCCTAATGGTTCTTTGCTGTGCAATGCCATACCATGCTACCAGATACTACCAATGAGAAAGATTCACTTGCAGAACAAATGACTTATCTGCATACTATTACCTGGGCTCCAAGCTGCCTTCTAAAAGGATTTCACTATTTATGGCCAAACCATGCCAAATGCTACTCAAGCCTCATGGCCCAACTCCAATTTCACCATCTCCTTCCACAGAGTCTTCTGGCCAGTTATGCCCTATCCCCTCCCTGCTCTCTTCTACACTCCTGGTACAGTATTGCTCAGTATTTGCCTAGAGCTGACCTCGATTAAAGCACTGTGCATCTTTTATCTTGTACTGTCCTGTAACACGTGAGCAAGCACTGGCAGAGTGTTTGTGACATATGTGGGACACAGAGACACAAGCATGATATGTTCAGTACCTTTAAGAGTTCATAGTCTCGGTGCAGGCACTGTGGCACACAGGTTAAGTCACTGCTTGGGACTCATATCCCGTATCAGAGTGCCTATTCAGCCCCAGCTGCTCTGGTTCCTGTCCAGCTTCCTACTAATGCATCCTGGGAGGCAGCAGGTGATGGCTCACGTACTGGGGTCCCTGCCACCCATATCGGTGACCCAGATGGGGTTTTTGGCTGTTGGCTTCAGTCTGACTCAGCCCAAGCTATTGTAGTCACTTTGGGAGTGACCCAGCAGATGGAAGATGGCTCTCTCTCTCTCTCTCTCCTCTCTCTCTCCTCTCTCTCTCTTCTCTCTCTCTCTCTCTCTCTCTCTCTCTCTCTCTCTCTCTCTCTCCCTGCCTCCCTTCCTCCCTCCCTCTCTGTTGCTCCACCCTTCAAACTAATAAACATTTTTAAAAGAAGTCCACAGTCTTGTGGAAAGGTAGACTCAAATGTTACAGTCCTACCTGGCTGCTTGCTACACGTCTTCTGGGGGACATCTGGGGATGAAAACAAACTCCAGTCCTTCTTTGGCGTCCACCCCAATGCTGAGCACTCAGTTGGTACCCACAGATTGCACTGAACCAAATCTAAGGAGGCAGAGCTGAATCCCACAAAAGACCCAAAAAGCATCCTTGAGAACAGACCTCCACAAGCATAAGTGCTTTCTATAAATTCTTAATTCTTTCCCTTTTTAAAATTTATTTATTTATCTATTTATTTATTTATTTATTTATTTTGGAAGGCAGAGAGACAGAGATTTTTTTCATCCATTGGTTCATCCTCAAATGCCCACAACAGCCAGGGCTGGGCCAAGCCAAAGCCTGGAGCCAAGAACTCAACCTGGGTTTCTCACATGGGTGGCAGGGGCCCATGTACTAGGGCCACCATCTCTGCCCCCAAGGAGCACATCAGCAGGAAGCTGGAATTGGGAGTGGAGTCAAGACTGTAACCTAGGCCACTCGGATTCAGGATGTGCACACACCATCGTGTCCTAACCACTACCCCAAATGCCTGATCCCAAAAACACAACTGACATCCTTCCCAGACCCCACTGGGCAACTTCTTCTATGATGTGATGGTAAAAGCAAAAGGCAGTTGTTTTATTGGGACAAATAAAAAAGGAAGGAAATCCTACATCAGTCTCCTTACCTCTTTTTTTTTTTTTTTTTTTTTTTTTGTTTTTTGACAGGCAGAGTGGACAGTGAGAGAGAGACAGAGAGAGAAAGGTCTTCCTTTGCCGTTGGTTCACCCTCCAATGGCCGCCGCTGCAGCCGGCGCACTGCGCTGATCCGATGGCAGGAGCCAGGATCCAGGTGCTTTTCCTGGTCTCCCATGGGGTGCAGGGCCCAAGCACCTGGGCCATCCTCCACTGCACTCCCTGGCCATAGCAGAGAGCTGGCCTGGAAGAGGGGCAACCGGGACAGAATCCGGCGCCCCGACCGGGACTAGAACCCGGTGTGCCGGCACCGCAAGGTGGTCCTTACCTCTTTTAAATTTTTTTTTACTTTTTGCTTTATGAAATCCAAAAGTCTGTGACCTACTGCTGTAATAGGGAAAATACAAGAAAAAAAGGAGGGGGCCAAGAAACTCAAACAATTAGGAAGTAATGAAGACTTTGCAAAAAATAACTATCGATCCCAAGTAGACTCAGAAATACTTGGTAAATGGGAACACGTGCAGAATCAGCATGTCGTTAGCATCTGCATTACTGAGTCTTTGTGCGGAACGCGCTCATACTTGATGTGTGTGAACAGTGACAGAACGGAACACGTGCACAATAGGAGGTGGAGTTCTCCACCTTCCTAAGCCAGAGCAAACAGAAGCCTACATGGCTGAGGTTTAAGAATGCTGGCTTAGCATTTCAAGGAAACAATGCAGAGTTTAAAATGTAAAATGTTTAAACAGAGATGGACAGAGACTTGTAGACCTCAAGCAATAGAGCAGAGACATAAGCACCTGTTTGAGTCAGGACACAGAATGTACAGGCATCAAGGCTCCGAGATGTTTGATCAATGAAAGGAATGACTATTATTATTATTATTATCATCATCATCATCATCACATTAGGAGACTCCTGGAGCATGGAAGGCTTCCTTAGCCTCCTAGGCTTTTTCCTTCTTCTATTTTGATTTGAACTACCATCATATATGGCATTTACAAGCAAATCTTAAAAAGAACCAACCTGGGCCAGCGCCGCGGCTCACTAGGCTAATCCTCCGCCTTGCAGCGCTGGCACACCGGGTTCTAGTCCCGGTCGGGGCACTGGATTCTGTCCTGGTTGCCCCTCTTCCAGGCCAGCTCTCTGCCATGGCCCGGGAGTGCAGTGGAAGATGGCCCAAGTACTTGGGCCCTGCACCCCATGGGAGACCAGGATAAGTACCTGGCTCCTGCCATCAGATCAGCGCAGTGCACCGGCCGCAGCGCACCTGCCGCGGTGGCCATTGGAGGGTGAACCAACGGCAAAGGAAGACCTTTCTCTCTGTCTCTCTCTCTCACTGTCCACTCTGCCTGTCAAAAAAAAAAAACCAACCTGGTAGCCACAATTTCCAAAGGATTTTGTCCTTAACATGCACCAGAGAAAACTGAGTGACCAGAGAAAGGGGAGCAGGACCCTGGGCACGAAACAGAGCATGGGCTGCTCTGCTTGGAAAGGTCCCCTCTGTGTAGAGTCTGTACAGCTGTAAACACACACTGGGACACTCTGCACCCAGCCTCTTTCTCTCCAGTCACCACCTGTCTCACCCCATCCCCATTCTCTGGCAGCAGAACACAGTTTCCTATTTGCTCTTGCCAGTCGTAGAACACTCAGGAATCCCAGCTAAATGCAGCCAAGACATCACAGTTCCCCCTTGGGGGGTTGCAGCCCATGAGCCAGCAGCCCACAGCAAGGGAAGGAATGGTGGTGGATTACATCTGAGTGAGCAGAGGGGCGGTGCAAGACCAAGACCATCCCCACACCAGGAGCCAGCCGTCCTCCAGCGAAAGAGTTACAATGCAGACAGAGGTCTCTAGGGGAAGGTGGCACTTCCTGAGCCAAGTCCAGACTTTGTCAGGAAGGCACAAGGCCTTCCGGGCCTCAGCTCTAGTCCATCCAGCCTGGGAAATTGAAGCTCCATGGAAAAGGCACATTCACTGGGCCCCAGGAAGACATGCAGACCTCAAGGTCAGCCTGAGTCGTGAGATGCAGCCAACCACAACACGGAAGAAATGGTCTCTACCGACCTGAACACAGGGCTAAAGAACCTGAAAGTGAAAGTTTTTCTTCTAAAGTCAGAGCAAAGACATGCAAAACCCACCTGGCCAGTCAAGGGTATTTCAAAGGTTCATATGTCGCTCCCCCTCTTCGTGGAGGAACGACACTAAACCCTGCCTAGGCTTCATATCCGAGTCACGGCACCACTATGTCGCTCCCCCTCTTCGTGGAGGAACGACACAGGACCCTGCGCTGTTCTTTCGTCTGCTCGGCCCTCCCCGGGTTTGCTGCTGGTTCTTCCCGGGTTGGCTACCGTCCCTTCCACCTCCGTGGAAGGGCGGTTCCCCCTGCCACATTCCCCACTTCCGCGGGGGAGCGGCACACCGCCGGCCGGCTCTCTCGGGGGCTGCACAGGTGTTCCCCTTAGATGTTCCTGGTGCATGCCGTCTCTCTCCTCCTTTATAGTCCTCCTCTGCCAATCCTAACTCGGCTGCCCACACGCCGAGTACGTTGCTCTCCTCCAATCAGGAGCAAGTCCTGCTGCCTATTGGTTGAACTGGAGGCAGCTGTGCAGAAGCTGTTTTCTCCTCTCCCAGCGCCATATTGTGGGAGAGCAGATGCATAGAATAAGTCTTAATTCCAGTAACAGTATAGTCCGAGTTGCTCCCCACATTCATAAAAATGCCTATTAAGGTAAAACTGTTCATAGATTTCATAACTTTTTGCACCAAAATAAACTCATCTTTTAATTCCATTTTCCACAAGCTTTCTGAAGCCTCCTTGTATTGATGCATGTATAGACGGAGTGTGTCCACTGAAGGGAGAAATTCCCTTAAGTCAATTATTTATCAAACTGCCAGCCCTGAACCCTTAATAGGAGGTGAAATCAACTCATGAGTGATCAGCATGTTTTAATGAAATTATATTGAATAGAAAATCTAAGGGGGCCAGCATTGTGGTGCAGTGGGTTAAGCTGTAGTCTGCAGTTCCAGCAGCCCATATGGGCACAAGTTCAAGTTCCAGCTGCACCACTTCCCATCCAGCTCCCTGCTCATGTGCCTGGGAAAGCAGTGGAAAATGGCCCAACTGCTCGGGCCTTTGCATCCCTGTGGGAGACCTGGATGAAGCTCCTGGCTCCTGACTTCAGCTTGGCCCAGACCTGGCCACTGTAGCCAATTGAGGAGAATACCAATAGATGGAAGGTCTTGGTCGGTCTCTCTCTCTCTCTCTCTTCCCCTTCTCTATCTCTCCTCTTCTCTCTCCGTAACACAGCCTTTCAAATAAATAAATAAAGCTTTTAAAAAAAGAAAATATAAGAATGCATCTTGTGTGATAATGATAAGTATGGGTTTTTTTAAAAGATTAACTTATTTATTTGAAAGTCAGAGTAACATAGAGAGAGAAGGAGAGGCAAAGAGAGAGGTCTTCCATCCACCGGTTCACTCCCCAGTTGGCTGCAATGGCTGGAGCTGTGCCGATCCAAAGCTAGAAGCCAGGAGCTTCTTCTGGGTCTCCCACATGGGTGCAGGGGCCCAAGGGCTTGGAGCATCTTCTACTGCTTTCCCAGGCCATAGCAGAGAGCTGAATCCCGTGGAGCAGCCAGGACTAACCAGCGCCCATAAGGGAGGCCAGCACTGTAGGCAGTGGTTTTACTTGCTACGCCATAGTGCCGGCCCCAATAAGCATGGTTTCATAAGGTGTGTGTACATGTTGCATCTTAATTTAAACTATATATATATATATATATATATATATATATATGAGCCGGCACTATGACACAGCAGGTTAATGCCCTGGCCTGAAGCGCCAGCATCCTATATGGGCACTGGTTCAAAACCTAGCTGCTCTACTTCTGATCCAGCTCTCTGCTATGGCCTGGGGAAGCAGTAAAAGATGGACCAAATCCTTGGGCCCCTGCACCCACGTGGGAGACTTGGAGGAAGCTCCTGGCTCCTGGCTTCAGATCGGCACAGCTCCAGCCATTGCGGCCAATTGGGGAGTGAACCAGTGGATGGAAGACCTCTCTCTCTCTCTCTCTCTCTCTCTCTCTCTCTGCCTCTCCTCTCTCTGTGTACTCTGACTTTCAAATAAATAAATAAATCTTTTTTAAAAAACTGTATTTATATACTATAGATCACTGCTATGACTTAAACACTATTTGGTCTCCAAACTCATTCAGATGCCTAAACCACAAAGCTCATGATATAAAAAGGCTGAGAATTTAATGCAATTATAGTATTTAGGAGGCTGGTCTACTAAGAGACCCTTAGGTCTTTGGGTCTTTGGGCATGCCCTCAGAAGGTAGTTCTTACAAGAATTGTTATAAAACATAAGTTAGGGCCCTGCTTTTCTCTCTCTCTCTCTCTCTCTCTCTCTATATATATATATATATATATATATATACACACATGTATATATATGTACATATATATGTAAAATCGGCTTGCCATCTGACCTGCTTCCACATGTGCTTCACCACTGCCATCACTAGAGGGTAAGCCAATGGGGCCAAGCCAATCTTAGACTGTGACTCTTCATAACTAGGAGCCAAAGCAAACCCATTTCTTTGTAAAGTAGCCTGCCTCAATCATTGCATTACAGAAACAAAAAGCTGATTAACATAGCCACTGTCAAAAAAAATTGAAAGGTACTGCCTTCAAGTGCACTTTGGTGAAACATTACAAAGTTCCACTCAGAATTAACCATTCATCCAATTACAAATACACAGTGGGCACTTAGTATACACCTGCCCTCTACAGCCCAGGGATAAAATGCTAAGGACAGCACAGCAAATGTCTACACTTTCTCATGTCTACATAGTTCTCATTATGTGCTTGGCACTCTTCCTTACATATGCTAATGTCCTTCCCCTCACAACAAGCCTATGAAGTAGGCTCCATTATTATCAATATCATTGTTCATGAGAAAACAGAGGTACTCCAAGACTCAGCAACTTGTAGGTTGCACAACTTTTAAGTGGCTGAGCTGGAATTTGACCCCATCCAGTCTAGCTGCAGTGTTCCATGAAGCTAAAACACCCAAGGAATTGCCCTAATGTTCCCAGTAACACCTTTGATGCCAGCACAGATTGTTTTGACCCAAGACTCCTAACGCTGGACACAGTAGTAACTCCTACATGCACAAACACAAGTGCTGCATCATCGTTTGGAGGCATTTGTGTTGGCGTCTTAAGAAATCAGCCCCAAGAGGGAGAAGGCACTGCCTGGAGTCTATTCCCCTGGGGACTTTTTTTTTTTTTTTTTTTTTTTTTTTTTACAGGCAGAGTGGACAGTGAGAAGAGAGACAGAGAGAAAAGGTCTTCCTTTGCCGTTGGTTCACCCTCCAATGGCCGCCGCAGCCGGTGCGCTGCGGCCAGCGCACCGTGCTGATCCGAAGGCAGGAACCAGGTGCTTCCTCCTGGTCTCCCATGTGGTGCAGGGCCCAAGGACTTGGGCCATCCTCCACTGCACTCCCGGTCCACAGCAGAGAGCTGGCCTGGAAGAGGGGCAACCAGGACAGAATCCGGTGTGCCAGCGCCGCTAGGCGGAGGATTAGCCTATTGAGCCGTGGCACCAGCCCTCCCCTGGGGACTTCTAAATCTTGATATAAATACTTTGCCTCAGTATCCAGGAGCTTCACAGACAGATCAGTATTTGAGACCATTGAGTGTGAGGGTCAGTGCCGCACTCCAGAGCCTACGACAGTACAATACCCTTGGATAGGGATGCACCCTTGTCTAGGTTATGTTTCTATGTCTCGGTTTCGTTTCTATGTCTCGGTTTCCTCTACTGTGAAGTAAAGATGACCACAGTATCTACCTCAGAAGGTTACTGTAAGGGCCGGCCCCACGGCTCACTTGGCTAATCCTCCGCCTATGGCACCGGCACACCGGGTTCTAGTCCCGGTTTGGGCGCCGGTTCCGTCCCGCTTGCCCTTCTTCCAGTCCAGCTCTCTGCTGTGGCATGGGAGTGCAGTGGAGGATGGCCCAAGTGCTTGGACCCTGCACCCACATGGGAGACCAGGAGGAAGCACCTGGCTCCTGGCTTCTGATCGGCGCAGCGGCCATTTAGGGGATGAACCAATGGAAGGAAGACCTTTCTCTCTGTCTCTCTCTCTCTCTCACTGTCTACCTCTGCCTGTCAAAAATAAATAAATAAATAAATAAATAAATAAATAAGAAGAAGAAGGTTATTGTAAGGATTTCATGAAATAGTATATGTAAAGTGTTCAGTAAATGCCTGGCGTGCAGTGAGTTCTAATTAAATGTTAGCTAATTACTACCTATTGAACACTGACCAGTACTGAGTCATCTAGCAGAAAATATAAAGGGTAAGCAGCTCACATCTCTGGAAAGCATGCAGGGGGTGGGCTCTTGGCCAGCGACTGCCATCCCATATGGGAGTGCCTGGGTTCAAGTCCTGACTTCACTCCCAATTCTAGATTCCTGCTCATGGGAGACAACAGGTGATGGGGTGATAGCTCACAGAGCTGGGTCCCTGCCAGCTTCGTGGAAAACCTGGATTGAGTTCTTCATTCCTGGTTTTAGGTGTTGCTGGCATCTGGGGAACGAACAAATGGATGGCAGCTTCCCTCTACCCTCAGACCTCATCTGTCTCCCTCCTCCCTCCCTCTCAAATAAATAAATAAAGACCATTTTTAAAAAAAAGAATGTTATACACAAAGTAGAGGAATTCAGAGGAAAGGTATTTGACTCAGCCAGAAACTTCAGAGAGAAAATGGGACCTTGAAGATTGAAGTGTTGAAGATTGAACCAATGTGTGAAGAAAGAAGAAAAGGACATTCCATCATCAGACAGAGGGGGAAACCTGACAAAGAAGACCTTCAGGTGCAAGGCATAAATGAAAAAATAAAAATAAAAATATCAAAACACAACTTCCCCTATTTGGACATGCCCAATCACAAAAATCTCCAGCAAATATGCCTGCAATTCGGATTTGTCCCCAAGTTATTTCAGGTGTTGAAATGTACAGGAGGGGCCAGCACTGTGGCATAATGGGCTAAGCCTACACCTGTGGCACCAGCATTCCATAAGGGCACTGGTTTGAGTCCCAGCTGCTCCACTTCTTGTCCAGCTCCCTGCTAATGGCAAAGCAGCAGAAGACAGTCCAAGTGCTTGGGCCCCTGCACCCACATGGGAAACCCAGAAAAAGCTTCTGGCTCCTGGCGTAAATTGGCCCAGTTCTGGCCATTCATAGAGTGAACCAGCAGCTGGAAGACCTCCTTCTTTGTTTCTCCCTCTCTCTGTAACTCTACCTCTCAAATAAATAAATCAAAAAAATGTGCATGAAACATGCATATTCATTCATACTCACTTCTAGGAAGATCTAAACCTCATCTCTCAAAGAAACTGAAGGAAAAACATCAAACATCAATCCCTAATGCATTAACAATGGGAATTTCCCATGGGGTTGGACATGCTTCAAAGAAGCAGCTCCCCCCGTGTGGTTCTGAGACCCAGGGACTGGATACAAAGGCAGATTCTCAGCCCCACCTGAGACCCACTGACTCAGAGACTCTGGGGGTACAGCCGGGCCGTCTGCACTTTAACAAAGCCTCCAGGAGCTGGTGCCCTGGCACAGTAGGTTAATCCTCCGCCTGTGGTGCCTGCATCCTATATGGTCGCCGATTCTAGTCCTGGCTATTCCTCTTCCAATCCAGCTCTCTGCTATGGCCTGGGATAGCAGTGGAGGATGGCCCAAGTCCTTGGGCCCCTGCACCCATGTGGGAGACCAGGAAGAAGCACCTGGCTCCTGGCTTCAGATTGGTGCAGCTCCGGTAGTTGCAGCCAATTGGGGAGTGAACCAATGGAAGGAAGACCTTTCTCTCTGTCTCTCCCTCTCACTGTCTGTAACTCTACCTCTCAAATAAATAAAGAAAATCTTAAAACAAACAAACAAAGCCTCCAGCTGATTCTGATGCTTGCCAGCATCTGTAAACCATGGCTGCAGAGAGACTGCTTAAGGAAATGAAAATAAAAACCAGAGGCCAGCATCTTGATACAGCAGTTCCACTGTTCCCTGCAATGCTGGCATTCCATCTCTGAGTCCAAGTTGCTCTGCTTCCAATCCAGCTCCCTGCTAATGTGCCTGGGAGGCAGCAGAAGATGGCCCAAATGCTTGGGTCCCTGCCACCCATGTGAGAGACCCAGATGGAGTTCCAGGCTCCTGGCTTCAGAAGGGCCCAGCCTCAGCCATTGTGGCCATTTGGGAGTGAACCAGCAATGGATGCAACCTTCTCTCTCTATCTGCCTGTCAAATAAATAAATAAAATATTTTTAAAAAGTAAGAGAGGGAAGCAAGTGACGTAGCAGCAACAGCAGTCCAGCCAATCCCTGGCATACCCCCCGTGCCTCAAACCAGGGCTCATCTTAACACAAGGTGTTCAAGAGCCCAGGTTCTGTCACCCCTCAGCCCTGGGTTTAGACCCCAGTTGGGGTACCGGCTGGCTGCCCCTTAACCCCTATATCTCATCTGCAAAGTAAGGACAACAGTTCCTCCTCTGGGGATTGTTCTGAGGACTGCATGAGGTGGGATCTGTTAGACACTTAGCCTACAGCTGCCCGTGACAGGAGAGTCAACACGCCAGAAGGCAAACTCAAGTCCCTCCATCCTTGAGTTTCATATCCTGTGCCACAGCAGTCTCCCAATAGGGTACTCACATCCCAGAAAGTCCAAGTGGATTTGGTTTGGGGCATGGATAGGCTTACAGGATCAATTTCCAGATGGCCAGTGTTCCTTTACGCTCTGCTGAAAGCCATCTGTATGCAGTGAGGGCAGTGGCCAAATGCTCCCGGGGCAGCCCTTCTCCCGCTTAACAAAAGAGGGGCACAGTTCCCAGTCATGCCAACCCTCAAAAGGATGCATCCTGGAGAAGAAACGTCCAAGGCTCCAACAGGAGGACAAACAGAAATAGGGAGGCTGGGAAGGTCTCTAACGATTGAGTAACAAACTCATTTGCAGATGAACAACGACTTGGTCACAAGTCCTTTTCCAATTGCTTCCCACATAATCGGAGGACCTAATCGAACTGGAAGCTGATGGATCACTAAAATAATATGTGATGATTAAACACTATGGGATTTCTACTAGGAAGGTACTTCAAAAGTCTGATCGATGAAAAAGAATTAAAGATAAGTTCATTTTGGTGCAAAAAATGTTTGCATCCTTGCATAAGTTTTTTTTTTAATCTAATACGCATTTTACATGAACTTTTGAGGACTGCTCACATTTTACTTGGAAGCATCTCAAATAATTCAGAAATATCAAGGGTCCTAACACAGCAGTTGTGTCTTAATAAACAAAAAACAGGATTGTAATTGATAACAACTGATGTCTTATTCTAGCAATAAGTAATACTCATGGATACAAGAAATAATTTTTAAAACCCTATCCATCTCAGAGCAGATGCATTTCCAACATAAGTTCATGTTTTGTGCTTAATAATTATACAGCAAAATATATAATAGAGTTATGTTGTTTTTCTCTATTTTATAGTAGTAATAATTTTAATGATAATTCAATTCCAAAGAAATTTTTCAATACTCAGAGCCTTTTAGTCACATGAACTGTTTTAAAATGTTATTTCAATTTATATGCATGTTTTGTTGCAGAAAAGTATGGAACAGAAATCAATAAAAAAAACTTTCAAGCATAAAAATATATTACCTACATTAGGCTAAAAGTCTGTAGGGAAAATGCAATGAAAATACAAGTTCGAGGAGAAAAAAGAAATGATGGAAAAATTTCTGACTACTAAAGAAAAGCTTGTTTGTACATTGTGAAACAGAAAGTAATAATACCAAATCACTATGGTATTTAGACTTCAGTGGCAACTTTAAAAGGAGCATGTAATAGGTTTATTTTTAAATGTCAGTTTTTATACTATGCCAAAATTTATATTCTTTGCAACTACCTAAAGTTGTATAGAAAATATATAGATATCAAGTTAAAGATGTGTGAGGGGTACTTCCTCTTTCAAAATCCTTCCAAGGGATAATGCAGCTACTTTTACTATCTAACAAACCACTCAAAATCTAGGGTCATGGAAGAGTCACTTGATTAAACTCACAGATTCTGTGGACAGGAATTCAGATGGAGTAAGCTAAGTGGCTTCTATTACAGTGTCAGGGGCCTCAGCCAAGGAGACTCTGACACCCAGGAGCTGGGCTTACTGGCCCAGAGAGTCCCCTTCCACAAGCTTTGCACTCCTGTGTCTATCTCATGGGCTGAGACAAAGATTGCACTGAGATGAAACTGTTGACCAGATGCCTGTACATGTCTCCTCTGCACATGCCTTAGGGTCATCATTGCATGATGGCTTGATTCTAAGAACAAGGATTCCAAGAAACCTAAGCAGAAGCTGCACAGTCCTTTATAACCCAGGCAGATGCAGGAGTCAGGCAGGGCCATTCCTGGGGAACTCGTTGGTCCAAGTCATCATCAGATTCAAGGGGAGGAGACACAGATCCCATATCTCAATGTCAGGAATGCCAAAGAACATTTTAAACAATATATTTAATGGGGCCGGCGCTGTGGCACAACAGGTTAATGCCCTGGCCTGAAGCGCCAGCATCCCATATGGTTGGAGAACTGGCTGCTCCACTTCCCATCCAGCTCTCTGCTATGACCTGGGAAAGCAGAAGATGGCCTAAGTCCTTGGGCCCCTGCACTCACATGGGAGACCCGGAAGAAGCTCCTGGCTCCTGGCTTCGGATCAGCACAGCTCCAGCCGTTGCCGCCAATTGGTGAGTGAACCGCTGGATGGAAGACCTCGAGCTCGTTCTCTCTCTTTCTCTCTCTCTCTCTCTCTGCCTCTCCTCTCTCTGTGTAACTCTTTCAAATAAATAAATTAAAAATATATATATATATTTAAGTGTAGAAGTAAGGGGGAATATATCCGAGATATTCAGTGTAACCACTTGATGTATGTGTTCACTGTGTAATGATTGCCACAATCAAATTAATTAACACACCCACCACCACCCATGCTGTGCAATAGACCTGCAGAACTTCATTCTTATACCTGCAAGTTTGCTTTTTTGACTCAATCTCCCCCACACCCTCACTCTAGCTACCACGGTTCGACTCCTTGCTTCTGGGAGTTCAACTCAGATTGCACATACAAGTGAGACCCTGTAAGTGTTTGTCTTTTGGTGTCTAAGTTCACCCATGTCATCACAAACGGCGATATTTCTTTGTGGCTGAATAATATTCCATTGTATGTATGGGGGAGGGGGGTCTTCAAAAAGTTCCTGGAAATATATAGTAGAAAAGAACTGTGCATGGATTTCAATTGTTTTTTGTGCCAGAATAGATGTACCTTTTAATTCCATGTTTCCACTAATCTTGGAGGTAGCCTCATATACACTACAGTTTCCTTATCTGCTCATCTATCACCGGACACTTGTGTTGCTCCTCTTGTTTCAGCAATTGTGACTAATGCTGTAATGAACATAGAGGCACAGACAGTTCTTTGGATACTGAGTGCACAGCACTTAAATATATACCCAGAAATGGGATTGCTAGATCCCATGGCAGTACCATTTTTAATTTTTTGAAGAACTTCTATACCGTTTTCCATAATAGTTGTACCAATTTGCTTTCCTACCATCCTAATGGATATGAGGTGATACCTTGTTGTAGTTTTGATTTGCATTTCCCTGGGAGTAGCAATATTGAGCACTTTTTCTATACCTGTTGCCATTGTGTGACTTCTTTGAGAAAGATGTCTATTCAGGTCCTTTGCTCATTTTTAATCAGATTATTTGTTTTTTAAACCACCATATTGATTCGTTTTTCCCCTTGCAATTGAATATATTCCTAATTGATACAATGATAGATATAAAGTTGGACAGTATAATCATACTGCTGAACTCCAGGTAGGAGAGGAGAACAAGAAAGAAGTAGCTAAGAAAGCCTTCATTGTGGTACAGTAGGTTAAGCCTCTGAGATGTCTGCCTCCCATACTGTGCTTGGGATGGAGTTTCCCCTCTCCTTCCAAACCAGCTTCCTGCTAATGTATCTTAGAGGGCAGCACAAGTGCTTGAGTTCCTGCCACCCAGGTGGGAGATCCAGATGGAGATCCTGGCTCCAGGCTCTGGTCTGGTCCAGTCCCAGCTGTTGTGGGCATTTGGGGAGTGAACCAGTGGATGGAAGATCAATCAATCAGTTGATCTCTCTCTCTCTCTCTCTCTCTCTCTCTCTCTCTCCTCTGTGCTTTTCAAATAAATAATAAAACCTTTTTTAAAAAGAAAGCAAGCCATTATAAGCAAACATTTACTGAAGGCCTACAAGTACACATCCCAGAATAAACAGAATCTGCCAGTATACCACGAGCTTCAAGTCTCTTGCTAAGTGAGTTCAAATCCCAGTCTGAGTTCCCAAGCATCGTGGGTTTGGAAAATCCCAGCTGAGCCTCAGTTTCACCAACAGCAACACTGAGAACTTCCACCAGGGTTATGGCAAAGTCTAAATAAAACAACACGAGAAGGGCCTATCATGGCTCAGGGCACCCAGAAGTGCCCAATCAGGGTTGCACACATGTTTACACATTCAAGGAACTCACACATGCATTTGAGAAAATTAAATGCACGTCAGCCAGAAAACCGGCAGAGAGTTAGTGTTCCCCAAACAGAAGTCAGATCTCCAAATCCCCTGTATGGGCCAAATAAAGCTTTGCGGAAATGTATGCAGTGCAAAGCTGGGAGGAGTCAGATGAATGCTGGAGGAGCTTGAGACAGATTTTAGATCCAGGTGATGTCGAGGTTGAGAGTCAAGGCTTTTCCTTGAAAGCCCATCCCCACCACTGCTGCCAACTTGGAAAAATCTATCATTTCTCATGAAAGCCCAACCAAACCAACCTGAGATAAGTTGTCTAAATATCAGATCTGCCTTGATTTCCCTTATCCCTGAATGCACTGGGCACAATCTTCCAGAACGGATTAAGTCAGACCTTTTATTTTTAGCAGCTGGCTCAGTCACATCTCCTTACTATAAATACCTGAACACCTTGTTTTAAAGTACAACCTTTTTGTTATCTAATTGTCCCAGTCGATATTAGGTAAGGCAAGGGACACAGAATTAAAAGTGAGATGAGGCCAGCGCCATGGCTCACTTGGCTAATCCTCCGCCTGTGGTGCCAGCACCCCAGGTTCTAGTCCCAGTCGGGGCACCGGATTCTGTCCCGGTTGCTCCTCTTCCAGTCCAGCTCTTAGCTGTGGCCCCGGAAGGCGTGGAGGATGGCCCATGTCCTTGGGCCCTGTACCTGCATGGGAGACCAGGAGAGGCACCTGGCTCCTGGCTTCAGATCAGCGCAGTGCGCTGGCCACAGCGGCCATTGGAGGGTGAACCAATGGAAAAAAGGAAGACCTTTCTCTCTGTCTTTCTCTCTCTCACTGTCCACTCTGCCTGTCAAAAATAAATTTTAAAAAATTTTTTTAAAAAAGTGAGATGAAAAGAGTGTGGAAGACAGGATGTCTGCTTTACTCTGCCCCTAGCTACTCAGACACCAGATTCGCGGCAGACTGGACCCTGGAGAAAGCCTGGAGGTTTTAGCCCTTCTCGGAGCAGTAACCTTGAGAAGTTGTCAGCTGTTGGGGACTCAGTGGTGCCACCAGTTCCCCTTCTCATCACCTCATCCGCTCAAAGCTTCCCTTTCAGAGTTCTATGTCTCGGTCTCCCTAACAAAAATTGCAAAAGCCCTTGGTTTTGCATTCTTAATATGATTTTAACCATGCTGATCTCTAAAATAATTTTGTCAAGTTGAGAATGTTCCTGCTATTCCAAATTTGCTTACAGTTTTATCTTGAAATTTGGTTTAATTTTACTAACTGCTTTTTCTGGATCCATTAAAATAATCTTATCACTTTTCTTATTTCTTTTGTTAATGTGGTTTGTTACCTTAATTGACGTTCTATAGACACCCACCATAGCCTCATATGCAAGTGTTTTTTGTTTTTTGTTTTTGTTTTTGTTTGTTTTTTTGCTATAACAGAACACCTGAAATTGAGCACCTATTAAGAAAAGAGGTCTATATTGGCTCACAGTCCCAAAGGCTGGAAAATCCAGGACTGAATGGCTGCATCTGGTGAGGGCCTCATATTGCTTTATCTCATGGTGGAAAGCAGACAGGCAAGCAGGCATGGGATTAGGAGCAGCAAGTGAGAGCCAAGGAAGCCAAACTCATTTTATCCCATGAGAGGGAAAATTCAGTCATGCAAGAAGGCATTAACTCATTCATAAGAGCTCTACCCTCGTAACTCAAACAACTGCGCAGGTCACCACCCACCCCCATTGCTACCCTACTGGGGACAAAGCCTCAGTATAAGTTTTGATGGAGACATACCATAACCAAACCATAGCAGCAAGCCAAGAGAGGTCTTCATGCTCTTGATGGAACACAGATTATCGTAATATCTCATACCTGTGTCCCTGAAATCCCAAAGAGAAGAACACTGAGCTTTCAACAAATCCTTATCAAAGCCTGCTGAGCAGATAGGCCAGTCGGCTATGGGGAGCACCAATACACCGCAAAGTTCCACTCAGAATCATTGGGGAGTGTGGAGGAGGGGCAGGATATCACAGAAACCAGTAGATAGACAAAGCAGTGTAGCTGTCATGTTGCCTGATTGAAGGCATCCTGTCAAGTGATTCTGGAGTTATTACTAAGACTCCTAAAGGCCATGCTTTAGCTGCTAGTTAAATAATCTCATTATTAGGAAGGGCCTTCATCTCAGTAGGCCTTCATCTCATCATAAAATCCCTCGGCCATCCTTCAGTAACCTGAGAGCCTAACCCTGGCTTGACCACTGGATGCCTCCACCTGGGACATTGAATCCTGAGAGACAGAGGGATGTCAGGATGTGGGGCAAATCAGAGATGCTAGAAACGCAGCACCAGCCACGAGAGAATCAAGAGCCGGGAGAGCTGCGGTGAGTGTCTGGGGATGGCAGAGTCCACAGTGACGTGCTAAGACACTATTCTTCGGTTCCCTGCATTTTACGATTCCCCAGCATGCCCGAGGATCCCGTAAAGCTACCATTCCTAAAGCCCTTTTCAGCTTCAATTTCGATTGCTGGAAACTTAGACTAGGAGGAATATTCATGTGTCCACAGAAGTAGCCTTCTAGGGACGGGTGGGCTGGCTATCTTCAGGGAGCTTTTCTCAGGTAGGAGCTAGCCTGGGTAGATAACAGAGGATCTACAACTGGCACCACAGTCCTTCTTCCTTCTTCCACTCACTATTAAGACTTTCAAATCGGCCGGCGCTGCGGCTCACTAGGCTAATCCTCCACCTTGCGGCGCCGGCACACCGGGTTCTAGTCCTGGTCAGGGCGCCGGATTCTGTCCCAGTTGCCCTTCTTCCAGGCTAGCTCTCTGCTGTGGCCAAGGAGTGCAGTGGAGGATGGCCCAGGTACTTGGGCCCTGCACCCGCATGGGAGACCAGGATAAGTACCTGGCTCCTGCCATCGGATCAGCGCAGTGCGCCGGCCGCAATGCGCTGGCCGCGGTGGCCATTGGAGGGTGAACCAATGGCAAAGGAAGACCTTTCTCTCTGTCTCTCTCTCTCACTTTCCACTCTGCCTGTCAAAAAAATTAAATTTAAAAAAGACTTTCAAATCCTCTTCCAAATTAAAGTTGAACATATATTGTTATTTGGAAAAATATATTGACTCCAGGGAGCAGGAAATTATCAGCAGTCTGTAAGGACTACCGTGTCTCCGTAAGGTCACTCCCTCTAAGGATGTCAGAGGGCTACGAATGTCCACTGACCCAGGCTTTAAGCACCATGGGCCGTGTGCACCAAAGCAGCATCCAGGACCAGAGTCCCCTGACCTCTCTCAGGTGAGTGAAGTATTCATCAAGCATTTTCTAAAACTATTCCTATAGGGGCAAGCCCTGTGGCGGAGCAGGTTGAAGCCCGAGCCTGCAGCACCGGCATCCCATATGGGCACTGATTCAAGTCCCAGCTGTTCCACTTCCAATCTAGTTCCCTGCTAATGTACCTGGGAAACCTGCAAAGGATGGCCCAAGTTCTTGGGCCACTGCAACCACACGGGAAATCCAAAAGAAGCTCTGGCTCCTGGCTTCAGCCTGGCCCAGCCCCAGGCCCCAGTCACTGCAGCCATTTTGGGAGTGAACCAGTGGATGGAAGACCTCTCTCTCTGTCTCTACCTCTCTAACTGCCTTTCAATTAAATAAAATAAATCTTTAAAAAAAAAACTCATATGTAACGACAAGTGAACATATCCTAGGAATATATAATGAGTATTTCAATAGATTCAGGAAAAGTATCAGAAAATAAGTCAAACAGGAATTCTCAGTAGGCTTAGAACAGGGGAAAAAAACTTTATCAACTTGATAAAGGTCATATCTGGAAAATCTACAGCTAGCATCACACTTAGAAGGAAAGATGTGATTCTTTCTCCTTTAAATCAAGAACAAAGCAAGAAAGTCTGCTTTCAACACCTTAATATTCTTAGATAAGACAATAAAATAAACAAAAGGCATCCAGATTTGAAAAAACTAAAACCATCTTGTCACGTGATCACCTACGTAGCAAGTCCTAAGAAATCTGTATACACAATATATGTAGTCAATATAAAATAAAATAATTTATACATGCTAGAAACAAAGAACTCAACATTGAAATTAAAAGATCCCAGGAACATTTTCAAATACTGGTTTAGTTCTCTATTGCTGTATAACCTAACCCCTGAAAACAACAATCATTTATGCTCTCATACAGTTTCTTAGACTCAGGAGTCTGGAGTCAGTTTCTTTTTTTTTTTTTTTAATTTAATGAACATACATTTCAAAAGTACAGCTTATGGATTACAATAGCTTCCCCCCCCATAACTTCCCTCCCACCCACAACACTCCCCTCTCCCACTCCCTCTCCTCTTCCATTCACATCAAGATTAATTTTCAATTATCTTTATATACAGAAGATCGATTTAGCATATATTAAGTAAAGATTTCAACAGTTTGCACCCACAAACACAAAGTGTAAAATACTATTTGAGTACTAGTTATAGCATTAATTAAACACCTAAGAGTAATTGTGTATTAATTACAGAGTTCAACCAATAGTTTTAAGTAGAACATAAAAAATACTAAAAGGGTAAAATATTAAGTTCTTTTTTTTTCTTTTTTGTTTGTTATATAGTTTTTTTTTTATTTAATAAATGTGAATTTACAAAGTGCAACTTTTGTATTGTTGTGGCTTCCCCCCTCCCAACCTCGCTCCCTCCCGTGGCCCTCCCCTCACCCACTCCCTCTCCCATCCTGCCATTCATCGAGTTTCATTTTCAATTACCTTCATATACTGAAGATCAACTTAGTATATACTAAGCAAGGATTTCAACAGGCTGTACTCACACAACCACACAAGGTATAGGGTATTGTTCGACTAGTAGTGTTGTTTTTAAGTTTCATAGTAAAACACATTAAGGACAGAGATCCTACGTGGGGAGCATGTACCCAGTGACTCCCGTTGTTGATTTAACAATTGGCACTCTTATTTATGATGTCAGCAATCACCCAAGACTCTTGCTATGAGCTGTCTAGGCTATGGAAGCCCCTTGAGTTCACCGACTCTGAACTTGTTTAGTCAAGGCCTTATCACAGTGGAGGTTCCTTCCTCCCTTCAGAGAAAGGCACCTCTCTCCTTGATGGCCTATTCCTTCTGCTGGGGTCTTGTTCACCAGGATCTTTCATTTAGATTGTTTTTTGCCACTGTGTCATGGCTTTCCATGCCTGTGAGACTCTCATGGACCTTTTAGCCAGATTCGAATGTCCCAAGGGTTGATTCTGAGGCAGGAGTGCTGCCATTCTATGAGTCTGCTGTGTGTCCTGTTTCCCCCGCAGGATCATTCTCTCCCTTTTAATTCTATCCTTCATTATTTGCTTACACTGGTCTTATTTGTGAAATCTCATCGACACATACCCTATCTTTTTGATCAGTTGTTTATTTATACTTATCACTTTACCAAGTACGCTGGCATTGGTACCTGCCTCCTTGGTAAGATTGAGTTGAAATCCCCTGGCACATTTCTAGTTCCACCACTGTAAGTAAGTCCGAGTGAGAATGTGCCAACCTATATATCCTGGAGTCAGTTTCACTAAGTGGTCTGGTTCAGCATCACTCACATGGTTGTGATCCAGATCTCAGCTGGGCTTGCTGTCATCTGAAGGCTTGACCGGAGCTGATGGATCCACCCCTAAGACAATTCCATAAGGATTTTGTTCATGGTGGCCTCAGTTCCTCACAGGTGAAGGTCTCAGCTCTCCACCACCCGGATCTTCCAGAAACTCTGTTCTCACGTCCTCCAGGGCAGACAATCCAAGAGAAAGCTAACAAGCTGTGATGACTTTTATCACCTACTCTCACAACACATTCCATCACTTCTGCCATATTCCACCAGTCACAGACCCTCCTGGCACAGGCTGGGGGGTTGAGGAGATCATGCAGGGGCAGGGCATGAATACCAGGAGGGTAGCGTCACTGGCACCGATCTGAAGGCTGGCTGCCACAAATACCATTATAGTAACATCAAAAAGGGTGAAACACTTATGGAGAAATTTAACAGACTAAATATTAAATCTGTATGTTGAAAAACAACAAAATATTCATAGAAAAATTAAACAGGACTTAATAAAGGAAGACATAAACAATGTTTATGGATTGGAAGCCTCCATATCATTCAGAGGTGAATACTTCCCCAAGTACAGGGATTTGATGTAGCCTCCATCACAAAGGCACCAGGCTTTTTCTTAACAGAAGATGACAAAATGACAATAATGTTTATATGTAAATGCTCAGGACTTAAAATACCCACAACAACTTTGGAAAAGAAGAACAACGTTGGAAGACCTAGTCTACCTCCTACACTACATTCAAAAACAGCATAAGAACTACAGAATTTTAAGATTTATCATAAAGTTACAGTAACAAAAAGAGTACAATCAACATAGGACAAACATGTAGGTCAATGGGGTAAAGAATCCAGAAATAGACTCATATATGGCCAACTGATTTTTGACAAAATGCCAAAGGTGTCCAATGGGAAAAGATTTTCAAGAAATGTTGCCAGGACCATTAAATATCAGCAAAAAAAGAATACACCTTAAAATCTGCCTTAAACTATAAATAAAAATTAAGATTTATCACAGTTCTAAAAATAAGAGCTAAAATTAAATAAAACTTCTAGAATAAAACATGGGAGCAACAATGTTTATGACCTTAGCAGAGGAAAAAAAAATCCCCAGTGCATAAAAAGCACATACTCTAGAAAAAAAAGAAAACCGATAAAACAGACTAGCTCAAAATTAAATACTTTAAAAGATAGTCTTTAAAGAAAAAAAGGTGAGTCATAAACAGAAGAAAATATACACACAATGCCCATCTGGAAAAAGGCTGATATATGGCATATATAAAGAACTCTTATAGCTCAATAGGAAGATAGTAACTCAAAAAGAAACAAGACAAAAAATTTGAAGGTATATCCAAAAAAAGAAATCCAAATGGCAAATATGCAAATAGAAATATGCTCAACAACACTGCCATTGAGAAAATGTGCATTGAAGCCATAAGCCACAACTCCTACCTCTTTAAATAGCTAAAATTAAAAAGAGAAACAATACCAAGTATTGGCAAGGTTGCAGAGTAACTGGAAATCTCAGACTTTGGAGGTAGAAATGCAAAATAGTGCAGTATTTTAAAAAGGCTTGGCAATTTCTTATACAGTTAAAAACTGACTGACTACATGACCCAGCAATCCCCTAGGTATTTATGTAAGAAACATGAGAATGGATGGCTGCACAGACTTGCACACAACTGCTCATGACTTTCTCCTAACTTCTGTTCAAAATAACACTAGACACAGTCCCCATTCCAACAAAAAGCAAATGCTCAACAAATTATGCAATGCAATACTCCTGAGCAAGGAAAAGGAACAAACTACTGATGTTGAAAACATATTGGGTAATTCTCAGAAAAGTTACACTGAACAAAATAAGCCAGACACAAAAAGTTATATGGTGTAGGATTTCGCTTATGGAAACTTCTGGAAAGACAAACGTCATCTAGGGCGATAGAAAGCCTATCAGAGGCTGCCTACAGTGGGGGAAGGTGGGGGAGACTGACTGCAAAAGGGCAATCATGAACACAACGGGCTTATCCTACAAACACATGGGGACTGGAGTTGTCGTTACACGGGTGTATCCATTCACCCGAACTCACTGAACTGTCTATGTAAGTTACACAAAACACTCTGTGGGGAACAGGGCTTCATCCTCAGGGGCAGCTGCAGGCTTTAGGGTCTAAAGGATCTGAACTCCAATCTTGGTTCCCCCAGACACTCAGATATGACCTTGAGCTAGTTACTCTGTAGGAATAAGGCTAAAAATGCCCCTTGCTGGAGCTGCTGTGAGAACTGGAAGAAAACGGGGAACAGTCAATTCGTACCTCACACCAAGTGTTGGCTTTTCAAGCTGGGGTGATGCAAACAGTCTAACAAAGTGCAGATAAAGCGGGTGACTTGCAGTTGGAGGCCATTTTAATCTTATTACACACACACACACACACACACACACACAGAGCTCCGATCTGCTGGTTCATTCCTCAAATGCCCACAACAGCCAGGGTAGAATCAGGCTGAAATCAAGAGCTGAAAGCTCAATCCAGTCTCACACATGGGTGCCCTGAACCCAGGGACTCAGCTATAATCTGTTAGCAGGCAGGTGCACTGGGAGTGTAGCTGGGACTCAACCCCAGGCATTCTGGTACGGAATGTGGCCATCTTAACCACTCAGCCGAATGCCCACACACACACACACACACTTTAAGAACCGCATGCTGATACTATATACTAATCTTTCACCATTCACTTAGCTCCTCTTTTGCTGTGAACATGGAAGACGTTTCTAATGTTTGCTTTCACCAGTGAGTCTCTCTCTGCACTAGTCCTTGGCAGTATTAACTAGTAGGTGCCACCTAGACATTAGACCACCAGGACAAAAAAAAAAAAAAAAAAAAAAAAAAAAAAGGAACTTGAGCAGGGCAAGTATTAGTTTACTAGGGCTCCTGTAATGAACACCTCATATCTCGGTCAGGAGACTCAAAGTTCAAGATCGAGGCATCAGCATGGGTTTCTCCGGAGGTCTTGCTCCTTGCCTTGCAGGTCTTGTTCTTGCTGAGACGTGTGCCCACATTCCTGATGCCTCTTCCTCTCCTCCTAAGGCCACCAGGGCTGTTGGATTAGGACCCAATCCACATAACCTCATTTTCCTTTAATCACTTCTTCTAAGGTCCTATCCCCAAACACATTTACACAGGAGAGCCAAATATTCAATACAAGAATTTGAGGAAATACAGCTCAACCCATAATAGAAGCTACATTAAAAGTGTGCAATTCATCCAAATGAATCCAAATTCATCCCAAGTGCATTTTCTGTTTTTTTTTTTTTAAGATTTATTTATTTATTTGAAATGCAGTGTTACACAGAGAGAGAAGGAGAGGCAGAGAGAGAGAGAGGTCTTCTAACCCCTGGTTCACTCCCCAGATGGCCACAACAGCTGGAGCTGCGCCCATCTGAAGTCAGGAGCTGCTTCATCTTCTACTGCTTTCCCAGGCCATAGCAGAGAGCTGGATCAGAAGTGGGGCAGCTGGGACTCGAACCAGCACCCATATAGGATGCTGCACTGCAGGTGGCGGCTTTACCCGCTACACCACAGGTCGGTGCCTTTCTGGGGTTCTTGATGCCAGGCGCATGTCCATGTTGCCTTACAGTGTCCCCCTGAACCGGCCTCCTTATGTAGTAGATGCAGTGTGATGTAAGCTGAATTCTTATAAAATGGGAGAAGAGAAACAAGCACCGAGGTTTGACTATTACTGTGAGTCCCTCTACTACAGAGTAGGAGGAGAGAAAAATCTCCAGAGAGCTGAGTGGGGAGGGGACAGAAGAGTCTGGAAAACAAAGAACCCAAATTGAGGATGGGGCAACCTGTTTCCTGCAGTCAACAGGACACGAGAGCCCAGCCACCTGGGTGCAGTTTCAGTGTAATTTATTCAACTCCTCATCTATCTCCCGAGCATCAGTTACAGCCAATAATAACTAGGCTGTCACTCAGGGAGGCAGGAGAGAGCAGAGGTTAGGAGTACAAGCTCTGCCTTTAAAAGAATGAGGTCAATCTGTAGGGAACAATCTGCAGAGTAATAAGGGGCCAACGTAAGGTACATCTGAAGACAGAGCAGGGGACATAGGCGCTTGTTTATGCACTATCCGGGGAAGGATTAAAGGAAAACACTAGTAGCACCAATTCTGTGCAGGTGGCATAATAGGGACCAGATCTAACCTCCAGCCTTGGGACAGAACCTGATGCAATGACATTTTTCAGACAAGGTGCAGGACTGATACCTGAGAAGACCATAAAGATGTGGCAGGGGGAGGCTTACAACAACCCCAGCTTACTGCCTGGTGGTGGCTCCCACACCACTGCGCAGAGAGGAGGAACCAAGGCCAAGCCCCAGGGTCTCCCTGAGGTCAGCACACAGACACCGCGGGGCAGGGCAGCCAATGCAGCTGGCCATGCAGTGCAGAGTGTCAGAGGAGGGCGAGCTGCACATAGTACCGCACCCGATCTGTGCCTACGTGGATCTGTGTGTGTATGGAAAGGACTCTGTTGCTGGGCAGGAACCACCCAAAAGCAGGAAGTCAGACAATTTTTGGATGTCACGCAGGGCTGGAAATAGCACATGGTCCCATCAGCCAGACAGGAAAGACCTCATAATACACAGGCTGCAGCCAGCGCTGTGACGTAGAGGGTAAAGCCACCACCCACAGTGCCAGCATCCCATATGGGCGCCGGTTCAAGTACTGGCTACTCCGCTTCTGATCCAGCTCTCTGCTGTGGCCTGGGAAAGCAGCAGAGGATGGCCCAAGTGCTTGGGCCCCTGCACCTGCGTGGGAGATCTGGAAGAAGCTCCTGGCTCTTAGTTTTGGACAGGTGCAGTTCCAGCCATTGTGGCCATCTGGGGAGTAAACCAACAGATGGAAGACTCTCTCACTCTCTCCCTCTCTCCCTCTCTCTCTCTCTCTCTCTCTCTCCTTGCCTCTCCTTCTCTCTGTGTGTAACTCTTTCAAGTAAAATAAATAAATCTTTAAAAAACAAATACACAGGGTACCCAAGACAGTCCTCAGAAGTGGGGACAGATTAGCCTCAGACTCAAGCTGGACCAGCCTCATCCAGTGGACAGAAGGGAGGGAGCAGGGTAGGACAGAGTAGAGAGGGGCTCAGGGTTTGGGCTTCAAATCAAACAACTTCTCCATGCGACACCTTTTAGTAGCATGTAGAATTTTAACCGCATGTGTATATTCCTTCCATAGACTTTTCTCATCTTATTATTTATTAATTTTTTTTCAAAGACAGAGATCTTTCATCTGCTGACTCATTTCCAAAGTGCCCACCACAGCAAGGGGCCAGGCTGGACCAAAGCCAGGAGCCTGGAACTCATTCCAGATCTCCCATGTGGACGGCAAGGACCCAACTACTTGAGCCATCACCTCATGCATCCCAGGGTGCCCATGAGCAGGAAGCTGGAATCAGAAGAAAAGCCAGGACTCTAACCCAGGCACAAGGGTACGAGGTGCAGGCTTCCCACTGCACCAATGCCTACCCCTCCTTTGATAAAACTTCTTCAAGGGGGAAGGCTCTGGGAAGAGACCGTCAGGTTCACAGTCTTCACTCTAAACCATGTAAACTGTAAAACTCTGGTGAGACTCAGCCACCGGGGCCTTGGTCTTCTCATCGGCAGAATGGATTTTCTTTGGATGGTTGTAAAAGACTAACTAAAGCACTCACAGAACTAGTGGTACCTGACACTTTGTACACTTGTTTCTGCTTCCTTCCCACCCACTCATGTTTCTGGCAGAAGGACCCCAATTTTCTTTTGGGGAACACTCCTGCCCTACTCAGTACATGCAGCATAACTAGATTCCCCCAGCTCCAGGGATGGGCGGGTACCTGGAGCCTGACCAATGGCCACACTGCACGGCCCTAGCAGAGCAAGTCCCTTGGTTGAACGAGCGGTGGTGAAAATATAGCGAGAGACCCCCTTTGTCCTGGGGTGGCCAGGCTAGTGAAGGAAAGCTGACTGTGGACAAATTTAAGGAGCCAAGGCAGAGACAAGCAGGTCTAAGGTGCAGAGAGGTATGGTCTGATGACGTCACTGGGTACCTGGACCCGGCCACATAAAAAGCCAGTTTCTGTGCCTTGCAACCAGCAGAGGCCCGACAAATTCACAGGGATGATCTGTAGCCGATGTACTCAGTAAAACCGAGTGCAGGTAAGGTGTCAGAACTGTGCCAACATCCAGGCATCCAAACATGAGGTCCCTGCCTTCTTGGTGGAAGAGATGGACACTCACGCAAAGTGACAACTGCCAGGGTGAGTATTCCCAGAGTGCTCTAGGAGGCGTACATAGATGATCTTGGGAGGAACAGACAAGACATCCAAGAGGTGATGCCTGCCCTGAGGCTCAGTGAATGCTGAAGAGGCAACAGCAAGTGAAAAGGAATGAGAGCATACGAGACAAGGGGTGGAAGACAGGAGACAGGGATGGGGGCGTGAGAAACAGGAGACAGGGATGGGGGAGGTGAGAGACAAGAGACGGGGATGGGGGGTGGGAGACAGGAGACGGGGATGGGGGGTGGGAGACAGGAGACGGGGATGGGGGGTGGGAGACAGGAGACGGGGATGGGGGTGGGAGACAGGAAACGGGGAGGGGGGCGTGAGAGACAGGAGACAGGGATGAGGGGTGGGAGACAGGAGACAGGGATGGGGGGTGGGAGACAGGAGACAGGGATGGGGGGTGAGAGAGAGGAGACAGGGATGGAGGGTGGGAGACAGGGGACGGGGATGGGGGTGAGAGACAGGAGACGGGGATGGGGGGTGAGAGAGAGGAGACAGGGATGGGGGGGTGAGAGACAGGAGAGAGGGATGGGGGGTGGGAGACAGGAGACGGGGATGGGGAGTGAGAGACAGGAGACGGGTTGGGGGGTGGGAGACAGGAGATGGGGATGGGGGGGTGAGAGACAGGAGACGGGGATGGGGGTGAGAGACAGGAGACAGGGATGGGGGGTGAGAGACAGGAGACGGGGATGGGGGTGGGAGACAGGAGAAGGGGATGGGGGTGAGAGACAGGAGACAGGGATGGGGGGTGAGAGAGAGGAGATAGGGATGGGGGGTGAGAGACAGGAGACGGGGATGGGGGTGAGAGAGAGGAGACAGGGATGGGGGGTGAGAGACAGGAGACGGGGATGGGGGTGGGAGACAGGAGACGGGGATGGGGGTGAGAGACAGGAGACGGGGATGGGGGGTGAGAGAGAGGAGACAGGGATGGGGGGTGAGAGACAGGAGACGGGGATGGGGGGGTGAGAGACAGGAGACGGGGATGGGGGGTGAGAGACAGGAGACAGGGATAGGGGGTGGGAGACAGGAGAAGGGGATGGGGGGTGAGAGACAGGAGACGGGGATGGGGGGTGAGAGACAGGAGACAGGGATAGGGGGTGGGAGACAGGAGAAGGGGATGGGGGGGTGAGAGACAGGAGACGGGGATGGGGGGTGAGAGACAGGAGACAGGGATAGGGGGTGGGAGACAGGAGAAGGGGATGGGGAGTGGGAGACAGGAGACGGGGATGGGGGGGGTAAGAGACGGGAGACGGGGATGGGGGGTGGGAGACAGGAGACGGGGATGGGGGTGGAGAAAGATGAGCATCAAGAAGTGACCACAGTGGGTTAAGCACCTTCTGCAGCACCTGCATTCCATCCAGGCATGGGTTCAAGTCCTGGCTGCTCCACTTCCAATCCAGCTCCCTGCTAATGCACCTGGGAAGGCAGCAGAGGATGGCTCAAGTCCTTGGGCCCCTGTCACTCACAAGGGAGACCCAGAAGAGGCTCTTGGCTCCTGGCTTTGGCCTGGCCCAGCCCCAGCTATTGCAGCCATTTGGGGAGTAAATCAACAGATAGGAGATCTGTCTGTCTGTCTGTCTCTCTCTCTCTCTCTCCATCTCTCTTCTCTGTGTAACTCTACCTTTCAAATAAATAAAACAAAATTGAAAGGGAGAGGAGAGGAGAGGAGAGGGGAGGGGAGGGGAGGGGAGGGGAGGGGAGCGGAGGGGAGGGGAGGGGAGAGGAGAGGAGGGGAGAGGAGAGGAGAGGAGAGGAGAGGAGAGGAGAGGAGAGGAGAGGAGAGGAGAGGAGAGGAGAGGAGAGGAGAGGAGAGGAGAGGAGAGGAGAGGAGAGGAGAGAAAACCTTGAAGACTCTGTATGTCATGCCCAAGAATTGGACTTAGTATTCTGATCACTGTGAGGTGCCATTCAAGGTTTCAGTAAGGGGAGAGATGTGATCAGATTTCCGTGTGGAGAACAGATTGGAAAACAAGAAAGTTGTGGGAGACCAATTAGGAAAATAGGAGAGTAATTCACACTTGGAATTATGAGGGATTGAATTAAGAAGTTAAAAGTAGAGTTAGAGAAAAATTTGAATAATAAATTTGATAAGTTTTAAAGGAGAAAACTAACTGGACCTGATGCAAAAGGACATTTGTATTCTAGTTTGGAACATTGAAGTAAGAATAATAATGTGATTACAGCACTGACTCCCTACCAAGTCCTGTTCTAAATGCTTTACACAGATTAACTCATGGCATCCAGTATCATGAGGTAATACTATTGTGATCTCTTACCTTACAGGTGAGGAACTCCCTAAGAGAGAGAGATCTGATAACACCTGGATCCAGCCATACCTGACATCCTCGGGTTTTCCCATTATGCAAATCAATTCTCTTCTTTGTTGCTTAAACCAACTTGAGTCAGGACTTCTACTACTGGCAAGAAAAAGGAGTCTGACGGACACAGAGCCCCAGAGGTGAAAGCTATAACCCAGGAATCCCAGCCATGGCTGTTTGCACGCCCCATAGGACCAGCATGAGGTAAGGGCCATAAAAAGAGAGAGAGAGGGAGAAGAGCTTTCTGTGGAGGGTGAGGCCAGGCGAGACCTCGGAGCAGCAGCTGTCATTGCAAAGGCATTTCAAAGCAGGGATGACATTTCACAGAGCGGCACATAGTCAGTGCAGCACAGGAAGAAAGAAACAGCCTCACCCATGCGGGCAGAGAAAGAACACGCGTGTTCAAGGTGCAGGCATGGTCAGGTTTGGCCAGAGGAAAGGTGAAAGGTAAGTGGCGGCCGGCGCCGCGGCTCACTAGGCTAATCCTCCGCCTTGCGGCGCCGGCACACCGGGTTCTAGTCCCGGTCGGGGCGCCGGATTCTGTCCCAGTTGCCCCTCTTCCAGGCCAGCTCTCTGCTGTGGCCAGGGAGTGCAGTGGAGGATGGCCCAAGTGCTTGGGCCCTGCACCCGCATGGGAGACCAGGAGAAGCACCTGGCTCCTGCCTTTGGATCAGTGCAGTGCGCCGGCCACAGTGGCCATTGGAGGATGAACCAACAGCAAAGGAAGACCTTTCTGTCTCTCTATCTCACTGTCCACTCTGCCTGTAAAAAAAAAAAAAAAAAAAAAAAAAAAAAGGTAAGTGGTAAGGATGTGCGTCTCGGGGATGTCTTGGGACGCGGATGTCGTGGACTCAGAGTGCTCCTTCTTCAGGGTCTCTGGGAAACCAGAGCTGGCTCTCAGAACAGCAGAGAGCAGGTGATGAGCTCAGCGTTCGGACAAGACTCCCAGGCTCCCCGGCCCCACCCTCCTCCCTGCTCTGGCAGGAGGTGAAATGGGTCTTGGCACAGACACCTGCTCTGGGGGCAGCTTCTCAGCCAGCGCCCCCGCGAGGACGCCAGCGCCTCCACTGCCTTTCCCCGCGGGCCCGGCTCCTCTCAGCGCCTCGCAGCAGCAGCAGCAGCAGCAGCAGCAGCAGCCGCGGACGAGGGGCTGTGTCCCTGCTGCTCGAGTTAATTACAGTAATTATACCTGCTCCCTCTTCGGCTCTGTTCCTTTGTTCCCAGTTTCCTGCCCGCTCATTTGCAAATCTAATCGCTCTGTAGATTGATTTTTTTTTTTTTTTAAGAGAGAACGGGATGGAGAGACAAAGATAGGGAGCAGAAAACGTGGGAGAGAAAAGGGTGGGGGGGTGGGAGTGGGCTGGAGGAGGGGGTGGGGCGGAGACAGCTGGAGGAAGACCAGCGAGGAACCTGCGTGCATGGGGTGGGAGCATCAGCGAAAGGAGAGGACTCGGACGGAGAGCAGACCAGGCACCCTTGATGGCGGTGTGGGACCCCAGAGCCACCAGGCACAACCCAAAGAAATGAACCCACCCTCCCCGCACCCCCTGACCCCCACAGTTCATTGCCAACAGATCACAGCCTTGGTCCCCATCAGACTTCCACACAGCTGCCCAGTTTGGGGGCAGACATTTGGGGCAGTGGTTAAGATGCTTTTCTGGGTCACCCACATCCCATATCCAACTATGGCTCAAGTACTTGGAGCCGCCCCACCCAAGGGAGAGACTGAAATTGAGTTCAGACTCCTCCTGGCTTTAGCCTGGCCCAGCCCTGGCCATTGCAGGCATTTAGGGAGTGAACCAGTGCATGAAAGCTCTCTGTCTGTCTCTTCGTCTTTCTGTCCATCTGTCCTTCAGAATAAACGCAACTTATACATTTCTTCAATACACAGCTTTCCCTGTTTCTTTGGATATTGGTCTCTGAAGGCTCCTGAGTCATACAAAACTTCTATCAAGTAAGCTCCTGTTCTTTTCTCCCTGTGCTCTTTTATTCTAGGTGCCCCAGACATGAACCTTGCACTGGATGAGAAATCCCCCCCCCCCATTAATTCAAACAGCACCCATGTCCATCCCTGCTCCAGACAGCTTGCTCTCCCTCGGTGGCTCATCCCGAACACGTGGCACACACTTCAGCTTAAGGCTCCTGGGAGGTGCGGCTGAGGGGTCGGGGAACACTGCGGAGCGAGACCTGAGACATAAGCCTCATCCCCTCCCACCCTGGAAATGCCCTCTGATCTGAGGATCCCAGATGCCTTCTAAAGAGACTGAGATTTCACGGAGAAGGTGGCAGGGGAGGACAAATGAGCACACTTGTCCCTCAGCACTCCCTTGGATGGCCTCCTTGTCCAGTTGATCCATTTCAACTTTTGCTTGAAAATAATACAAATTAAAAATTAGAATTCCCTGCTGTAAAAGATTAGAAAACAGTTGTTCTAGGTAGGCAATTTGCCTACTCTTAAAATCCCCGTGTTCCACATTGGAGCAGCTGGGTTCAGTCCCGGCTCCACTCTGGACTCCAAGTTCCTGCTAACACACACTGCGGGAAGCAGCGATGACGGCTCAAGTCCTTGAGTTCCTGCCACCCAGATGGAGCTATGGGCCTGGCTCTGGCTCAGCCCTGGCTGTTCAGGATACTTGGGGAGAGAACCAAGACGGAGATTCTCTCTCTCTTTCTGCCTCTCCAATAAAAATTTGAACCCACACCTGTCAAATGGGGGAAATGATGCTCAAATGTGTCCAGTGGCCTGTCCCATGGGGCGTGGTATTAGATCACCGGCCTCCTGTGGCCTGTCCCACACAGCGTGGCTATTGGCTCACAGGCTTCTTGACTCCATCTGGGGAGATGTCCTTTACTTGTTGCCACTGCGGGGGCTGCCAGGGATGTTGCTGGCGCTCCAGGCTCTGCTGGCCTTCTGGAAGGAGGGGGACATGGCTGATGGCACCATAACACCGCAAGTCCTCAGTGTCCCCAAGGATCTCGCTCTCAGTCCTGGATGCATCAAGGACACGTTCCAAACACGGCTGCAGCTGTACTGCCTATGCACATGCCCAAAAACCTCACTGCCGCCACCCCATCAGGAGATAGACTCCACTTCCTGAGGCTGCAGGGGACTTTGTAACCAACATGAAGAACAAAATCGGGCAGAACTGATGCTCCTGGCTGTTACAGAACTCCCAGCTCTTACATGGATTCGCTCCCCAGCACTTCCAGCTAACGCACAAGCAAAGGTCAGAGTTCAGGACGGCTTGGGGGTGCAAGGGAGAACGGGTGTGGGCGTCAAGAACATCCTACAGATCAGCTCTTCCAGATGACAGTTCCCCCGCTGGGTTCAGCCCGTGTTTACCGAGCACCCACCATGAGTCAGGCGCAGAGCAGAGTCCCCGCCCTGAGTGAGCACCGTATAATTGGGGAGGCAGACGCATCCACTCTCACAAGTAGTTATGATGCAAGAACGAAGTTGCTTTTCACATTGTAAGTTTGTAGGCTCCTTGGCCAACAGGAGCTTCAACCGCAAATATTTAGTCTCCTGGGACAGTCGCTATGCACTCAGAGGTTTAAATGTTATTCACTTCATGGTTTTCAGTTCTTAGGATCCAAATCCTTTATTCTCTGGAATTAAAAAAAAAAGGGGGGGGCCTCAGGTGCACCCTTGCTTAGAAATAGTCTAGGGCTTAGTAAACATCCTTGCACATCTTCTATATAACACCATAGAGAACAGCGTCAGCTGTCCCCCCAAGTCTGTTCTCAGAACAGCAAGAGCCCTAGTTTTTCCTGGGGTTCGTGGCCACCTGCAATAGGGCTTCTGTGTGTCAGCACCCTCTCCTATGTGAATATGTGGCCAGGAGACCAAGCTCTGCCCAACGCGATGCACAGTAGGGGATAGATATGTAGGAGCCGTACCTCCAAAGGGCAGGAACACGCCCTTCTCAGCACCATTTCTTCTTCCTTCCTGGATGGACCAGGGACACAGAATTGAGCTATTCTGGATGATACGTATGAAAGAAACACCGTAGAGACAGCCAAACCTGGGTCTCTTGTACCTTGAAACTCCAACTCTTTGTTTGAAAACAATACAAATTAAAAAACTGCCTACCTAGAACAATTGTTTTCTAATCCTTTACAGCAGGGAATTCTAACAGCAGCAGGCTGTTATATGACAGAAAAATAAACTCCAATCTTGTTGAAGTCACTGTTTTTGAGGGATTATATTTGTCCAGGTCCTCCAGACAAACAGAAGCAATAGACACAGATTGGCTCGCTCAGTTCTAGAGGCTGAGAAGTCACAGGGTCTGCATTCAGCAAGCTGGAGACCCAAGAGGGTCAATGCTATCACTTCCAGTCCAAGTCCAAAGTCCTGAGAACCCAGAAGACCAATGCTGGAAGTTCCTGCCCAAGACTCACAGGCCTGTCGGCGCTGTGGTGTAGCGGGTAAAGCTGCCAGCATCCCACATGGGCACCGGTTTGAGTCCCAGCTGCTCCACTTCCGATCCAGCTCTCTGCTAAGGCCTGGGAAAGCAGTAGAAGTTGGCCCAAGTCCTTGGGCCGCTGCGCCCACATGGGAGACCTGGAAGAAGCCCCTGGCTCCTGGCTTCAGATCAGCGCAGCTCTGTCCATTGCAGCCATTTGGGGGTGAACCAGTAGATACAAGACCTCTCTTTCTCTCTCTCTCTCTCTCACTCTCTCTCGCTCTCTCTCTGTGTGCCTCTGCCTTTCAAATAAATAAATAAACTTAAAAAAAAAAAAAAAAAAGGAGTCACAGGCCTGAGAACCAGAAGATCTGACCCAAGTCCAAGGCCAAGTCCCAAGACAGGAGAAGATCCGTGTCCCCTCTGAAGGCAGGCAGGGAGCGGATTCTCTCCTACTCAGCCTTTTTGTTCTATTCATGTCTTCAATGGCTGTGATGATCCTACCCAGGGTGGGGAGGGCTTTTCTCAGCCTACCAATTCAAATGCTAATGTCATCCCAAGATACTGCACAGACACATCCAGAATAACTTTAACCAAATATCTGAGCACCCATCAAGTTGACATGCAAAATTAACCATTGCAGGGGTCTCTGCCACCAAGTCAGTTCCTGACAAAAGCAATCCGGTGTTTAGACTCTTAGCTCTTTCCTCCTGTGTGCATGCCCCCCACTCCCCCACATACACACACACACATGTGCACGCACTGGGCCTCAGCCCCCAGGTAGACAAAGGGTAAGTGGAGGAATACGCTGGATGAGACCAACAGTGCTCTGCTGGCATCAAGGCCCCTGCTGCCCGGGGTAGCCGCTTGCCCCCCTGCCAGGGGGAGGATGCCCTGTCCTAGAGAACATTTTGCCTAATATTCAGTGAAAATACTTTTAATATTTATTTATTTTAAAAGTCAGAGTTACAGAAAAGAGGGAGAGGGGGAGGGAGGGGGGAGGGAGAGGGAGAGAGAGAAGGAGGGAGGATGGAGGGAGGGAGAAAGAAAGAGAGAAAGAGAAAGGGAGGGAGGAAGGGAGGGAGGGAGGGAGGGATGAAAACAAAAGAAAAGGGAAGGAAGGAAGATCTTCCATCTGCTGGTTTACTCCCCAAGAGGCTGCAATGGCCAGGACTGACCCTGACCAAAGCCAGGAGCCAGGAGCTTCATCAAGGTCCCCCACATGGGTGGCAGAGGCCCAAGCACTTGGGCCATCTTCTGCTACTTTTCCCAGGCCATTAGCAGGGACTGGATGGGAAATGAAACCACCAGAACACGAACCAGCACCCATATGGGAGGCCAGCATCTCAGGAGACAGCTTAACCTGCTCCGCCACAATGGCAGCCCCTGAAGTCTCTATCTCTGAAAAGATTCTGTCATACGCACCAGAAAGAAGCTTTAGAACTCCACTTATGGCCACCGCGGCTCACTAGGCTAATCCTCCACCTGTGGCGCCAGCACCCTAGGTTCTAGTCCCGTTTGGGGCGCCAGATTCTGTCCCAGTTGCTCCTCTTCCAGTCCAGCTCTCTGCTGTGGCCCAGGAAGGCAGTGGAGGATGGCCCAAGTGCTTGGGCCCTGCACCTGCATGGGAGCCCAGGAGGAAGCACCTGGCTCCTGGCTTTGGATCAGCGCAGCGCACCGGCCGTAGCAGCCATTTAGGGGGTGAACCAACAGAAGGAAGACCTTTCTCTCTCTCTCTCTCTCTCTCTCTAACTCTGCCTGTCAAAAAAAAAACAAAAAAAAAAAAAAAAAAAAACTCCACTTTCCTGTGTCAGCCAATCTTGTGCTTTCCATGAAGACCAGGAAAGCAGGAAATACAAAGATGCAACAAGGGACTGAAAATGTTGGGTATTATATGTTATCAGGGAAGCCTCAGCTGTATCCAAGTGACCCCGGTCCGTGATTTCAGGGAGAGGAGCTTAAGCCAGCCTTACCCTCGGCATGCTCTGTGGATAGATGTGCAAAGAGAGGCAAGACATTGTGGTCAGATGAGTTTGGGAAAAGTCTCATGTTTTAAAAGGATAGCAAATTACTTAGCTGTGGGGTTTCTCGGGGTTTTCAGCGTGGTGATATCCATGAAGGATCTCCAACAGGAGGACCTGGGGTGAGAGCTGCCCACCGGTCAGTCACACGGGCGGTCTCAGGGTGGGGCGTTTCAGGGAACTGGCCTGCTGAATTATGCAATGGGACTGCCCCGCCTGCCGGTCACTCTGCAGAAGAGGAGGAACATGTTAAATTCTAACAAGGAATTTGCCAGGTCTCTCCCTCTGCAGTAGCTGGTCCCTTCCATTTCTCTCTCCTCCCTCTCCATTTGGGAAGGTTAGTTGTATTTGTCATCTTGGCTAGGCTATCAGACCCAGTTATCCTATCAAACAAATTATTGTTGCAATGACTTCAATAAAGGAAATTATTCTTGATTACATAGATGAGCCTTATCCAATCAGTGCAAAGTCCTAAGAGCAAAACTGAAGTTCCCTCAAGGAAGAGGAAATCCCGCCTGGACACCATGGGCGCAGCAGCTCCTGCCCGAGAGTTCCCAGCCTGCTCTACAGATCTTGCTCTGGCCCAGCCAGAACCTGTAGTCACATGCATGCGCCATATGTGCGCAGAAATACAGAGACATGTGTACATGGTGTCTGTAAGAACCTACAGTCACATAAGCCCATTCCTTGGAGAGAGAGGCAGGCAGGCACTTGAGTGTACAGTGTGTGTGTGTGCGTGTGTGTGCATGCGCACACAAGGAGGCAAACAGCAGGGATCCATGACGTCAGATGTATGTTCCTACTGGGTTTGTTTCTCTAGTGGAATCCTGATGAATATCCCATTCAAACACATCAGAAAATTGCACACAGCAATTTCTGGCTAATTCCTTCCCAAAGTGGGAATCTTTGGCACTTTTAGCATGACAGAAAAGGTAAGAGGGAGGAAATCTTTGTGCAGTGACAAAAGGTCTTGGCCAAAAACAAGAAAAAGGGGAGGATTTTATACAAACCACAAAGAGATGTTCTGAGGATAAAGAAGGGACAAAAATTCACTTATTAGAGATGTCCATGGTGGAGCCAGTGTGGTGCATAGCAGGTAAAGCTGCTGCCTGTGGTGCCAGCAACCCATGTGGGTACCAGTTCAAGTTCTGGGCTGTTCCACTGCTGATCCAGCTCTCTGCTCTGGCCTGGGAAAGCAGTAGAAGATGGTCCAAGTGCTTGGGCCCCTGCACCCATGTGGGAGACCAGAAGAAGTTCCTGACTTGGGATCAGCACAGCTCTGGCCCTTGTGGCCATCTGGGGAGTGAACCAGCAGATGGAAGACCTGTCTCTCTCTCTATATATAAATAAATCGTTAGAGAGAGAGAAAGAGAGAGAGAGAGATGTCCAAGAAAAGGATATCTCCAAGAAAAGGGGACCCGTGCCTAGTTTCCCAGGCTCTCTGGCAAGAGGAAGTGGCCACATGGTTCATCAGAGGCTCAGCAGGTTCCCATACAGCAACTGGAGCCCAGACACACCAGACCTGAAGTGCCCATGGGGACTGAATGCTTGGAGACCTTTACACAAGCCTGGAAAGTGGAACTGAGAAGCGCTGAGGTCAAGACAGGGACTGAGATGGAAACTGGGGAAAACAGACACATGCTTCATAGTCACATAGAGTTGATCACCACATGGCCCAGAGTGCTTTGTGGTTGTCATTTATCCCTGATCACTCAAAAGAGCTGAGCTCTTCCCAATCATTCCGACTTCCCTTCAACTGAACCACACCAAGTATTTTTGATGACAAAGTAAGCCTAAGTGAATTCTCAAATCTGTGAGAGTAAATTCCTCAATAATACAAAGTTCCAGGAGCCTGCGCTGTGGCACAGGGGGCTAAGCAGTCTCTTGTGACTGCAGCATCTGAGCACCTGTTCCAGCCCTGACTCTCCCACTTCCCGTCCAGCTCCCTGCTAACATGTCTTGGAAAGCAGCAGAAGATGGCTCAAATTCTTGGGCCCCTGCCACCCATGTGGGAGGACTAGATGGAGTTCCAGGCTCCTGGCTCTGGCCTGGCCCAGCCTAGCCATTGCAGCCATTTGGGAAGTGAGCCAAAGATGGAAGATGTCATTTTTTTAAGATTTATTTATTTATTTGAAAGGCAGAGTTACAGAGTGGCAGAGGCAGAGGCAGAGAGAGAGAGAGAGGTCTTCCATCCACTGGTTCACTCTCCAGATGGCTGCAACGGCTGGAGCTGTGCTGATCCAAAGCCAGGAGCCAGGAGCTTCTTCTAGGTCTCCCATATGGGTGCAGGGGCTCAAAGACTTGGCCATCTTCCACCATTTTCCCAGGCCACAGCAGAGAGCTAGATTGGAAGCAGAACAGCCAGGACTCAAACCAGCGCCCATATAGGATGCCAGCACTGCAGGCAGTGGCCCTACCTGCTATGCCACAGCGCCGGCCCCATGGAAGATGTCTTTCTCTGTCTCTCCCTCTCCGTCACTCTACCTTTCAAATAAATCTTTAAAAAAAAAATAGAAAATTCCACAACTGATTTTTTTTGTGTCTTCACAAAGTGTCATAGTGTGAAATTTTATTTGAAACTCAAAACTTGGACAGAGAGACAAAACATGAGTGTTTGAAACACTAACTTAGAAGTCAAATATTCAGAACCAGAATGTTCCAGAAGTCATCCAAAGTGGTGACAAACTTGGTCCTTTAGGCTGCTACTGATGGCCTTGACAGGGAGTTAAAGTGTAAGGATGTACTTGGGTTTAAGGTATGGGCTCATAATATAGGAACATCTTGTGGGTTCTGTTGTTGTGCAAACACAAATGAACTTTGACCTCAATGTTTCTTGTGTGACAAAACCCTGGGCAAAGATTGTATATAACCTTCTCTCTTGAAGCAACATTCAAAAACAAAAAGCAAACTTTGAAAGAAAATCTCCAAAATTATTGCCCCAAAAGAAGATAAATGTTAGCCAGGATCAATATAATGAAAAGCAAAACCACATAAGCACATCTAAACATCGCTTGAAGCCCACTGTGAAGCCAGTTTCACAATTGCCTGGCAAGGTGGAGCTTGGGAAACGGGAGAAAGTGTGGTACAGCCCTGCTCGCTCTCTATCTGCCCTAATCTGTTCCCAAATAAGCATCCAGCTCAAAAGGTTGCTCTGATTAAACTTCCTCACGGAGGTAGATTTTAACACACTAAGAAGCGTAGTTGCAAAGTTGGCTGAGAAACCAGAGACAACCCAGATATTTTGTGTTTCATTTTAATAGCCTTATACATTATAAAAGGAACACAGACTTCCGGGTAGTCACTTGAATAAAGAACATAAAAATGCAGGGGAAATAATAAATCTGTTTACTGTCATTGGACATTACACAATGTATATGTGTAATAAAACATCACAAAGTACCACAAAATATGTTGTTTTCGTATGTTTCATTTGTTAATAAAAAATATTTTAAGTGAAACAAACCCAGCAAAAAGACATTAGCAGTCACCAATGAGGAAACAAACAAGACCTCCTGCCACAGAATTCCAAAATGGTAGCCAAGAGAAGTACTGGAGTCCAAAGACTCCAGAGACTCCTCAGAAACGCCCTGTATTCTGGCGATGGACGGCCTAAGATGTGAGATCCAGGAAAAAGCTAAGGGGAAGCTGCAGCCAGTAGAAACCCTCCTCCCCGAGTCCCACCGTGGGATGGAGGCAGAGGCAGAGAAGGCCACCCAAGTTTACCGTATTTCCATGGACAGAGCTATCAGGGAAAACAAAGAGGATAAGCCAGACCCAACCATCTGAAATGTTAAAATTAAGCCAAACAAAAGAACTATATGCCCCATGAGTTTTATTCTAGAGAAGTTAATAAAAATACAAAATCAATAGACAAGAGATGATAGACCACGAGAATGAAATGCAAGGAATTTAACAGACCTGAGGAAGCTGATTAAGAAGCAAAATAAATGTATTACAAATCTAGTAAGTAAATTAGAAACAGCTGAATGAAATAGAATCGACCCAGTTGAAAAATAAAACTAATAGGATTGAGGGAGAGTCTTACAGAGTCACAGTGAATCATGAGGAAATGAAACAGAGATTAAAACAATTAGGCAGGGGACCACAAAGGCAGAGGACAAAGGCTGTCAAACACAAGGAAAATTGGTGCCCGGAAGGTTTAAAAGAATAGAACCAAGACATTTTCTGAAATATAGTGAGTAATTTTCACTGAAGAATCACATCAAAATGGTACATCATATATGCCACAAATAATTATTCCAGATCAACAGACATCACAAAGCTATTAAACATCAAAGAAAAAGATTAATCAAAATATATAAATGATACACATCAGGACACATGCTAGTTAAATTATTGGCCCTCAGAGATGAAGAAAGAAGGAAAATACCAGTCTGGCTTCAGACTTCTCTTGGCCACATTTGACGCTTGAGGGCGGAGAGACAAAGTGTGCAAAGGTCTGAAGAATGGACGTCCCATGTAAGGTCACAGCCAGATGTTCTCAAACGTGATAGGACAGGAGTACTACACCTACCCCCTTCTTTTAAACACACTCAGTGAGACAGGCAGAGATGACCTGGGCAATGAGTGTGGTGTTAACAACAAACTCTCAGGAAGACCCTCCAATGGGACCCTGGATTCTTGATCCAGGAGCCCATGTGCAAAGTTTGCCTTCTCTGGAGGTGAAGTGAGAGCAATGGTGCCCCAGGGCAGGCAGTGGTCACCAGAGTCATGGGGATCCCAGACAGGGAGGCTGCCTAGCTGCACGGGAGCAGGAATGAGGAGCACCTGCAAAGCCATGCTCGCTGCGTCCTGGTTTGGAACCTTGCACACCAGCTCACCTGCTCACCTGCCCTTTCCAACAGGAAGCAAAGCAACATGAAGATGGCATTGGCTTTTACCCTAGGCCCACTGTTTCTGCCCTAAGGACAGATTTAAAATCATGGAGTCTGCAAACCCTGTGTTCTGCTCCCAGCTCTGGAGCCCAAAACCTTTCAGACAACTGTAGCAGCTGGCAGGCCAGCACTACCTGGACATTTGTTGGGCTCTGTGTTTGACAGGGAACAAAGGCAGGTGAAGGCCTTTCCCCATGTGTCTCTTGAAGTGCTAAAATTGCCATCTCACTGCCAGCAAAAAGAATGACAGCAAGCCTGGCCTGCCGGGACCCCCATCATCACTCTGAGTGCAGGGAAGGGCTCCAGGGAGCACCCCTTGGACGAGGGGCACTTGCCACTGGAGTCTTCCTTTGAAGCGGCCTCAAGTTTGCTGCCCAGCGAGATGGGAAGGATGTGGGTCTCACCGAGGAGGCAGCAGGGCACAGCGGTAAGGACAAGGACTGGGCACCCAACGCCCTGAGGGTCCACCTCCTCTGCCACTGTGTGTGTGACTTCAGGCTATTTCCTCCTGTCTCCCTGCGCTGCAGCTGCTGTGTCTGTGAAGAAAGACGGCTGAAGTAGCTCCTTCTCGGGACTGAATGTTCATCCACATGGTACACTTTGAAAAGGGGGCTGGAGCTGTGGCGCAGTAGGTTAATCCTCTGCCTGCGGCACCAGCATCCCATACGGGCACTGGTTCGAGTCCCAACTGCTCCTCTTCTGATGCTGCTCCTCTTCTGAACCAGCTCTCTGCTATGGCCTGGGAAAGCAGTGGAAGATGGCCCAAGTCTTTGGGCCCCTGCACCCATGTGAGAGACCCAGAGGAGGCTCCTGGCTTTGGATGAACTCAGCTCCAACTGTTGTGGCCATTTAGGGAGTAAACCAGTAGATGGAAGAACTCACTCACTGTCTCTCTGTCTCTCCCTCTCTCCCTCTGTCTATAACTCTACTTCTCAAATAAATAAATAAAAATCTAAAAAAAAAAAGAAAGAAAGAAAAAAATCACCTGGCAAGAAGGGACCGGCACTGTGGCATAGTGGGTAAAGCCACCACCTGCAGTGCCAGCATTCCATGCAGGAGCTGGTTCGAATCCCAGCTGCTCCACTTCCGATCCAGCTCTCTACTGTGGCCTAGGAAATCAGTGGAAAATGGCCCAAATGCTTGGACCCTTGCACCTGCATGCAAGACCTGAAATAATTCCTGGCTACTGGCTTCAGATCACCCCAGCTCTGGCCATTGCAGCCATTTGAGGAGTGAACCAGTGGATAGAAGACACCTCTCTCTCACTCTATCTTCATCTCTGTAATTTTGCCTTCTAAATAATAAATAAATAAATCTTTTTTAAAAAAAGACAAAAAAGCACCTGGCACATAGTAAATGAATTAAGAGGTTGGCTATGACTTAACTCTTACAAAAAGTGATCTGCACGTGGCTCTATCAATCCCTCCAACTCCGTGCTACCGCGGGCAAAGGAGCTTTCTCCACCGAGTAGCTTGAAGCAGAAGCCGTCAGACTTCCCCTCTTACAGAATCCTCTGAACAAATGGGATTAAGGTGCAGGGCACTAGGATTTCTTCCCTGGGCTTCTGAAAGCACCAACACTCACCCCTAGAGCTCAGCCTGGGCCAGGACCACATCCTCTCAAAGTCTGGTTGATGTTGGGTGATATCCGTTTAACCAGAGCTGCATTGCATATGAAAGGGTATCCTCCATTGTTCCTTTCGGTTTTCATCAGAGCTGTAAGATTAAGTGTAGTTATTCCCATTTTTCAGATGGAGAGAATGAGGCTGGAGCAGCCACGTGACTTCTCTGGTTCCACAGAGTTTGAAGAAATAAGTGAGGATGCAAATCCATCCTTGTGAAACCAAATCAATGGCCCCGTCACATGTGCATCTCAATGTGTCTCTGTCCCTGGGTGTCTCTCTGTGCGCATGTTTTTCTCTCCAGTGTCTGCTTAGCTATCTCTTCTTCCTTCTGGTCTCCTCTGTCACGTTAGGTTCTCCTCACCCTTTCTTCTTTCTTCCCAGTTCAGACCTCAGATTCCTCAGAATCCCTCTAAAATGAAAGAAGGGGCTTAGGGCCAACAGCTACCCAGGGTGATTCCAATCCCTATGGCTAAGAGGTTTGGCTCCCTGTGCAAGACTACAGGACAGCGTTGTTCTCCAGAAACAAGAGCAGAAATCCATCGCGGGGGAACGGGGAAACAACCCCTGTAAGAAGCAGCCCCCTGATAATCCCGTCCCCATTCCCCACACCATTCCAGCCTTGTGGCAACACTCCAGCCTGCTTCTCCCAGAACCAATGATCATCTGAAAGGCAGAGATGCCTGAAGACATAGAGGTGGTAGTGGAAGCCCCAAAGAGGATGGAGAAGCAGGCAGAGAAGTGGCTCTGGCAGCTGAAGAAGCAAAGCCCTACTCCGTTTCCCTCATCATGGGAAATGGACATCTGCTTGGAAGAAAGAAACACCAGCCCTGTGTGTCCAAGAGCCTCTGAGATGGCTGAACGAGCTGCAGGGAATACATCTTTTCCCTCCCCACAGTAATGACCAACCGCTACCACCTGGGCAGAGAAAGGGCACCACCTACTGGCAACTCACATGTTTAGGAGCCGTGTTAGGGCGCAGTTCATGACCTGTCACACCTTCCCAAGTGCAACGCTAGCCCCACCTTCGCTTCCTTAGCTGCAGTCTCCGATGGTCCCTTCCAGGCTCAACAGAAAGATGGCAAAATGGCCCTGCCTCCACCCAACTACTACACTACATCGCAGTCACGCTCCCTGTCTATATAGCCATGCTGTCAGGCAACTGTTTAAACAGCGTATTGAGCTTACCATGTTTTTTTGTTTGTTTGTTTGTTTGTTTTTTTAATAACTGGGAAAGGAAAGAGGACAGTGAGAAGGTGAAGTCTCCTAACTTTAAAACAACGGAGTCACAGGCGAACATCATCAGGCTCTTATCAAAGGGGACAGCTCCAGTCTTGCCTGGCCACCCCGCCAAGAAGGGAAAAGGTGAAATCAGAGAAAGTTTCCAGAGTAAGAATTGGAGCAGTAGAGGTTGTGCCTGGAAGGCAAGACGCAACTAGGGATTATGTAACAGGATCAGAACGCCCTTGATAACATTGAAGTCTGTAGTTTGGCTTTCTGATGGGTTGCTTCTTCTTCCCCCCACCCCAAAGTATTTGATAACAAAAGCAAAGACGCAGCATCTCCTGGCCCCTGGTGCAGAGCATGGGGAAGTGTTTAGGCCTGCTTCCCCAGCACTGACTCCACCTGACATCATCAGGGTGATATGAACAGAAAGAACCTGAGGCAGACAGCATGGGAACACAAGGCCTGGTTCAAATCCTTGCTTTTCTACTACAAAGCTCCATGACTTCAGGAAAGTCAAAATAAATCTCAGTATTTCATCTATAAAATGGGGAATAAGAACACCTGCCAAACCCTTCTCCTAAAGCTGCTGTGAGGCTCAATTCCGATGTGATAAACCAGCAAGCAGACTGAGGTACACGGAATGTGGATGTGTTGGCAGTAGGCTAAGACTTGACATGACTGTCTTGAGTAAGTCCATGACAGATATACTATTGCCTACAGCCTAAAAGTGAGAACAACCGTTGGACTGAATTTTCCAGAGATCTCACAGGTCCTAAGTGAGAGGCAGACTTGAAGTTAGGCGCACCTGACCTTTATGCAACATTTCATAAACTATGCAGTGATAATACAAGTGAAAGGATGGTTTCTATCCAGGAGACCTGTACACAGATAATGACTTATAAGGGAGGAGTGGGGAACATTCAGTGACATTTCTGGGGCCACTATCCTACTTCCCTTGCTTTTTGCCCTAGACCTCAGATTTTTCTCTCTCTTCCCAAAGCACCCCAACCTGGCTCCTGGAAAGTGCTAGAATGATTGTCTCTGGGACCTGAAGTGAAAGAGGCTTTCTCATGAACATGCCTACGTTTTGAGCTTCTCTGGAGCCCAAGTGAACCATTCTCCCCTCTAAGGGAATTTCCAGCATGACTGTGTGGGGTGAGGAAGGCTGTGGTTCCAGCAAGAGACTGTGTCACAGTTCCTGGAGTGGCATCATCTACAGGCTCCAATGAGGGTGGGTCTGACTGGTGACACAAGGAACCACCACGAGCATCTTCTACAATGCCCTTTTACGATCATCACAGATAAAAATCCCAGGGTGGACAGACTTGTTTAACTCTGTTATGTTCTGTTACACGTTCCCACCAATCTATCAGAGCCCCCAAATTCCAATCCAGGATTACACTAGCCTTTCTCCTCCTCTGCTGCTACATCTAAAAAAAAAAAATCACAAACCCAATCCCTCTAAACATAAATGTCCCTGGTCATTTTCTCATACCCTGTGTCAGATGCCAGAGCGAAGTCCATGGTATCTGACAGGTAGCAGGGACTCCACAAAGATTTGCTGAGTTCATTCAAGGAACACGCATTGATTGAGTGCCATTCATGTGACAGGCATTCTTCTCAGAGCTGAGGATACTGTGGTAAGACTAAAGAAACATGAGGAGGGAGCATGCAGTGAGACCTCGTGCAGGAAGAAGTACTACACAGAAAGTTCAGCAGGACGTGGGGGTGAAATGTGAAGCGGGTGAAGTTGACAATGGCATGGTCAGGACAGGACTCTCTGAGGAAGTGGCCCTTGAGCAGAAATCAGGTGTAAGTGATGGCATAAGGTAAGCAGCTACCTGCAAGAAAATCTCCCAGGGATGGCAAGTAACAGGCCCTGGGGCATGACCAAGCATGGGAATCTGATGAGAAAGATGGCAAGGGAGCCAGAGCAGGATGAGCTAGGACACATAGAAGATGCGGTTGTCGGCCAAGTAGGGTCCTGCAGGCCCCGACAGCCATGGGAAGAACTATGATCCCAACGCTCTGGAGGTTTCCATCAGGGAGTAAAAGGACCAGACTGAACAGCTTAGAACATATATAATACCTCATGACCAATGTATGTTCTTATATAACATATTTCCATAGCTGGCATTCACCTATAAACATTCATATTTATATTACATGGATCTACTGCACCTATTAAAGATTACATGGGCAGGCATTGACATACTGGTGAATCTGACACCTGGGACACCCACATCCCATATCAGAGTGCCTGGGTTTGAGCCCCAGCCACACTTCCAAGTCCAGCCTCCTGCCAGTGTGCATCCTGGGGGGCAGCAGGTGATGCTTAAGTGGTTGAGTCCCTGCCATCCACATGGAGACCTCGGCTGAGTCCCCTGCTCTTAGGTACGTGGGGAGTAGAGCAGTGGATGGATGGTCTCCCCCTCTCCCTCTCTCTGCCTCTCACTTAAAACAAGACTTTTTAAATTGTTCAAATATTATAGAATTTAAAATTTTTCAATCTCAGTTTGTGTTCAAAAACTCAAAATAGAACACCTAATTAACCATGAAGCACACTTCTGTTGTCAGTCTTCGTGTGACAGGGAAAATAATTTACATGTGAGATAGGAGTTAAAGAGCTATAGTGTACCCTGAATATGGAAGAGAGTCTGGTTATACAATAATGTCTGAAAATAGGTATAGCTCTTACTGTGAGCCAAAAGAAAAAAAAATCCAATGATTTATTTCATTATCTTTGAATGCATTTCTTTTTTGCTATATTGTTGGCATGGTAAAAAGATGATATTGAAATATATCTTAAATGCCTGAGAAATATTTTTCCATGCTATTTTTTAAACTTGACAAAAATAGCTAACAAAATGTATAATCATAGCCATTTTAAATGCACCGTTCATCGGCATGAAGTGTGTCCACACTGCTGTGGAACCATCACCACCAAACCTTCATGGGCAAAACCAAAACCCTGAGCCCACCAGGCAGTACTTCCCCCATATTCCTTCCTCCCCTGAGCCTCTGGAGGTCACCACTCTCCTTTCCATCTCTGCCATTGTAACTTAAATACCTCAAGTAAGTGGGCTCAGACAGTACTTACACTATTGTAACTTGCCTGTTTCACTTAGTACAATGTCTGTAAGCTTCATCCATGTTGGGCTTGTGTCAAAATCCCCTTCCTTTTAAGGGCTGAATAATATTCCCTTGTGTGTATATACCAAATTTTATTTAGCCATTCATCTCAGCAAACACTTGAGTTGCTTCTATCTGTTGGCTATTCTGAGTAATGCTACTATGATGTAATTATACAAATATCTGTTCATGTCCCTGTTCCCAATCCTTTTGCATACATACCCAGAACTGGAATTTCTGGATCATATGGTAATTTCATATTTCATATTTTTTTAAGAAACTACCACTGTGATAACTACTGTTTTCCACAGTGGCTGAACCAAAATATATTCTCACCAGCTTTCCACAAAGGTTCTGATTTCTTTTTATACTAACAACATTTGTTATTTTCTGGTTTTTTATAGCTGTTGTTGTTTATAGCAGCCATCCCAGTGAATGTGAGGTGGTATTTCATTGTGGTTTTGCGGCACAAGGGTACTTTAAAAAGTTTATGGAAATTAGATGAAATGATAAGTTTATATTGGTACAGAAAAGTGTAAAATCCTTAGTTTTTCATGACATTAAACTTTCTATGGGCTGTCTGAAGATCTTTCATGTTTCCCTAACGATTGGTGATGCTGGACATTTGTTCACAGACTCGGTGACCACGTGCAAATCTTAAAAGAAGTGCCGATTCAAGTCCTTCGCCTATTCTTACATTGGGTGGTTTTTGATTTTTGAGTTGTATGAGTTCTTTATGCAAGGGTATTTCAAAAAGTTCATGGATGCTTACTTTGCTGAAAAAATGTGAAAACCATGCATAGTTTATACACAATAAGCATTTTCCATGAACTTTCTGAAGAGCTCTGATATATGCTAGATTTTAACTCTCTGTCAAATGTATGGCTCATACTATTTTCTCCCATTCCATGAACAGATTTTTTCCCTGTTGATAGTGTCCCTTAATAAACAACACTTTTAATCTTGATACAGTCAATTTATCTATTTCTTTTGTTACCTATACTTTCGTTTCCTATCTAAAGAATTTTTTAAAATTCCCCAGGCTGACAAAACTGCCTATACTGCATCAAGAATGGAAAGAGAGAGAAGGTGATTTAACAACACAGAAGAGAGGTCATGGGACTGTGTGGACTAAGGTAGTTGGTAGTAAGACTGCAGAAATGTGGGTGCGTGTAGAGATAAGTTTTTAAGGTAAAATAAACACAATCTAATTAATTGGATAACAGATACAAAGAAAATGTAAGAATAAAGAGTAACTCCTACTTTTTTGGCCTGAGCTACGAGGTGAATGATGGGAACCCAAAGCTGACCAGAGGCGGCTTTGGTCATGTTTTGTTCTGGTCATGTCATGTTTTCTTGGGGCTATTTTATATCTAAATGGAGTCTTCTGATAGGTAGTTGGATGTGCAAGTCTGGTTTTACAAATGTAGACATACACGTGGAATTCCCCAGTTATTGACTAGCATGGTGCTGCGTGACAACCATGAAGCCCCAGTTGCTCCAATATCAGGGAAGGCAGACTGTCGCTCCCCCTCTTCGTGGAGGAACGACACAGGACCCTGCGCTGTTCTTTCGTCTGCTCGGCCCTCCCCGGGTTTGCTGCTGGTTCTTCCCGGGTTGGCTACTATCCCTTCCACCTCCGTGGAAGGGCAGTTCCCCCTGGCCACTTTCCCCACTTCCGCAGGGGAGCGGCACACCGCCGGCCGGCTCTCTCGGGGCTGCACAGGTGTTTCTTCAGACGTTCCCCTTAGATGTTCCTGGTGCATGCCGTCTCTCTCCTCCTTTATAGTCCTCCTCCGCCAATCCCAACTCGGCTGCCCACACGCCGAGTACGCTGCTCTCCAATCAGGAGCAAGTCCTACAGTTAATTGGTTGAACTGGAGGCAGCTGTGCGGAAGCTGTTTACTTCTCTCCCAGCGCCATATTGTGGGAGAGCAGATGCATAGAATAAGTCCTAATTCCAGTAACTCAGTCCAGTCCGGATTGCTCCCCACAGCAGACGAGATAGTTCTGCTAATCTTGGTTAGACCCATTCCCACGTCTGGGGTGAGCTGGCTGCCTGTTGATTCAGGCCGGCCTCAGCTTTCTCCTTCACATCTCTCTCAGCCCTCAGCAGATTAGTCCCACGGTGTTCTTGTGGTAATGGCAGAGGTCCAAGAGAAAAAGACAAAGTCTAATTGCCCAAGCCCTTTTCAAGCCTGTGGTCGCATCAGAACTTGCTGATGTTCCCCTGGTTAAGCCCAGGCACTGACTCAGCCCAGAGACAGAGCTGGGAAGCCTTGGAAAGCCACGTGGAGAAAAACACAGATGCAAGCAGAGGTGAAGAGGGGCCAGTGCTGTGGCGTGGTGGGTTGGGCCACTGCCTGCAGTGCCGGCATCCCATGTAGGCACCAGTTCAAGGCCTGGCTGCTCCACTTCCTATCCAGCTCTCTGCTGTGGCCTGGGAGGGCGGAGGATTGCCCAAGCACCCGGGCCCCTGCATCCACATGGGAGACCCAAAGGAAGCTCCTGGCTCCTGGCTTCGAATTGGAACAGCTCTGGCCATTGAGGCCAGCTGGGGAGTGAACCAGCAGATGGAAGACCTCTCTCTCTCTCTGCATCTCTTTCTTTCTCTGTGTAGCTCTGACTTTCTAGTAAAATAAATAAATCTTAAAAAAAAAAGAGGTGAAGAAATGGGACCAGTTTGCAGTCACCTGCTCACAATCATGTACAGCTTGTCTTTGATGCCTTGAGCCTGGAGAGGCATTAAGTGAAGAGGAATGAGAGCCACTTACCTCTGTTGAGAACTGAAGAAGAATAAGGAAAGGTACCATTCTTCAAGCCTTAATTCCACTGGAATTAACATCTCCTACCTGGAAACAGTGAGATCTTAGAATGAGCTGAAAGGTAACTACATTTTTGCCTAAGCTAACACTGACAGAGTTGCTGAACAGTGTTCAGATTCAGATAAATCTTAACAGTTGAGCTGACAAACATTGATGAGAGTTTGATGGGCAGGTAAGGAATAAGGAAATTCTTAACTTTTTGTCTAAGCAACTAGGAGCTCCATTATTAGGAAGGAGAGGACAAGGAAGGGAGCATTTATGCAGAAAAAGGATTAAGGTTTTCTGTTCTTTATTTGAATGGCAAAGTGACAGACGGGAGATACAGAGAGAGAAAGGGCTCTTTCATCCACTGGTTCACTCCCCCAAATGGCTGCAAAGGCTGGGACTGGGCCAGTCTGAATCCAGGAGCCAGGAACTCCATCCTGGTCTCCTGCATGGGTGGCAAGGGTCCCAAGTACCTGAACCATCATCTGCTGCTTTCCCAGGCTTATTAGCAGAGAGCCGGATTGGAAGTAGAGCTGCCAGGACTAGAAGTGGCAGTCTAATACGGGATGCCAGTGCCACAGGTAGTGGCCTAACTGTGTCGTGACCAAGCCCGAAGACTATAGTGTTGGACACAGAAGTTGAGACTCCAGCAGACAGGGTCAGTGGGTGATTGTATGAGACTGTGGTGTTCAGGAAAACCATTAAAGTCAGAGACTGGAGGCACCTGCCAGTAAGGGTGTGTTTTTGTTTGTTTGTTTGTTTTTATTTGACAGGTGGAGTTATAGACAGTGAGAGAGAGAGACAGAGAGAAAGGTCTTCCCTCCACTGGTTCACCCCCCAAATGGCCTCCATGGCCAGCGCTGCACCAATCCGAAGCCAGGAGCCAGGTGCCTCTTCCCAGTCCCCCATGGGGGTGCAGGGGTCCAAGCACCTGAGCCATCCTAGCAAAGGTGTTTAAAATTGTGGGAGTAGACCAGCACCGCAGCTCACTAGGCTAATCCTCCACCTTGCGGTGCCGGCACACCGGGTTCTAGTCCCGGTCGGGGCGCCGGATTCTGTCCCGGTTGCCCCTCTTCCAGGCCAGCTCTCTGCTGTGGCCAGGGAGTGCAGTGGAGGATGGCCCAAGTGCTTGGGCCCTGCACCCCATGGGAGACCAGGAGAAGTACCTGGCTCCTGCCATCGGATCAGCGTGGTGCGCCGGCCACAGCGCACCGGCCGCAGCGGCCATTGGAGGGTGAACCAACAGCAAAGGAAGACCTTTCTCTCTGTCTCTCTCTCTCACTGTCCACTCTGCCTGTCAAAAAAAAAAAAAATTGTGGGAGTAAATGAAATTCCCTGCATTATTATCTAGAGGAGGAAAGACAACAGGCTGGTTACCTGGATTCTGCTCCGTTAACTCTACATCCAGTGAACACCCACAACCTACCTAGTACTTCTCAGACGCAGCTGCTCTTATGTCATTCCTACCGCCACTGTCTCGGTCACATCTTCGTCTTGCGCCTGAACCACAGCAACTACTTCCAACCAGTCTCACCCACCTCCCAGGTCACTTCATTAGCTCATTCTCCAAAACACAATCGCCAGGGGCAACCTTTGCAACACTAATTTATTTTTGCCACTCTGGCTTAATACAAACTCTAACATGGACAGATCAGTCTGACATCACCGGAAGCCAGTGGCTGCAGTTCCCATCACTAACCATGGAGCAGATGGGGACACAAAAGGAAGTGCACAGGCACACACTACCACATCCTCCTGCCAGAGAAAGAGGGTGTGAACCTGATCAAGCTGGGGCTCACTGCAAGTTCACAGGGAGTGAGAGAGCGAGAGAGGTTTATTAAGGAGCACTGCAAGGGTACAATCAATCAGCCAGACTCAAACTCTGGGAGTTCTTCAGCACAATTCAGTTTCCCAACTTAAAAAAAAAAAAATGTTTCAGTGGAAGGTAGCAGGAAGAGATGTAGAGAGTCAACACAGATTAAGAGCAAATCAAGGGGCTGGCGCTGTGCCACGGAGGGTTAAAGCCCCAGCCTGCAGTGCTGGCATCTCATGTGGGCGCTGGTTCAAGTCCTAGCTGTTCTACTTCCAATCCAGCTCTCTGCTGTGGCCTCAGAAAGCAAGAGAAAATGGTCCACGTGTTTGGGTCCCTGCACCCAAGTGGGAGACCTAGAGGAAGTTCCTGGCTTCTAGCTTCTGATCAGCTCAGCTCTGGCTGTTGCCGTCATCTGGGGAGTGAACCAGCAGATGGAAGACTAACCTCTCTCTCTCTCTCTCGCTCTCGCTCTGGCTCTGGCTCTCTGTAACACTGTCTTTAAAACAAATAAAATAAATCTTAAAAAAAAATAAGAGCAAATCAAGGGACAAATCATCCACATATTGTAGGAAGTTCATACAAAGTTCATAGAAAATGTATATTATACCAAACTATGCATGGATTCGAACATTTTTTGCACTAATATGAAATTTATCTGTTAATTTTCCATGAACTTTTTGAATTGCCCTTCCTTGTGAACTGCATTTGGATTCTGATTTAAACAAATATAGAGAAAACTGAAGAGAGAATTTTAAATTATATTAGGGTTTTTTTGTTTATTTGTTGGGTATAAAAATTATATTATTATGATATTTTTAAAACAAAGCACTGGTACGTTTTTATGCTTTTATTTCTTTAAAAAGAAGAAGAAAATATTATACTGAAGTAACTATGGATACTGAATTTGCTTCAAGATGCTCTAGCAATTAAAAAAGAGAGCTGAGGGAAAGAATGAAACAAACATGGAAGGAAGCCGATGGGTATTCAAGCTGGGTGAGGGCTTCACTAAACTCTCTGCTTTTGTTTGTTGCAAAGTTTTCTGGATTTTTTTTTTAAGAAAAGCCTTAGCTCATGTAGCAAATCAAGCATTAAGTTGCCCACATCTTCATTTTGTTATTTTCTAGCTCACCTTCCTGACATGCTATGTTCCAGGTATAAAAAATCCATGGCTACCCCACAAAATGTAGTCAGGAGTCTGGGAATACATATTTTACCCAAAAGTTAATTAATATCTATTTTGATTTCCTTAAAATCACAAATACTCAAAAGGCCCACACCCACACTAACATACTATTGACAATAGTGTTACCATCATGCCATATGTATTCTGGGTTGCTGATTCGTCCATTTTATTAGAACACAATATATCCCATTTCCTGAGCAGCTACCCAAGCCTCTTTCATACCTCCAAATCCTCGCTGGTACTCTCTCCTCCCTCCCTCTCTAGCCCCTGGCAAACTCTTCTAGGGTCCCTCTCAAAGGCCACCTCCTCCATGAGGCCCTCCCAGACTCCCCTCCCATTCTAAGCAAAGTCAGTTCTCCCTCTGTTGTGCTCCCCTAACTCTTTGCATAGGCCCCATTATCATACAATGCATCCTGTGCTGGCTGCCTCCCTTGCAAAAGACAAAACTCCTTGGTGTGTTTTCTCCATGTGTCTATCAGTCAGCCCTAGCACCTGGTAAACGGTCAACTAACTCTTGTAGAAAACATGGAGAAGGGAAGGAGAAAGAGAAGAGAGGATTCACCTCCCTTCCTTTTCTCTTCTAATCGCAGAAACTCTGAGAGCCAAGCACATTTGGTCCTCTACTTCCCCCCTAAAGCATCACAAGGAATCTATCGCCCACCCAGCCCACGCCCCCTATCAGGTGGAAAATCTTTAAGCAGATGTAAGTTCCCTGCATGGATCCCCAGTTACTCTCTCTCCTCTGATCTCCAAGTTAATAGTAACAATCCAGACAGAATTCAACCTCCAGGTTTCTAAACAGCTTTGTTTTTCAGCCCCGGTACTATAGACCACAAGGGAGGGTGGGTACAGTCTCATGGCCATGTTTCTGGGGCTTTCCCAAGGCTGTGACCAAAGCAGGAAACCTGATGATGACCACTCTCCCTGTCATTACTGACTCAGGCACTCTAACAGCTCTTAGCAAAGATTACTCATCATGAAGACTGAAGCAGCCGTCACAAATGAGTGCCAACCCCTGCAGCACATGACTGGTAGAGTTAACCCTCGAGCCCACAGTCCTTGACCAGGCCTCTGGAACCTGGAGAACTCCATAATCCCCAAATACCTGCAGTGGATGCTCCTGCAACCCTCCGAGGAAAGCTGTGTGCTCTTCAGTTAGGCGATGACTTCTGGTGTCCTGTCTAAAGCCACGACTTCCTGAGCCAATTCTATGGCCACAGCTTGAGACTGAGGTCTTCTGTCTATTAAATGTGGTTATGGGGTGGGCATTTAACCTAGTACTGAAGATGCCCACGCACCACATCAGTGTGCCTGGGTTCAATACCCAGCTCCAGCTCCTGAATCCACCTGCCTGCTAATACAACCCTTGGAGGCATCAATGATGACTCAACTGATTGGGTTCCTGCCACCCCCATAGGATTATGTTCTGGTCTCTGGGCTTCAGCCAACCCAGCCCTATTCATTGTGAGCCTTTGGGGAGTTTTCCAACAGATGGGAACCCACTCTCCCACACTCATTGTCCTACTGTCCATTGTCATTCACATATATTCCCCCCACTCCTTCTCAAACTTTTTAAAAAGGTTTATTTGAAAGGTGGAGTTACAGAGATGGAGAGGCAGAGACAAAGAGAGATAAGTCTTCTATCTGCTGGTTCACTCTACAAATGGCTGCAAATGGTCAGGCTGGGCCAGACTGAAGCCACGAGCTAGGAGCTTCTTATTGGTCTCCCGTGTGGGTGGCAGGGGTTGAAACACTTGGCTATCTTCCTTTGCTTTTCCCAGGCCATTAGCAGGGAGTTGGATCGGAAGTGGAGCAGCCAGGAAACAAACTGGCACTTATGGGATGCCGATGGTATAGGCAGAGGCTTTACCCACTATGCCACAACACTGACCCCCACAAATACATTTTTTAATGTGATTATATTCCAGTGCTAACTGTGAAGCCACTTGACGTGCCCCACCAGAATGTCAACATGGTCTCTATACCCAGCAAGACTTGGTTCCAAGAAGAAATGTCGCTGCATTTTGATTTATGGGATGAACATGGAATTCATCTGATAGAGGTAGGATGCAGGTAAATGAAGAACCAAACGAGGATTTTTGCTTGAGGCATCAGGGAAGGAGATAAATCCAAATGTCCCAAACATGTGTTTGAAACTTCAAATGATCTCAGGATGCTCAACCTGTCCCTCCAACACACAACCTCCCAGGCCTGAGGAGTACGCGTCACTTGAGCTCTGCCTGACAATGGGGGCAGATCAGCAGGGGTTGGAGCTCCCTTCTGGAATCATGCACACTGGGACCAAATGCCCTGATTAGCTATGGGCCATGCGGAATGATTTCTCTAAGCCAGGTAGTCATTGTCAAGTCTCTCTTTTCACCGCCCTCAGACATCACCGGGAGAGTTAAATGAGAGGGTGTACAGATCTCTCAATGCCCTGCACACAGCAGCCACACAGCTCTTGCCCTTAGTGAGTGGTTCTTGGGGTCAGGCCACAGCAATGATCAAAAAAAGGAGACTTACTTAGTGCTCAAAGTCCAGCACTGACTCTGGCTGGCACTGTCCTGTGCCCTTGAGAATACTATGTTAACTCATGCAGTCTGCAAGACAACCCAAAGAGGTGGGTAATATTATAATTTCCGTTTCATAGATGACAAAACCAAGACACCATGGTGGTGAATATTTTGTTCAAGGTCACTTCTAAATGACAGAATCAGCATTGAAACTGAGGTTGTCTACTTTCACCCCACTCTCCACTACTTCTGGCAGAATATTCCAGCAACTCTGGCTTTCAGGGTCAGGTCGCTACACATCCCGTCAAGCCTGATAACGCAGTGGGAATTGGCTCACTGGCCAATGAATGGATGGCCCTTCGTTGTCTCACTACAGGGAAGTCAGGACTGCTTGGTGTTTCTCTTGTTCTTTCTGATGTTTCACTGGGTGTCTTCATGGATCTACAGGCCTCACAATGATGTGCAGAGCACCCCATAAACTGCTTCCCCCAGCCTTCTCCTTCCTTGCAATGCTTTCTTGGCTTCAGGATTCAACTCAAACATCAGTTGTTTCCAGAAGTCTCCCCAGTTGATTAAATGCCCTTGCTCTGTAGCAACCTGAGTCAACACCCAACAGAAGCATGCATTGCGCCACACAGTGGCAGCGGGCTGAACTTTCTATCACTGCCTCTCTGTGCTGCATGCTCTGTGAGGTCAGGGTTGATATTTTATTTCATTCAGTGAAACAAACATGAGCTTGTTTCACTCAGTGAAACAAACATGTGAGAATACTCCAGCACAAAATAAGTGCTCAATAAATGTTGTATGATCAAATGAGGACTTTTACCTCCCATGGTCCTTTAGAGGCTTCAGAAACACTACTGACAGCAATCTTATTGGATGTCCTAGTCCAATGCATTACAAACAAATTTGATCAAGAACAATGAAGTCTTTCTACATTCCTCTCCAAGTTAAAAGAGATTTCCCCTAACCCTTTCAAAAGAAAAAAGGTCAGAGAAAGAGGTAGAGAAATAGGGGAGAGGAATGTTAGAATGTGTCAAGGGCCAGCGCTGTGGCTCAGCAGGTTAACGCCCTGGCCTGAAGCACCAGCATCCCATATGGGCGCCAGTTCTAGTCCCAGCTGCTCCTCTTCCAACCCGGCTCTCTGCTATGGCCTGGGAAAGCAGTAGAAGATGGCCCAAGTCCTTGGGCCTCTGCACCCTTGTGGGAGACCCGGAAGAAGCTCGTGGCTTCGGATGGGTGCAGCTCCAGCCGTTGCAGCCATTTGGGGAGTGAACCATCAGATGGAAGATCTCTCTCTCTCTCTCTCTCTCTCTCTGCCTCTACTCTCTTTGTATAACTCTGACTTTAACATAAATAAATAAATCTTTTAAAAAAAAAGTGTCAAAATACTAGCAAAGCAATCCAATGTTTTAAAAAGTTGTCCATAAAAGGCAATGAAGGATCAATATAGGCTTTGACTCAAATGAACCTTGAAAACATTATGCTAAAAAGAAAGATCAACATATTATATAATTCGCAATTACATAAAATATCCAGAATGGATGAATTCATAAAGCAGAAAGCACAGGAGTGTTTGCCAGGGGCTGGGGGCGGGGTAGGGAATGAGGAAGGGTTACTTAAAGGAAATAAGATGTTCTTAAGCTGTGAACCTCAAGAGAGATGCTGATTGTCCAATATTATGAATACACTAAATGCCACTGAATTCCAAATGGTTCATTGTGTGCTATGTGAATTTCACCTGAACTTTAAAAAGTAGAAGAAAGGATTCCAAGTCACCTTAAGGAGCTTGTCTGCACTATTGTGAGCCCACCCTATGCCTTGTCACCAGAGCAGCGTCTGGAGCAGGAGAGACAGGGTGATGCCTGAATTTCCTATTCCACAATCCAAGTAGATCCAAGATATGGGCTTAGATAGGCTTAGGGATCCATGAAAGGCCATTCCCAGGGACGCGCTGCTTGGAATGGTTACATATCTGAATGAGGCTACGAGGCGGCAGGAAGAGAGTGGGGGATAAGCACTCAATACAGACTCCAGTCGTCTTAAAATCAATGTGTCAGTTCCTTAGCTCGTGGAGAGTTGTGCCTCTGGGACAAGTCACCTGCCTGTGGGCCTGGTACATCAGAAGGCAGAAAGACATCTATCCAAGCTGTTTACAAGGACGAACCTCACGGAATCTGCCCTGCCTACCTCCTCTCACTCCTCCAGCTTGATAGACCGCAGCTCAAAATCAAGAGGCCAACTTCTCACAGTTTAAAGGCAATATTCTCCATGTATTCAACTGGCATCCTTTCAGAATTATCTCCTATGTGCCAGAAAGTCCAATGTAAGTCATTAGTTTCTCCTCTTTAGCTGCTGCTTATGTTGGGAAGAGCAAGAAGAGTGGTTGGAGGTCCCAGGAGCCAGGACACTGAGAGTAGATTCCTGCTGAATTGTCCATAGCTGACAAACCACCAAACTCTTTCTCCCCTACCCAAGTCCACCTGACAGGAGTAGACTCCCAGTCACTCTTTTCAATCAACTTAACCCCGTCACCTTGGCCACAGTTGACTGACCAAGGGTGAACACACAACCTAAGACAACCCATCAAAGACCTCTCCCTAAGAATCTAGAATTGGGACCATGAAACAGAAGTAGGGGCACGCATCTGGCCTAGTGGATAAGCTGCAGGTTGGGATGCCCACATCCCACATCAGATTGCGTGGCTTCACAGTCCAGTTCTACCCCCTATTCCAGCTTTGTGCGAATACAGGTGGAAAGCAGCAGGTGATATAATGATCACATCAGAAAGGAATAAGTCAACGAGAGAAGGGAGACCCTAGCCTGGAAGATTGCTCGTAGGCCTCGCCCACTTTGGAAACACAGATCAAGATGTGAGTCTTGAGAGTCACAGTTCTGAGTGGCAGCTCTGGCGACAGACAGGCTGGGCTGACCTCTGCACGACCGACCCTGCCACCGGTCAGCTCTGAGGCCTCAGCCGGTAGCTTCATCCTTTCTAGCAGTCTCCTCACTGTGAAGTGGTGATGGTGACCTTTGTTGAAAGGATTGTTTAATAATATCTCAATGCCTCCCAAATTGGAATTTGCAAATGAATTTTCTCAGTCATGGATTTTCTAAAGCTACATGATTTTATTGTGTTAACAGACTCCCTTTTTAGTGGTTATTAGTCTAAAAAAATTCTAATATTAACATATTCCAGATCATCTGGTTGACTACCTGATAACTAAGTCCTTCTGGGAAATTTAAAAATCAAAGTTTTCAGTGCAACTGGTTTTGACAGTGGTGACTTATTTTAATGACCTTGGGCCACTACAGATAGAGTATTTAAATGTTTTAATATATTAGTATGTTAAAAAATAGAGTTAATATATAAATACTGGGGCCAGCACCGTGGCGTAGTGGGTAAAGTCACCGTGTGGTGCCGGCATCCCATATGGGCGCCAGTTCGAGATCCAGCTGCTCCACTTCGATCCAGCTCTCTGTTAGGGCCTGAGAAAGCAGTAGAAGATGGCCCAAGTCCTTGGGCCCCTGCACCCACGTGGGAGACCTGGAAGAAGCTCCTGGCTCCTGGCTTCAGATCAGCATAGCTCTGGCTGTTGCAGCCATCTGGGGAGTGAACCAGCGGATGGAAGACCCGCCCCTCCCCCCGCCTCTCCTCTCTCTGTGTAACTGTGACTTTCAAGTAAATTAAAATAAATCTTCGGCCGGCGCCGTGGCTCATTAGGCTAATCCTCCGCCTTGCGGCGCCCGCACAGCGGGTTCTAGTCCCAGTCGGGGCATCGGATTCCATCCCGGTTGCCCCTCTTCCAGGCCAGCTCTCTGCTGTGGCCCAGGAGTGCAGTGGAGGATGGCCCAAGTACTTGGGCCCTGCACTCCATGGGAGAACAGGAGAAGTATCTGGCTCCTGCCATCAGATCAGTGCGGTGCGCCGGCCACAGTGCGCCGGCCACGGCGGCTATTGGAGGGTGAACCAACGGCAAAGGAAGACCTTTCTCTCTGTCTCTCTCTCACTGTCCACTCTGCCTGTCAAAAAATAAAATAAATAAATAAAAAATAAAAATAAATCTTTTAAAAAAGGAAATTATATATATATATACTGCTTTGAGTTAAAAATAGGAGAAATGACATCACAGTGCATTATACAGAGGGAAGCCTCAGAATGGTGCAGTGGTTACACAAAGAAATTTGTAGGAGAAATGAGTCATCATTGAGCAACAGGAAGCATGGCTATGACTAAAGAACCCACACTGCGGTCATCTGCTATTATTCACAATATGAACAGCTGTTCAGTGTCAACAAATATTGACACCTGTCCCGTTAAATAAATGATGCTGATTTGCACTGTCTTCTGTTGACTTTGGTTTATAGTTAAGTTTAGACCTAGTTGGGTGTCAATACACATTTAAAGAACAAAATGCAAGAAAAAATAACTGAAATAAATTCCAGGAGTCCATAAAAGGCTACTTCTCCTTTTAAAGAAAGCCAACTATTGTTTAAAAAAAAAAAAAAGGCACAGAATGAGTCACATGAAGTCATCTGAAGTGCCCTAATGGTGTGTGGAAATGGTATTAGATCCAAGAGGGAAGTTAAGAGTTCTAGAGTTACAGGCACAGGACTTATCGCCCTAAAACTCCTGCAGGTGTTTAAACCCTGATGTCTTAATGGTCAATGGATTAAGGGGATGTAATCCAATTATAGCACCCAAACTGTGGGAGGTGTTTGGGTCGTTAGTGACATGCCTTCAGAAGGTAATTCTCATGAGAAAGTTGGTTATTTTGAGTTCCAGTTTGGTCTACCTGCTCTGTCTCTGCCTCCCAGCTTACCATGTGATCATTATTCTTCTTTACGTGCCATGACCAGCTTCTACAGACACCAGACTGAGGCCAGCTGATCCTGAACTGCAACCTCCAGACTCTAAACTGATATAAACCTTTGCTTTCCAAAGAAGCTCCTTGTCAAGTACTTTAGTTAAAATGAGGAAAGGCGGACTAATGCATCTATTTCCAGGTAAGATGGAATAAACATACTTCAACCTGTTTCTCCCACTGAAGGCAGCTATAAATCCTGGACAGATGCACCAAACAGCTATCTTATCTCTCACTTTTATTTTTTCAAAAGTAATGGGTTTACCATTTTTTCCATCTGCTATCCCCTAGCATGAATTCAATGCAGCTCCAAACCCAGAAGAAGCACTGGGGCACAGAGTAGGAACTCCAGGAACAGCCTCTAGTTCTGGCTTGCAGAGCTAACACTTAGGTGCTTGTGGGGAGCAACTCGGACTAGACTAAGTTACTGGAATTAAGACTTATTCTATGCATCTGCTTTCCCACAATATGGCGCTGAGAAGGGAAACAGCTTCTACACAGCTGCCTCCAGTTCAACCAATAAACTGTGGGACCTGCTCCTGATTGGAGGAGAGCAGCGTACTCGGCGTGTGGGTAGCAGAGTTGGGATTGGTGGAAGAGGACTATAAAGGAGGAGAGAGACGGCATGCACCAGGAACATCTAAGGGGAACATCTAAGGGGAACACCTGTGCAGCCCCCGAGAAAGCCGGCCGGCGGTGTGCCGCTCCCCTGCGGAAGTGGGGAATGTGGCCAGGGGGAACTGCCCTTCCACGGAGGTGGAGGGGATAGTGGCCAACCCGGGAGGAACCAGCGGCGAGCCCGGGGAGGGCCGAGCAGACGAAAGAGCAGCACAGGGTCCTGTGTCGTTCCTCCATGAAGAGGGGGAGCGACATAATGGTGCCGTGACTCGGATATGAAGCCTAGGCAGGGCTTAGTGTCGTTCCTCCACAAAGAGGGGGAGCGACATAATGGTGCCGTGACTCGGGTAGGAAGCCTAGGCAGGGCTTAGTGTCGTTCCCCCATGAAGAGGGGGAGCGACATAATGGTGCCGTGACTCGGATAGGAAACCTAGGACGGATAGGAAACTTAGGAGGAAAGAAATGGGAAAATACCGGAGAGAGAGACTAGCAAACAGCCTAGGGAAAAGCCGGACGGAATAGGTGCCGGAAGAAGCTATCAAAAGCCTAGGCATAGACTCGGATACGAACTGTGGGAAAGAAGTTAGGATTGAAAGCGAAAGTGAAAGCTTTCATAGACTCGGATGCGGACTATGGCGGGGAAGCTAGGAGATTGAAAGCGAAAGTGAAACCTGGAGGAGGCTTGGACTCGGATACGGACTGTGGGGAGAAGCCAGGAGAAATGAGAGGAATATTGTTGGAAGAAAACTTAAGGAAACATACCGGGTAGAGAAAAATGTTAGGGAGGATGAAGCTGCGAGTGTAGGCCAAGGCGGAGACATAAGCCACCTTGGAATTCTTCAAGTCACCCCGGGGAGCAAGAGGCGAAGATCTGGAACCAGAGGCAGAGACGTGGGCCGCCAGGTTGAAATTCGCCAGGTTAGTCCGGGGAACTTGGACTGAATGCTGGTGGTGGCGGAAACATTCGCGGAAGCCGCCGCGTGCAGAGAGAGCACGGGGCGTGAATAGATAGGGAACGCGGGGCTGGCGCGAGGCCGTGGTGCGGGCGCGAAGTGCGTGGAGACCGCGGAGCGTGCGCGCAGAGCCGGGAACCCGCCGGCGGGGTGAGGCACCGGGAAGCCGCGCAGAGCCGTGAAGCTGCCGCGGGGCGAGGTGCCGAGAAGCAGCCTCGGGGCGAGCGCCGCCGGGAAGCCGCAGGGATAAGAGAAACAGAAGTTTAGAAGTAAAATGAGAGAAATAGGAATGCTGGAAGATAGAAGTAAAATGGGAGAAATAGGAATGCCCGGAGATAGAGAAATAGAGAAATAGAAAGGCCTCCCTACAACACTGCAATGTGAGAGCTTGGATTCGGTCTGCCTGATTAAGTGAGGCGATGAGCACCTGCGGGCGGCTAGCAGCTTATGCGCCGCAGGTCACCGAAGACAGGCACGAATTAACATCAGTAAGGCCTCCCCACAATACCGCAATTAGAAGGCTTGGATTCGGTCTGCCTGATTAAGGCGGTAAGCACCAGCAAGCAGCTCGACCAGAGTATGAGCTGCAGGTCACCGAAGATAGGCACGAACCAACACTAATAAGTCTCCCCCACAATACGGCAATGAGAAGGCTTGGATTCGGTTTGCCTGATTGTTAGGGCTTGTAAGCCCCTGCGGGCAGAGCAGAGCATGCGCTGCAGGGCACCGAATACAGGCACGCATCAGCGCCTAAAAACCTCCTCACAACATGGCGAAGAGAGGACCCGGATTCGGTTTGCCTGATTGATAGGACTTGTAAGAACCTGTGGCAACTCTAGCAAGCAGAGCAGAGTGTGTGCCACGGGGCACCGAAGACAGGCGCGTATCAACGCCAAAAATAAAAAGAAAGGGGGATCTGTGGGGAGCAACTCGGACTAGACTAAGTTACTGGAATTAAGACTTATTCTATGCATCTGCTTTCCCACAATATGGCGCTGAGAAGGGAGTAACAGCTTCTACACAGCTGCCTCCAGTTCAACCAATAAACTGTGGGACCTGCTCCTGATTGGAGGAGAGCAGCGTACTCGGCGTGTGGGTAGCAGAGTTGGGATTGGTGGAAGAGGACTATAAAGGAGGAGAGAGACGGCATGCACCAGGAACATCTAAGGGGAACATCTAAGGGGAACACCTGTGCAGCCCCCGAGAAAGCCGGCCGGCGGTGTGCCGCTCCCCTGCGGAAGTGGGGAATGTGGCCAGGGGGAACTGCCCTTCCACGGAGGTGGAGGGGATAGTGGCCAACCCGGGAGGAACCAGCGGCGAGCCCGGGGAGGGCCGAGCAGACGAAAGAGCAGCACAGGGTCCTGTGTCGTTCCTCCATGAAGAGGGGGAGCGACATAATGGTGCCGTGACTCGGATATGAAGCCTAGGCAGGGTCCTGTGTCGTTCCTCCACAAAGAGGGGGAGCGACAGGTGCTCCTAATTCTTTTTTTTTTTTAAAGCATAAATCCTCAGATATTTTTTGTCCATTCTCTCACACTTCAGCTCTCCAAATCCTATGGTAGCAACAGAATCCTACAGGGGGGAAAAAAACACCCAGAGAAAGGGAAATGATTCTCTACGATTATTTGATTGATGAAGCTCTTGATCCAAGAGGATGCAATGAACCTCTATTGCTTTTGTTCCATGTTCATCTACTGCATGGCCCTAAAGTTGGGCACACCTGTGGAAGCTGACAGCAAAACTGGGTAAATAAACACCCAAATATCAACTAAGGAAGTCCCAGGGTCCCAGAAAATGACAGAGAGGAGTGAAGAGGGAAGAGATTAGGAAAGTGACCTCATAAAATTGATTATGAACTTCTGGGTGCAATTGTGGCTGGCTTGAATCTGATCCCAGTCACTGAACTAGTATGATCCCTGAACTAACAACAGCCTGCCTTTCAAGTCTCAGGCTAGCCACTGGATGGCACACACATGGTGAGAGTGAAATAGCATACAAAGGATTTAAAACTCAAACTGGGGAATGGACATTTCACCTGGTGGCTAAGACACCTGCATTCCTCAGCAGTAACTGGGCTTGCTTCCCAGCTCTGGGTCCTAACTCCTCCTTCCTGCCAATGCAAACCACGGGACGCAGAAGTGATGGTTCAAGTAACTGGGTTCCTGAATCAATATGGGAAGCCTGGATTGAAATCCTGGCCAGCCAATAGCTCTCTCTATCACTCGCTCTCGCTCTCTCTATCACTCGCTTGCTCTCTCTCTCTCTCCCCACCCTCCCTTTCAAAAACATAATTTTTTTTTAAACTTGGCACAGGGTTTGAGTCCTGGATGCTCCACTTCTGATCCAACTCTCTGCTATGGTCTAGGAAAGCAGTAGATGATGATCCAAGTCCTTGGGCCCCTGCACACACAGGGAAACCCTGAAGAAGCTCCTGGCTCCTGGCTTCAGACTGGCACAGCTCTGGCTGTTGCGGCCAACTGGAGAGTGAACCAGTGGATGGAAGACAGACCGGCCTCCCTCCCTCTCTGCCTGTCTGTAACTCTTTCAAATAAATAAATAAATCTTAAAAAAAAAAAAAAAAAAAAAAAAAAAAACTTGGCATGGGATCAACAGCCCACAGAAAATGATAAGAAATGTATATTGAACCTGACCAGGCTACTAATTGCCTACTAAAATAAAAATTGAAAATATTCTGGGTTTTTTTTTTTTTTTTTTGACAGATAGACAGTGAGAGAGAGAGAGAGAGAGAGACAGAGAGACAGAGAGAGAGAGAGATAAAAGTCTCCTTATATTGGTTCACCCTCCAAATGGCTGCTACAACCAGAGCTACGCTGATCCAAAGCCAGGAGCCAGGTGCTTCCTCCTGGTCTCCCACACAAGTGCAGGGGCCCAAGCACTTGGGCCATCCTCCACTGCTTTCCCAGGCCACAGAAGAGAGCTGGACTGGAAGAGGAGCAACCGGAACTAGAACCCGGCGCCCATATGGGATGCCGGTGCCGCAGAGGGAGGATTAACCAAGTGAGCCAAGGCGCTGGCTCACAATGTTCTTTATAGGACTTTAAAAAGGTCCAGAATCTCATGTCAAAATATTCAAAACATACTGATTACAACCCAAAATTATTTGACAGGTGAAATACCAAAAAACTCTCAGCTCATTTGGAAAAATATAATCAATAGATATCAATGCCTAGGCCACATAAATGTTAAAATTATCTAATACTTTAATGCAGCTGTTACAAATATGCTCCAACAATTCATTACTAACACTGTAGAAACTAATGTAAAAATAGAATGTCTGAGCAAAGAAATAGAAACATTAAGAAAAATAAATGGAAAATTGAGAGCAGAAAAATCAGAATGAGCCCAAGAGCAGAATCACAATGACACAGAAAAGGGCCAAAAAACTTAAAGTTAAATAAAAATTACTCAAAATGAAACATAGAAATAAATAATTTTTAATGAACAGAACCTCAAGAACCCCTGGAACACTAATAGAAAGTCTAATTTTTGGGTTATTACAATCCAGAGAAAAGAAATAGCATGCTACTGAAAAAAAATTTGGATAGTGACTGAAATAATCCCAAATCTGCAGGAAAAATAAACCTACAAATTCCAGAAGCTCAGTAAGCTCAAAATAGAAGAAACCCATGCCCAGTCACATCACAATCCAATTAATGAAAGCTAAATACAGGCGGGCGCTGTGGCTCACTAGGCTAATCCTCCGCCTGTGGCACCGGCACTCCGGGTTCTCGTACTGGTTGGGGTGCCAGATTCTGTCCTGGTTGCTCCTCTTCCAGGCCAGCTCTCCGCTATGGCCCAGGAGTGCAGTGGAGGATGGCCCAAGTGCTTGGGTCCTGCACCCGCATGGGAGACCAGGAGAAGCTCCTGGCTTCGGATAGCGGCCATTTGGGGGGTGAACCAACGGAAAAGGAAGACCTTTCTCTCTGTCTCTCTCTCACTGTCTAACTCTGCCTGTCAAAAATAAATTAATTAATTAAAAAAAAGAAAGCTAAATACAAAGTAAAAGTTGTGAAAGCTACCAGAGAATATACTACCTGTTGTCAACAGAACAATGATGCAAATGACTGTACATTTGTCATTAGAGGACGTGGGGTACAGGAAGACATTGCACATTGTGTTTAAACATTGTAAAGAAGGGGCCGGCGCTGTAGCACAGTGGGTTAACGCCCTGGCCTGAAGCACCAGCATCCCATAATGGGCTCTGGTTCAAGACCCAGCTGCTCTACTTCTGATCCAGCTCCCTGCTATGGCCTGGGAAAGCAGTAGAAGATGGCCCAAGTCCTTGGGCCCCTGCACCCACGTGGGAGACCAGAAAGAAGCTCCTGGCTCCTGGCTTCGGATTGGCACAGCTCCAGCCGTTGCAGCCATTTGGGGAGTGAACCAGTGGATGTAAGACCTCTCTCTCTCTCTCTCTGCCTATCCTCTCTCTGTGTAACTCTGATTTTCAAATTAAATAAATCTTTTTTAAAAAAAAATTGTAAAGTAAAGAACTCTCAGCTCAGGATGCCACAGCCAGCATAAATATCATTCAAGGATTAAGGTGAAAAAAAAGACTTTTCTGGGGCCAGCATTGTGGAGCAGCAGGTTAAGCCACTGCCTGCAACATCAGAATCCCATATGGGTGCCATTTCAAGTCCCAGCTGCTCCACTTCCAATTCAGCTCCCAGCTAGTAAGCCTGCGAAAGCAGCACATGGCCTAAAACCTTGGGTCCCTGCACCGGCAGGGGAGACTTGGATAGAGTTCCAGGCACCTGGAGATTGGCCCAGCTCTGGCTGCTGCAGCCATTTGGGAAAAGAACCAGTGGATGAAGTATCTCTCTTCCTCTCTCTTCCCTCCAACTCTGCCTTTCAAATAAATATTTTTTTTGAAAAATTTCAGCTAAAGGAAAACTAAGAGAATCTACTGCCAAGAGACTTGCTCTAAAGGAAAATTGCTTCACTTTTTCTCATCTCTAAGTTCATCAAAATACATATGATAATCAAAAGCTAAGACTATCTAGTGAGCCTGCCCACGTGTGGAGGTGTATTACGTAAGCCAGCTGCGACCTGAAACAGGGAGAACAGAGGGATGTTCCCTGAATGGCACAATGGTGACCCTAAGCATTCTGTGAAAATTAAGTATGCATATTATAATGCCATAGAGCAACCACTGAAAATTTACGCAGAGATACATTCAATAAAATAAACACATTAGAATAAATTGGTGAAAACTGTTCAAAAAACTGAAAGATGGGGCCGGCACTGTGGCGCAGCGGGCTAACGCCTTGGCCTGAAGCACTGGAATCCCATGTGGGCACCAGTTTGAGACCCGGCTGCTCCACTTCCGATTCAGTTCTCTGCTATGGCCTGGCAAAGTAGTAGAAGATGGCTCAAGTCCCTGGGCCCCTGCTCCTGAATGGGAGACCTGGAAGAAGCTCCTGGATCCGGGCTTTGGATAGGCGCAGCTCCAGCCATTGCAGCCATTTGGGGAATGAACCAGCGGATGGAAGACCGCTGCCTCTCCTCTCTGTGTAACTCTGACTTTCAAAAAATAAATAAATAAATCTTTAAAAAAAAAAAAAACTGAGACATGAAAGGGAGATCAAAAGAACAAAAAACAAACAGCACAAAAAGAAAACTATTAAAATGATAGGCTTAAATGTGCCTTATCATTAGTCACATCAAGTAAAAACAGTGTAAGCACACCAATTCCTACACAAGTTTTGTCAGTATAGATTTTTTTCAAAGCATGACCTGGCTGTATGCTATCTATGAGAAACTGACATTTTGAAATTTTATTGTTTACAGACCTTGTCTATATTACTTTACTAAGTATGTGATTTTAAATAAACTGAAACTATGTCATTATAAAAATTAAAAGAAAGGAAGGAGGAAGGAGGGTGGGAGCCTGGATGAGAGGGAAAGAAAGGTGGGAAGTATCACTTGCTCCAAGATCTGTATACAGGAAGTACACAAAATGCGTTCACCTTACATAAATAAAAAACTTTAAAAATAAAAAGAATTTCACTTCAGATATAACAATACGCATAGGTTAAAAAACAAACAGAGGGCCGGCGCCACGGCTCAATAGGCTAATCCTCCGCCTGCAGCACCGGCACACCGGTTCTAGTCCCGGTCGGGGCGTCAGATTCTGTCCCGGTTGCCCCTCTTCCAGGCCAGCTCTCTGCTGTGGCCCGGGAAGGCAGTGGAGGATGGCCCAAGTGCTTGGGCCCTGTACCCCATGGGAGACCAGGAGAAGCACCTGGCTCCTGCCTTCAGATCAGCGCAGTGTGCCCACCGCGGCAGCCATTGGAGGGTGAACCAACGGCAAAGGAAGACCTTTCTCTCTGTCTCTCTCTCTCACTGTCCACTCTGCCTGTCAAAAAATAAAAAATAAATAAATAAATAAAATAAAAAACAGAGGAGAGGGACAAACATTGTGGCACAGCAGATTAAGTCACTACATGGAACACACATGTCTCATAAGGGAGTCCTGCTCAAATCCTGAGTGCTCCACTTCCAGTTCAGCTCCCTGTGAATGTGCCTGGGAAGCAGCAGATGATGGTCCCAGAACTTGGGCCCCTGCCACCCATGTGGGAGAACCAGGTGGAGTTCCAGGCTGCTAGCTTCAGCCTGACCCAGCCTCAGCTGTCACAGCATTTGAGGGAGTAAACCAGAAGATGGAAATTTTCCCTCTTTTTCTGTTTCCTCCATTTCTATCATACTGCCTTTCAAATAAATGAATAAAAATATATATATACTTCAAAAACACTAAACAAAAGAAAAATCCCAGTATATATACATATATTAATATATGTATATATTAATATCATATGATAAATAAATTATAAATTATATCTTATTGTTTAATATATATAAATTATAAATAATACATATATTAATATCAGGCAAAAATGTTCAGAAGTGACAATGTTACCAAGAAGTTCACCAAGAAGAAATAGCAATCCTAACATCAGAGCTTTGAAATAAATGACCCAAAAATTAAGAATTGAAAGAAAAGTAAGCAGGTCCATAATTATAATTGGAGACTTTAACATTCTTCTCTTAATGAACTAATAGACAGTAAAATCAGCAAGACTATAGATGAGCAACCAACAGGCCCTAACTAATGTTTAAAGGATCCCCTAACCATTGACAAAATATACATTCTTCTAAATAAAATACTCCACCCAAAAAATAAAGACTATATACCTTCTCAGAACATTCACAAAAATAGACCATACTGTTGAGTCCTAAAATTAAGGTCAAGAAAACTAGAGGCCAATATTTCTCATGAACATACACACAAAATCATTGAAGAATATTATCAAGTTACACCCAGGGAAATACAGAGAGAATTATATACCACACGAAAATTTTAGTCTGCAAATGCAAAAACAGTTCAATGTTCAAAACTCATTCATACAGCCCACCATGTCAATATCCAAGGAATAAAAACCATGTGGCCATAGTAGGCAATGTACAAAAGCATTTCACAGAAGTCAATGCCTATTTTTTTTTAAGTCAGCAGATTACAAGAGAAATTTCCTCACTCTGCTAAAGACATCTATGAAAAACTGACAGCTGACATCATACTTAAGTGGTGAGGGACTGCATTGTTTCCCCACTGTTTGAGAAGACACTCATCAATCTGATTCAACATCATCCTGGAAATTCTAGTTAGCATAACAAGCCAAGAAAAATAAACAAACAGATTGGAAAGGAAAAAATAAGACTGACAAACTAATTTTCTTCATAGACTATCCTAAGGAGTCAACAAAAAAAAATGTAGAAAAAATAAATGAGTTTAGGAAGGTCATAAATTACCAAGTCAACACACAGAAATGAATCATATTTCTACATGTTGGCAATCCAAAGTTGGAAATCAACCTTTTCAAAATATATGCCATTTCTATCATAACAAAATCAACGAACAACAAATGCTGGTGAGAATGTAGGGAAAAGGGTACCCTAACCCACTGTTGGTGGGAATGTAAACTGGTAAAGCAACTTCGGAAAACAGTATGGAGATACCTAAAAAATCTGAGTGTAGACCTACCATATGGCCCATCCATCCCACTCCTGGGAATTTACCCAAGGGAAATTAAGTCAGTAAGCAAAAGAGCTATCTGTACCTCCATGTTTATTGCAGCTCAACTCACAATATCTAAGACATGGAATCAACCTAAATGCCCATCAACAGAAGACCAGATAAAAAAATTATGAGATATGTACACCATGGAATACTGCACAGTGGGAAAAGAAAATAAAATCCAGTTATTTGCAACAAAATGGATGAATCTGGAAAACATCAGCCTTAGTGAAATAAGCCAATCCCAAAGGGAAAAATATATGCTTTCCCTGATCTGTGAGAACTAATAGAGCACCTAAAATTAAATCTGTAAAAGTGAAATTGACTCTTCAAGAAGGAATTACTTAAGCTACTCTTGTCTTGACTGTCAAGGAACAGTTTTGTTTTCTTTGTTTTTTTCATCATTTTTTTTCTTCATACTATTTGTTGAACTCTTAACATAGAGTTAATCATATATTTATAAAGTCAATTGAAAATAGATCTCAATGTTGGGGCACCAGTTATGTCCTGGTTGCTCCTCTTCCAGTCCAGCTCTCTGCTGTGGCCCGGGAGTGCAGTGGAGGATGGCCCAAGTCCTTGGGTCCTGCGCCCACATGGGAGACCCGGAGGAAGCACCTGGCTCCTGGCTTCAGATTGGCGCAGCACGCCGGGCATAGTGGCCATTTGGGGGGTGAACCAATGGAAGGAAGACCTTTCTCTCTGTCTCTCTCTCTCTCTCTCTCTCCCACTGTCTAACTCTGCCTGTCAAAAAAAAAAAAGAAAGAAAGAAAAGAAAATAGATCTCAGTAAAAAGTAAGAATGGGAATAAGAGAGGGAGGAGGAAGTTTTTAACTGTTAAAACTGTATAGTTCTGCATACATTCCTATGAACTTAGTTCTAAGGGTAGTTTAAAAACTTGCCATGGGACTCCAAATCCATTAAAAATTAGTGGTAAAAATGCCATCTGAATTGTTAAATTGATCGTATTAAGTGTTAAAGTGAACATATAGACAGGATTAAGTGTTAACGAGATCATATAAATAGGATCAAGTGTCTAGTAATAATGATAGGTAGAATTAAAAAGGAGAGAATGTCCAACATGGGAAGCAGTCCACATAGCAGACTCATAGAATGACAATTGCTTTAAGTAATACTGTAACCTCAGAATCAGCCCTTAAGTCTTCCAGGTCTGGCTGAAAGGTCTGCAAGAGCATTTCAAGCATGGAAAGTCAACACACTGCTGCAAAAAATGTTCTACATGAAGGATCTCTGTGAGTGAGACCCCAGTGGAAAGAAGAGGCCATCAAAGAAGGATATACTTTTTTCTGAAGGGAGGAGAGAACTTCTACTTTGCTTATGGCCTTATCCAAATATTGATGGGGTTTGAGGACTCAGAAGGCTTCCATAGCCTAGCAGCTCATGTCCAGAGCCTTGGTGGTCACTGATGTCATGCATAAGAGTGTCAATTGTTAACAACAAGAGTCACTGTGCACTAACTCCCCATGCAGGACCTCTGTCCTCATTGAGTTATATTGAGTAACTGTAAAACCAGCTCTCAAACAGTTTTGTGTGTGTGTGTGTGTGTGTGCAAATTGTTGAAATCTTTACTTAGTATAGAGTTGGTGCTCCACGTACAAAGTTAACTGAAAATGAATCTTAATGAAGAATGGGACTGACAATGGGAAAGGGAGGTAGAGGAGGTGTGGGAGTGGGAGTGGAAGGGCTGATATGGTGGCAAGAATAACTATATTCCTAAAGCTGTACTTATGAAATTTGTATTCCTGAAAAAATAAATTTAAAAGGCCAGCGCCGTTGCTCACTAGGCTAATCTTCCGCCTGCAGTGCCAGTACCCCAGGTTCTAGTCCTGGTTAGGGTGCCGGATTCTGTCCCAATTGCTCCTCTTCCAGTCCAGCTCTCTGCTGTGGCCCAGGAAGGAAGTGGAGGATGGCCCAAGTCCTTGGGCCCTGCACCCGGATGGGAGACCGGGAGAAAGCACCTGGCTCCTGGCTTTGGATCAGCGCAGCACGCTGGCCTTAGCAGCCATCTGGGGGTGAACCAACAGAAGGAAGACCTTTCTCTCTGTCTGTCTCTCTCTCTCTCTCTCATTGTCTAACTCTGCCTGTAAAAAATTTTTTTAAAAATTAAAAATAAAATAAAATATATGTCATTTACTATAGTAATCCAGAGGTGAAATACTTAAGTAGAAATTTAGCAAAATATGCATAGGATCAATTCATTGAAAACCACAAAACACTGATGGAAACATTCAAATTTGGCCTAAATAAAGAAACATACAATGTTCATGGATTAGAAGGCTCAATATAGTAAAGACATCCATTTTTTCCAGACTGATCTCTAAATTTAATAAAATTTCAATTAAACTCCCTGTAGGACATATATATATATATATATATATATATATATATATATTTACACAAGCTAATTCTAAAATCTGCATGGAAAGTCAAAAGAACTAGAAAAACACAAAAAACTTTGAAAATAAAGATTCAGATTGGAGAAATCATACTGATTTTAATCTTTGCTCTAAAGTTACAGTAGTCATTGTGTGGAATTAAAGAGAAACACACACATATCGATTGAAAAGGATAGTCTAGAAATAAACTCACAAAAATGGATTTGGAATAACTAGACATCCATATGCAAAAAAATTCTTCAACTTAAAGTTTACCCTCATTCAAAAAATAAGTTAAATATCTCATATACATATGAAATGTAAAGCTGCAAAACTTGTAGAAGACATAGGCAATACTATTTGAGAACTGAATTTGAGCAAAACATTCTTAGATATGACAGCAAAAGCATAAACTGTTCTAAAAACTAAAAATAGGGCTTCATCAAAATTCACAACTTTAAGCTACAAAAGACATTGTTAAGACCATGAAAAGATAAACTATAGACTCAGAGAAAACATTTTGAAATCACATGTTTAACAAATGACTTGTATCCAGAATATATAAAGATCCTCAAAATTCGACCAAAAAGATTTGTATCAATAAGCACATCAAAAAATTTGCTCCACATGATTAACCACTTTACAGATGCAAATTAAAATCATGATGCTAGTATACCACTGCACCTCTATCAGAATGACTAAGAGAAAATCCAAAGTGCCAAAAATGTCCACTGCTGATGAAAATGTGAAACAATTGTGACTGGGAACGCAAAATGACATGCCCATTCTGGAAAAAAGTTGGGCAGCTTCTTATGAAGTTAAGCACATACTTTCTATATGATCTAGCAAGCCCATTTTTAGTTATATGTCTTAGAGAAATGAAAAGTTATGTCCACACAAAACCCTGAACCAAAATGTTTGTAGCAGATTTAGCCATAATTACCAAAGCTGGAAAAAACTTAATTGTCCTTAAACAATTAACCAGATAAATACTGACACAGCCATGCGATGGAATATCAATCAGCAATAATTAATGATACACATGACAACTTGAAGGAATCTCAAATACATTGTGTTGAGTGAAAGAAACCAGTCTCATCCTGCGCCGCGGCTCACTAGACTAATCCTCCGCCTAGCGGCGCCGGCACACCGGGTTCTAGTCCCGGTTGGGGCGCCGGATTCTGTCCCGGTTGCCCCTCTTCCAGGCCAGCTCTCTGCTGTGGCCAGGGAGTGCAGTGGAGGATGGCCCAGGTGCTTGGGCCCTGCACCCCATGGGAGACCAGGAAAAGTACCTGGCTCCTGGCTCCTGCCATCGGATCAGCGCGGTGCGCCAGCCGCAGCGCGCCGGCCGCGGCGGCCATTGGAGGGTGAACCAACGGCAAAAGGAAGACCTTTCTCTCTGTCTCTCTCACTGTCCACTCTGCCTGTCAAAAAAAAAAAAGAAAAAAAAGAAAAAAAAGAAACCAGTCTCAAAAGGTGACACACTACAGGATTCCATTTCTATGACACTTCAAAGCACCAAACTATTGTGATGGAGAGAAGCCAGGTGGATACCGAGGTCAGAGGTAAGGGAAGAATTAACAATGCAGTGCTAGCATAAGGGAGCACTATTCTGACTGTGGTCCTAGTTACATGAACCCATTTATGCATTAAAATTAATTGAACTAGCTACACATGAACAGTTAACTTTACAAGACAAGGGGTCTTCAAAAAGTTCATGAAGAACATGAATTAAGAAAAACTGTGTGGGTTTCAAAACTTTTTGCACCAAAATAAACTTATCTTTTAATTCAGTTTTTCAATTAAGTATCTGGAGTATCCACGTTTAATTTTAAAATATAAAATTTTAACAAGTGATATTGGAGTGGTCACTTGGTTTAGCAGTGAAGTCACCACCTGGGATGTCAGTGTCCCATGTCAGGGTGCTGGGTTTGAGTCCCAGCTACTGCTCTTCTGAATCAGTTTCCTGCATACTATGAACCACCCAGAGGCAGTAGATGATGGTTCAAATACCTGGGCCCAGCTACCCCCATGGGAGGCCCAGATTGAACGTCAGGCTCCTGGCTTCAGCCTGGCCCAGACCCGTGTGTGTGTGTGTGTGTATGTGTGTGTGTTCCTTTCAAATAATATGGAAAAAATTAATTTTAAAATCTAAAAAAAAATTTTAAAGAATATTAACCTTTAACACAAACAAACACTATCAACTCAAAGCCAGGAATGCATTGCTTCCTAGTCACTCTCTTTATGGTTCAGTCAAGCTGTGGGTCACCACCACATACCAAGCCATTCTGGAGCAAAGAAGAGATCTGCCTCGTTTTGAAGACTCCAACTACAGTCCCCACCTTATGAAAATTTGGCTTACAATTTTCAACTTACAGTGGTACAAAGGTATTACACAGTCTATAGAAACCATATTCCATGTTTTGATTTTTTTAATTTACCTTCATTTATTTCTTATGATACTCATTTTCATGAAGATCTTATATTTTACTTAAATCATTTTTATTCTTTCTAAAGAACTGCTTTTTTTAACCATAGATCCTTTTTTCTCTTTTCTTATTTTTATTAATATAAGGATAACAGATTTCCTGTATTTCATATGTACAGTTCTTTTTTTCTCTTTTTCCCAGGTTAGTGATACATCATATGAAATTCTCCTGTGATGCTGGGGAGTAGCTCCGGTCAGCCACATGACCACAGGGCTAACTACCTGATACTCTGTAACACCCAGTGTTGCTAAGCTATGATGTTTTGTTAGGTACATTAAATATATTTCAACTTATGATATTTTTGACTTATAATGGCCTTGTTGGGACACTACTCCACCCAAAGTCAGGATACATCTGAATTGGAAGAATTTTTGCAAATTAACAAATGGGAAGGTGATTTTTGGCATTAAAAATGATTCTTTGCTTACCAAAAGCTTCCCTTGCTTGGGAAACTATCTAGTGCCTTTGAGTGTATACAGACTGCAACCTCAAAGGCAATCAAAAGCTCAAACAGTGGGAGCACCACTTACTGAACTCTAACATGAAGCCACCCAGAGTTGCAGAATCTATACGAGAAACTGGGTAAGACTTACCAATGTTTACATACAGATTTTAAAATACAGCCAGTGTCTATCAGATGTATTCAGTAGGTGCTTAATCAAGCAGAAAATGCATGCCCAGTGGACTGGAACTATCCAACAAGTCTTGAATTGCCTTCTCTTCAAAATAAAACAACAACAAAAGTCAAAGTGGAGTCCCATTTCTCTGTTCCTTCTCCCCAGTCTCCTTCATCTTTATTCCCAGGGAGCACATCACACTAACCCTTGTCTAAGCTCTGCAGAAACTTTCAGGTCTCTGTGCAAAGATCCTCTGACTATCTCATTTAATTCTCTCAGCATATCTATAATCTAAGTGCTTGTATCATTTAGGAATGATTTAGGCTGCAAGGAACAGAATAATCCATTCACAATGGCTTTAACACACAGGGGAGTTAGTGGCTTTGTTTTACCATCCTGTGACACAGGACCCTGGATAGGTCTTCCCATTCTCTTGGTCTCTTGGCAATGAAACGGTTGCCAAAGCCACAGCATTACTCAACAGTGTTCTTCATGGAAAGCAAGGGACAGCAGGGAGAGCCTGCTCACCCACTCACTCCCTATCAAGAAGGCAGCATCCGACAACACAAGATTCTCCTCGTGTTCCAGCTCTCACTAGGGATGGAAAATTTTCCCCCAAGCCACCCTGGAAAAGTTCCTTTTCATTTTATTGGCCAAGTCCTGTGTTCAGTCCTGGAGTAGGAACTGGGCCCCACCCCAGGAATCCTAGGAAGCAATGCCGGAGTAGAACTGCTGTTCTCCAGGCAAGGAAGAATGGGGACAAAAAACAGTGTGTACCATGGTGCTAACGTAACTTCCTCATTGCTACAGACAAGAAAATGGAGGCTTAGAAAGGAAAAGGGACGTGCTCGAACTCACTCAGCTGGTAAGGCCCTCACCTGCCTGTCACATCTGCACCCTGCATCTGTGTGACAGCGTCTCTTTTGGATGAGGTTGATGCTGTGACCAATCCCTTTACACCCTGCCGTGGCCAGCCAGAACTACACTGCTGGTGGCAACCCACGGCTGAGCAACAGGTGCAGCATCCGAAGGACATGCACCTGCTCCTCTGAACACAGGGGAACCATGGCTGTGAACGCTCTGTCTTCCCGTGGCTTCAGCTCTGTCAGCTTCTTTCTACTGGGTTCGCTTTTCCATCTTGGACAGGACTGAGGAACCATCAAGTAGGACAGAGCTGGGTAAGGAAGCCGGGGTGGAAAATTCTGCCCCTCTTGCTCTCTGACCAGCCTCTGGGCCACTTCCTTAGCACTCTACTGTCAGTTCTTCCCCTGGCTGGTTTCCCTAGGGACCCTGACACTCAGAGTAACTAAAAAAAAAAAATTTTTTTTTTGACAGGCAGAGTGGACAGTGAGAGAAAGAGACAGAGAGAAAGGTCTTCCTTTTGCCCTTCACCCTCCAATGGCCACCGTGGCCGGCGCATCACGCTGATCCGAAGGCAGGAGCCAGGTATTTCTCCTGGTCTCCCATGGGGTGCAGGGCCCAAGCACTTGGGCCATCCTCCACTGCACTCCCGGGCCATAGCAGAGAGCTGGACTGGAAGAGGGGCAACCAGGACAGAATCCGGCGCCCCGACCAGGACTAGAACCTGGTGTGCCAGCGCCGCAAGGCGGAGGATTAGCCTATTTGCCACGGCGCAGGCCCTAAGAGTTACTAAAAAATATTTTTTAAAAAATGACTATCTATGACTCAACTGCTTGCAAATCTTCCTGCAAAGTGAGGACTACGGGCTATATTTCAATGAAAAAATTAATTAGCAGGTAATAAATTTTCCCCTTTCATTCTGTTCTTAGTGTGCCTTGAAATTAGCAAGCACCAAATTTCACACTAATTTCACTCTCAGGAGCCAGCATGGAGGGTGATGTCATGCCACTGCTCGCCACCAGGATTCCTTAGCCTGCCCGGGAAGCTGGCAAGGCTGGGGCGTTGAGCGAGTCAGGTCGGGAAAAGGAAGCAGACACTCTCCATAAGCAGGGGATATGCAAAATCCTATCCTGTTTTCCTCTGGGCTCTCTGCAATGTCACAGGAGCAGGAGAATGGCGGGGGGTGTGGGTCATGGTCCCAGCGCACTGGACCTTCACTCTTCTTTCAGGGGGCCCTGTGGGGAAAGAGCTTCTCCATTCCAAAAGGACTTCTGCAACAGTATAGAGTGGGACTCTCTCAGTGGACAAGGGAGAACTAGTCCGATTCCTCCAGCAATAAAGATATTCTGCCATTGGGCCTTTTCCTTTGGAACTCAGTCTTGGTCAATATTGGCATCTCAGGGCAAGTCGATAAATCCCGGGGTCACCCGCGGCGGAAATGTCAGTGCCTGCTGCCGGCCAGTTCCTTCACGGTGAATCAAGACCTCGAACAGGCCTTTAAATTCGCTGATGCTTGTTTCTGCGGGCTTTGTCGCAGCTCACCCAGCCAGATCGATTCGACGCGTGGCGCGGGGGAAGAGGAGGAGGTCTGTGGCTCTCGGAGTATTAGCAAGTTCATTTCACGCTGATGCTGCGACAGAGGCCAGGGGAAGGTTTACGGACGCTGCACTCATCACGCCGGCTGGTCGCCCACGGCGTCCCTCGGGCTTGGAGCAGAGACACAGAGAAGGGAGGGGCTGGCGGCCGGCGCTTGCAGGGAGAAATCCGGCTTTCTTGGGGGGTGTGGGGGAGCCGGCAGTGATCTGGAGGCTCCAATGGCTCCCTCGGGACTGTCGCGAGCCAGCCTCACTCTGCAGAGATGTGGGCAGTGGCCTAGTTCACTTCAGCTTTGTGGAGTTGTTAGGGGCTAGGGGTGTTTTCCCTTCCCGGAAAGCCTGTGGCAGACGGTCTACAAAAATGGACCGAATTCCCCGTCCTTCCCAGGGCGCTTGGAAAGTGGGTAGTTCCCGGGGTCCAGGGCCTGTGTGTGTGCACCTGATCTTTCCGCCGCCTTGAAGCTTCCTTTGAGCAATAGACGGCAGCAGGAGCAGCAGCATGTGGGTTCCAAGCCAAAGCCTCCCAGCGTGGTCTGTCTGTCTCCCTTCTCTTCTGTGTGTGTATTTCTCTGCGCACGTCTGTCCCTCAGTCTCCGTGCGCATTTGTCTGTGTCCGACTCTGTGTTTGTATGTGTGCGCATCTCTATTGTGGCAGCCTGTGTGTGTCTCTGTGAATGTGTATCTCCATGTGTTCTGTCGCACACAGAGTGTGTGTCTCTGTCTTTCTGTCTCTCTGTCCTCCCTCCCTAGTGCACCGAGAAATCATCCAAGCTGAGGTCAGCCTTGGCCAAGCGGCCAGCTGACCACAGATGTGTGAGCAAGCTGAGCCCAGCCCAGATCAGCACAATCCGCAGCCAGTCCATAAACCCGTGAGCAGTGACAAATGGTTACTGACCGAAGGCAGCAAGATTTGGGGATGGCTTACTGTGGAGCATCCTGATGCTAGTAGGTAATTAACATGGGGTGACTGAGGTTGTTTGTGTAACCTGAGCAATACCCATTCACCCAGGCTCTGAATTTTGGGGTTCTGCATTCTCTGAGGACCAACATTCTATCAGCTGGTATTAAAATCCCGAAGTTCATACGCTATCCACCTTGTATTAGTCAGCTTTGTTTCTACAATGAAACATCTAAGACAAGCTACTTAGGAAGGAAGGAGGCTTGCAGTCCAACGCGCACGGCCCCACTGGCTTGGCATCTAATGATGGGCATTTGATGGCAGAGTCCGGAGGTGGCACAGAGCAGCATACGGCAGCGGGAAAGCATGTCTCTGTCGAGGTTTCTCCTTATTAAAGCCATGAAGCCACCCTACCAACCTAATCCAATCTATCCCTCCCAAAGGCCCCGCCTACACATCATAACTGGATGGCATTTCCATCCTCTTTACGTCATTAACACAAACTTTGGGGCCAAGCCTCTAATGCAGGGGCCTTTGAGGACACCCAAACTAATATCTAAACCACAGGTCACATGCAACAGAAAAACCCAGTCAGTTCATCTCCTCACCAAATGGGCTGCCAGCAAAGATGACTGCTATTGTCATTCACATTCACCTAATTTGACTTATTATTTAAAAAAAAAAATACTGGGGACAGGTGCTATGCTGCAGTAGGTTAAAGCCCCAGCCTGCAGCACCGGCATCCCATATGGGGGCCAGTTCGTGTCCCAGCTGCTCCACTTCCATTCCAGCTCCCTGCTAATGCACCTGGAAAACAGAGAAAGATGGCCCAAGTCCTTGGGACCCTATACCCACATGGGAGATGCGGAAGAAGTTCCTGGCTCCTGGCTTCCAGCTCTGGCTGTTGAGGCCATTTGGAGAGTGAACCAGCAGAAGGAAGACCTCTCTCTGTTTCTCTCTCTGTAACTCTGTCATTCAAATAAATCTTCAAAAAAAAATACTTAGGGGCAGGTGTAGCAGGAAAAGCTGCCACCTGAGACACCAGCATCCCACATTGGCGCTGGTTCGAGTCCCATCTGCTCTATTTTGATCCAGCTCCCTGCTGATGGCCTGGGAGGAGCAGTAGAAGATGCTAATGGAACAGCAAGAAAGACCAGGCAGGTAAACAGGTCGAATAGTGTACATGAAGTTCTATACTAGTATCTGTGTTTCTATGACAACCAGGCAGGTCCTAGAGGTTGATATATTTTCTGCTGGTCAGTGGATGCAGAAGGCTGATCCATTTTCTGCTGGGTAACTACTTGGCTAGTGGCCACTACCTTGGAAACTCACTATAAAAGCCAACTCAGAAACTGCTTGTAGGGATGTCACTATTGCTGCTGCTGCTGCTACTGCCGCCGCCATGTTGGCTACAAAGTGGCCCATCTACCTGTGGCTCTACAGCTGTTCCTCCAGCCCCCATTCCCGGGCAGCTGAGTTCAGATTCAACAAACGCCCAAATGTGTGCAAGTGTTTGGGCCCCTGCCCCGCACATGGGAGACCTAGTTGAAGCCTCATGCTTCCTGGGTTGGCCTGGCCCAGCACTGGCCATTGTAGCCATGTAATGGAAGATTTCTCTCCCTCTCCCTCTAATTCTTTTTTTTTTTATTTGACAGGTAGAGTTATAGACAGTCAGAGAGAGAGACTTAGAGAAAGGTCCTCCTTCTGCTGGTTCACTCCCCAAATGGCCTCCATGGCTGGTGCTGCACCAATCCGAAGCCAGGAGCCAGGTGCTTCTTCCTGGTCTCCCATGTGGGTACAGGGGCCCAAGCACCTGGGCCATCCTCCACTGCCCTCCTGGGCCACAGCAGAGAGCTGGACTGGAAAAGGAGCAACCGGGACTAGAACCTGGCGCCCATATGGGATGCCGGCACCACAAGGCAGAGGACTAACCAAGTGAGCCAGGGTGCTGGCCCCTCTAATTCTGACTTTCAAATGATTAAGTAAATCTCTAAAAAAAAAAGATTTTTTTAAAGGTGCCTGTGAGAGTTAATGTTAGCCTTTTTTTTTTATAAAAGATTTATGTTATTTATCTGGGGAGAGAGAGAGATCTTCTATCCACTGGTTCACTCCCCAAATGGCCACAACAGCCAGAGCTGGGCCAGTCTGAAGCTTGGAGCCTGGAGCTTCTTCCAGGTCTCTCACATGGGTGCAGGGGCCCAAGCATCTGGACCACCCTCTTCTGCTTTCCCAGGACATTAGCAGGGAGCTGGATCAGAACAGGAGCAACCAGAACTCGAACCAGGGCCAGTACGGGATGCCAGCACCCATGTGGGGGCCTAACCCACAATGCCACAAAGCAGGTCCCTAAAAAATTATTTATTATTGGGGATGGTGCTGTGGCATAGCAGGTAAAGCCACCACTTGCAGTGCCAGCATCCTATCTGGGCACCAGTTCAAGTCCCACCTGCTCCACTTCCAATCCAGCTCTCTGCTATGGCCTGGGAGAACAGTGGAGGATGGCCCAAGTCCTTGGGGCCCTGTACCCACATGAGAGACCAGGAGAAAGCTCCTGGTTTTGGATCAGCCCAGCTCCAGCCATTGCAGCTGTTTGGGGAATGAGCCAGCAGATGGAAGACCTCTCTCCTTCTACTATCTGCCTCTGCAAAACTCTGACTTTCAAATAAATAAACCTTTAAAAGAATATATTTATTTATTTGAAAGGCAGAAAGACAGGAGAGGGAGAGAGAGAAAGTGAGCTCCCATCCATGGTTCACTCCCCAAATGCCTGCAATAGCAGAGAAAGGGCTGGGGCCAAAGCTAAGGGCTGGGAATGCAATCCAGGTCACCCATGTGGGTGGCAGGAACCAAGTTAACATCACCTACTGCCTCCCAGGGCCTGCATTAGCAGGAAGCTGGAGCCAGCAGACAGAGCCAGGGATGTATTCTAGGAACTCCAATGTGTGGGCATCTTCACTGGATGAATAAACACCTGCTCCCTGGATTAGACTTTTTAAAGCAAAGTCCGGCCGGCGCCACGGCTCACTAGGCTAATCCTCCACCTAGCGGCGCCGGCACACGGGGTTCTAGTCCCAGTCGGGGCACCAGATTCTGTCCCGGTTGCCCCTCTTCCAGGCCAGCTCTCTGCTGTGGCCAGGGAGAGTAGTGGAGGATGGCCCAAGTGCTTGGGCCCTGCACCCCATGGGAGACCAGGATAAGTACCTGGCTCCTGCCTTCAGATCAGTGCAGTACGCCGGTCGCAGCGCGCCTGCCGCGGTGGCCATTGGAGGGTGAACCAACGGCAAAAGGAAGACCTTTCTCTCTGTCTCTCTGTCTCTCACTGTCTACTCTGCCTGTCAAAAAAAAAAGCAAAGTCCAAGACAAGCAGCCATCGTGTCACCCCAGGACTGTGGACAATTCCACGTTTTCTCTAATGGGTGGGCACGTGCCCCTCTGGCCTCGACCTCTGAGTCTGAACCATTTGGCTCACATATCAGAGGTCAGCCATTCCAGGCTAACACGTCTGCATCCTTGTTCGTTTAGTAGGGCTGCTGTAACAAATGACCTCAGAATACATGGGCTAAACTTCACAGGCTAATTAGCTGATGGTTCCTCAGGTCAGACATCTGCCAGGGGCCTCACTGGGCTAAAATCAAGGTGCCCACTGGGCTGTGCTTCTTTCTGGGGGCTCTAGGAGAAGGTTTTCTCACCTTTCCTGCTTCTAGAGGCTGCCTGCATTCCTTGGTTCAAGATCCTCTTCTGCCATCTTCAAAACCTGCAATAGCAACTCGAGTCCTTCTCACGTCACCACTCTGACCAACTCTGCTGCCTCCCTGATCCCCTGTTAAGGACTCAAGTGATTCAACTGTGCCCAGGTGGCCACCCTGAGATAATGTTTCCATCTCAAAGTCCTTAACATTAGTCACGTCTGAAATAAACTGCAACATAGGGGTGCGGGTGGGAGGGAAGTTATGGAGGGGAAAAAGCCATTGTAATCCATAAACTGTACTTTGGAAAATTATATTTACTAAATAAAAGTTTAAAAAAATAAATAAAAATAAACTGCAACATAGTCACAGGTTCCAGAGATTAGGGCTTGGACATTCTCCCAACCATCACAATGCCATTGTGTTTCTGTATAATGAGGATTCAGAGACAGGAAGTTACTTTTTTTCTTAGATAACTCAATGGAATTCATGGCCCTAACTTCAAATTCTGTAAAATGGGAAAATGTTGGAAAAGAAAAGGGATAGAAATGAACCAGGGGTGACAGCATCCCATAAGTTATCCACAAGTAGAGGGTGTCCTCCCTTGTTGAGATGGAGGTGTGTCTCCCTTTTAAGGAAGCTGCATGTGGCTACCAACTCGTGGTAAGAACAGACAGCTGTGGTCCAGAGGCTGGAACTCCATGATTCACACCCCTGCAGAGAACTTCTAGAAGGTCTGCTCTCTGTGCTGCTCTCAGTGGCAACTGTGAGAGGGGACAACCATGAGCTACATCAGACTCAGCAACCAACAAGGATCATTCTCCATCTATTGAACCCCAGTTCTAAGAGTTGAAAGGGTACAAACACAGATATAAAGAGATTCTGCTCTTGACGATTAGGATATTATATCAAAAGAAAGAATATGTAATTAAATGACCATTTACATTTTTAGAGAATTGCATTCAAGAAAACTCACTGGGTTAGGCATTTTACCTACGATTAAGATGCCACTTAAGACACCTGCATCCCATATTTGTGTGCCCAGCTCTTCTCCCAATTCCAGATTCCTGCTAATGCACACTGTGGAAGGCACCAGCAGATGATGTCTCAAGTGGTTGGGTTCCTGCCACCCATGTGGGAGACCTGGATTGTGTCTGCAGATCCCAGTTTTGGTCTGGCCCAACCCTGGCCATTGTGGACATTTGGGAAGTGAACCAGGGGATGGTAGCTCTTTCCCCCTATCCAAAAAATAATTTTTTAAAAATGAATAAAGCTTTATAAAAGAACAAAAGAAAAAAACATACAGGTGAAGTGTGATGGAAGTTCAAGTCAGGAAACTGAAGGGAGGAACGGAATGAAAAAAGAAAAATTTTATGATTTTTTTTGACAGGCAGAGTGGACAGTGAGAGAAAGAGACAGAGAGAAAGGTCTTCCTTTTCCATTGGTTCACCTTCCAATGGCCGCTGCAGCCAGCGCACCGCGCCGATCCAAAGCCAGGAGCCAGGAGCTTCTCCTGGTCTCCCATGCGGGTGCAGGGCCCAAGCACTTGGGCCATCCTCCACTCCTCCACTGCACTCCTGGCCACAGCAGAGAGCTGGCCTGGAAGAGGGGCAACCAGGACAGAATCCGGCGCCCCAACCGGGACTAGAACCCGGTGTGCCAGCGCCGCAGGCGGAGGATTAGCCTATTGAGCTGCGGCGCCAGCCAAAAAATTTTATGATTAAAGTCAAGGTAGGTAAGTTTTTTTCTGCAAGGGGGAAGATGACAATGTTTTAAGTTTTATAGTTCATTTGATTTCTGTTGCAACTACTCAATTATTCTGCTATAGTACAAAAGCAGCCACAAACAATACACAAACTCATGAGCACAAACATGTTTCAATAAAACTTTATTTATGGCCAGTTGGGGCCTCCAGGCCATGTTCTGTGCACCCTTTGAAGACTAGCACAATCATGAAAGGATTTATAGAAGATAGAATACACTGGTTCTTCTCTGCTCATGGACAGGACTTGAATATGTGAGAAGACCAAACAAGAAAGTCAAATTAACAATTTGAATCAGATATTAAAGAGACCAGGCCCTTAATATTTTCAAATGGAGAATATGGGTGGGAAAAAATCTTTATAATAGAGCTAGTTTGAGTAAGATTATGAAACTTGACCAACTAAAACAGTAAGAGTCAGGGAGCTATTGAGAGTTTTTCAACTGGAAAATGATAGCATACAATTATCTTTCAACATTAAGAAAGAGCAAAAGTTGACCTTTGGCATCACGAAGCCTGCACAGTAGGGGTTCTGAGACTTTCCTCACAATCAAGGATGGCAGGAAGGTGAACTTCAGGATACAAACCTTGCCCCTGACTCCCCAGCCAGCAAGGGCCTATGATGCTACCTCCTTCGATACACAAAGGAGGAGCTAGTCTGTAGATGTTCTAGATTTCCAGAATATTCTCAATGTCCAGTAGAGTGTGGGTTGATTCCCCTAAAGCACTGGACATTTTGGCCTTCCAACCCTCTTCGAAGGGAGCCATCCCTCCACTTCCTCCCCTGCCCACCCCTCTGCTTCCTCCACGCCTGAACCTTCTTGCAGCTGTGCATCGCATGTTGTTAACAAATGAGTTACCAAAGGCTCCAACAAGCTGCTCATCGTCATCCCCAGCAGGAGAAACGCAGCCGCGACCTGGAGCTGGGACCTTGTTAGAGTTGGTAATGAGCTGCCGGGAAAATGTTTCTGCCTGATTAGAATTCCTGATGAGCTGCTGACTTCGGTGAGCACAGAAGGCAGGCTCCCAGCTCTCCTCCAGCCCCAACCACACCTCCCCCTGCTCCAGGCAGGACAGGGGTCCCTGCAGGAGTTACAACCCTAGAAACAAGCACAACACAGGCCCTGCAACTCCCTGCCCATCTCTCTTCCCCTCCCCAGGAGGATGCCTCCATCTTACTCATTTTCTATGCACAGCAACAGCTCTCACCAGCTAACAGCCTAACAATGCCACCTGGACCTGCCCAGAATTGGTCACAGGTGCCCATGGGTCCTGGCGAGGCGCACGCTCAGAGAGAAATGGAAATGCAGGTAACCAGCATCTGATCAGCCACTGGGAACACAGGACGGGGCCAGATTCCCACAGTGATCCATCAAGCCAAGTCGCAGATGCACATAACTTTGCTCGGGTTCTAGTCGGAGAATATTGTGATATCCCCACTTCCTTTCAGTTGACTGGTTCCAGAAAGCAGCCGGATTAGCCCCAGAGTGGATTGATTCATTACAGCAATGTTTAGAAGGGAAATGAAAACCCACAACATATTTGGGGGGAGGAGGGTAGTCTATGGTTCAATAAAAAATTGGGTCCAGTCTGGGATGCAGATTGTTCTTATGTTTAAGTATCCAGGTCAGAGGGACTCGAATGCTGGGAAGCAGAGATTTTCACATGGTCTTGTGTTATGAATCCAGAGGAAAAGATATTTGTGGTGCCAGTGATGCAGGCCAGGAGGTGGCCAGCGAGGAGGAGCTGAGGTTGCCAGCACCCATGCTGCAACCCCCACCTGCACCACCCAAACTGCCTCCTCCCACGCAGTGGAGACCCACAGCCTCCCGAGTTTCATTCAGGAGTGGCATCCACCAAAAATACCCAGTATGGCTACATTCCTGCAATGACTTAGTTTGTTATAATGTCATTAAAATAATTAAAATCACTCCCTTAAAAATACGACAAGGAAATGAGTGTTATTCAAGCCCCGCCCCAGACACCCCCTGTGTCTCCACATCATACTCGAGGTGGGCCCTGAGCCTTGTCAAGCGCAGCTCGCTCTCCTGAACTAGCGAGGATCTCCAGTTGTTGGTGCTCTCACGTTGCATGTAAATAAATCTTGCTTCTCTGCTTCTACCTGCTTTGCATCCTTAAATTCCTTCTCGCCTTAGAACCTGGATGACCCCCCAAGCCTAAAGAAAGATTCCAGTATTTGCTAAATCTCCCCCTTGGGGCCCTTGTGGGTTCCATCTGGAGGAGACAACCCAGTCTCACGCCCTCCACCCAGAGGTGGCACCTACTGCATTCTCAAGGGACCTCCAGCACCACCAGTACAAAGCAGTAGACCTTTCACCTGTCACCCAGCAAACCACCCAGAGCAGTGGTTCTCAACCTCCACCGTATGTTGTTATCCCTGGGAAACTTTCTAAAATGCTGCTCCTACGGTCCACCCCCAGAGATTCTGGTCTGATTGACGTGGAGCGGAGCTTGGGCACTAGGACTTCTCCAAGCGCAGGTAGAGCTGAGAGTCAGGACTAGTTTGGAGCAGTGCTTTCCACACTTCAGTGTGTGCAGAAGTAGCTGGGCTCTTGGTAGAATGCAAATCCTGACTCAGTAGGTCTGGGAGGAGCCCGAGAGGCTACATTGCTAACAAGCTCCTGGGGAATCTGGTGTTCCTGGACCTTGGTCCATGTGGAGAGGAGGGGATCTAACATACCATCCAGACACTGACACCACACGGTTTGGACTATCATCGCCATGACACTGTCACCTGCACACAATAAAAATTCATTCATATTATTCATATTAATATACATATATTAATAATATACATATTATTCATATGTAACAGGAAGTCTGAGGGTGATGCCAGCTTTAGGCATGGCTGCATCCAGGCACTGAAATTCTATCACTAGAACCTCCTCTGTCTATTCTGCCATGCCCTGTATTTGTCCTGTTTTCAGGCAGGCCTCTCCACATGGCAGCAAAGAAGCTGGCCACAAGCAGTTCCAGCTCTACCTCACTCACGCTGCTGCTGAGGCCTGAGAAAGCAGCCTGCCCCTCTCTCGCTCAGCACGCACAGCGGCCCCCTTGTTCTCCCCAGCTTGGCTGCAACCTCCACTGCCAGGCACGGACAGTACAGGCCCATGGTTAACAGCTTCAGCTAACGCAGGTACTGAGCAATGAGTAGCGGTTTTCCAACCTCAAGGCTGTAGGGAAAAACACCAAGGCCCTGGGCCCCAGGGCACCAGGCACTGGGGTCTCAGAGCATCCAGCCTCCAGCAGCTCCCTCACCACTAGGCTCCTCTGCTCCTCACATGACACAAAGTTCCCCCCATTGCAGCCCGATGCGGACATCCAAGCCGGGCAGCAGCCGAGACAGAGGTCCTTAAAACTACTTTCCTCCATCTCTTCTGACTTCCCCGGCCCGGAGAAGAGGAGGAACAAGCACAGACAACTCTTCAGAGACACAAGCAATTTGCAAAGATCATGAAGTTAACACCACCCCACCCCCTACTTTACAGATGAGAACACGGAGGCTCTAAGAGCTGAATAGCTTGTCCAGGAGCACTCAGGACAAGAGGGGCACAGCCCAACTCCAGTTTCCTGACCCCATCCAGCACTTGGCTGTGAGGTTACATTGCCTCCTCTGAGATCAGAACCAGCCTAGCATAGGCCCTGAGCCTCCCTTGGATGTAGGAACTATTTTGGATGAAAAGGAAGGAGTACTTGGATGGAGGTACCTCCTTGCCCTCCAGTCCACAGTCATAGACAGGGTGTCCAACCCACTCCCACCGTCTCTACCTTCCCAGGACTCAAAGCTTCTGCCCGCAGCGTGAACACGGGTCTGTCTGTTGGGTGGCGGAACAAATCCCCGGCGACTTTGGACTCTGAGCAGTAGTCAGGCTCCTGAAACTTTTCCTAGGCACAGCTGGGCACTTCCACGTAAAATCCGGTTTTAGCAAAGAGCCTTGCTAAGCCAGCTGAGCAAGAGCCTCCTGCGCTGGATAAATGATCAGGCCCCGCCCCCTGCACTGCGCTCCAAGTGATGACTGATCACGCTGGCCTGTCTTCAGCCACAATCCCCTTACCCTGATGTTGCCTGTTAGTAACTTTCCACCCACAGATGCCCCACACGCACTCTGCTCCTCTGGCTATAAATCCCTACCTGCCTGTGCTGTGTTTCGAATTGAGCCCAATTTTTCTGCCCCTTTGCAAACTCCTATTGCCAGGGGCCCCATTACCTATCAAGATGATCCTGAATAAATCCTTCCTTGCCTTCCCATAACAAGTGTCCCTGAGCCATCGTTTAACAGCAAGAAGGAAACACCAGCAGAATCCCATTCAAAAGAGCCTCCTGCCCCCTCCCCCCCCAACTCATGAAGGGTCAGACTAAGGCTCTATCATCCCTGGACATAATTTATAAAAAGAAGCACTCACGTATGTCATCCTTAATATGTGACAAGCCCATTCTGAGGACTTGGCCTAAATTAACTCATTGAATCATCATAGAAACCCTGTGAGAGTGGAATTATTCCCATTCTACAGGTGACAAAACTGAAAGTACAGAGAGGTGGGACACACAGGAGAGATCTTCTAAAAGCTTATGGGAAAACTGAATTAAAACATCAGTTTAGGAGCCAGCGCTGTGGTGTAGTGGGTAAGGCCACTGCCTGAAGTGCCAGCATCCCATATGGATGCTGGTTCAAGTCCCAGCTGTTCTACTTCCGATCCAGCTCTCTTCTATGGCCTGGGAAAGCAGTAGAAGATGGCCCAAGTCCTTGGGCCCCTACACCTACGTGGGAAGCTGGGAAGAAGCTCCTGGCTCCTGACTTCAGATCAACCCAGCACCAGCTGTTGGGCTATTTGGGGAATGAACCAGTGGATGTAAGACCTCTTTCTTGCTCTGCCTCTCCTCTCTTTGTCTAACTCTTTCAAATAAATAAATCGTAAAAAAAAAAAAAAAATCAGTTTATTTTGGAACAAATATATGTGTTGCCCATGAACTTTTTGAACACTCCCTGCTATACATATGTGATGAATTCACTTTCAAAGGCTATCCCATTTCAGAGGTCACTCGTCTGCCCCTCTGTCACCTGGAGACCAGAAAGGGGTTCCCGTCGTGATTCTACGGGCAGAGATGTTCATGGCCAGAGGAGCTGCAAGATTTACCTAAGGTGCTAGACTTGCAGTGCAGGGGTTAAGCTGGCGCCTGTGGGCTTGAATTCGAATCCTGGCTACTCTGCTTCCAATCCAGTTCCCTGCCAACGCTCCTGGAAAAGCATTGGAAAATGGCCCCTGTGGGAGACACAGGAGGCCCAGCACCAGCTGTTGTGGCCTTCTGGGGACTGAGCCAGCGGATGGAAGCTCTCTTTTGTCTATCTATGGCTCTCTCTTTCTCTCCTTCCTCTCTTCTCTAACTGCCTTTCAAACAAATAAATCTTCATTTAAAAAATATATTTACCTAAGGCCTCACACCTGCTCCAAGTGTTTGCAACCAGGCTATCTGCTGTGTCCTGGAGGCTGCTGCAGCCCCTCACCACCGCGAGGCAGCCATGTCCTGGGCCCTATCTCCTCAGAGAGCCTCCCTCCCATTTTAACTGGCAGAGTTTGGGGAGAGGGAGGAGTCCTGTGGGTAGGCACCATGGTAAACGCAGAACTGGCTTGAACTTGAAAATGAGGGAAGATTTGGGGGCCAGTGCCGTGGCAGAGATGCCTCTGCCTGCATCATCATCATCCCATATGGGCACTGGTTCAAATCCCAGCTGTTCCACTTCCAATCCAACTCCCTGGAAAACAATGAAAGATGGCCCAAGTCCTTGGGCCCCTAGGAGACCTGGAGGAAGCTCCTAGCTCCTGTCTTCAGCCTGGCCTAACCCAGCCATGGCGGCCATCTGGGGACTGAACCAGCAGACGGAAGATCTCTCTCTGTTCTCTCTCTTCTATCTCTTTTCAAATAAATAAGTAAATCTTTAAAAAAAAAAAAAAAAAGAAGAATGTCAGCCTCTCTGTATGCACAACAGAGGCATTCATCAAAAAAAGAGGGAAGATTTTGCTAAGGGAGGGGCATAAAGAAAATGATTCCTTCAACTTCCGCTGAGCATCTCCTATGTGCAGCTGAAGCCTGGTGACAGATGACAGGGTTAGCTCCGGGGAGCATCGCAGCAATGGTAATGAAAGCTGCCTCTTACAGAGGAAGGGGCGTGGTCCACCTGCTTCCCTCACAAGCTGCACTCATTCTCACATCGAGAAGCAGACGGTCCTGTTTGCAGTGTATAGGCAAGGAGGCTCTACTGAGGGTCAGCTTATCTAAGGTCACACAGCCATAGCGACACGCCAGAGCTGCCTCCTATCAGCTCACTACTGCCAACTGTGCGCCTCTCCTACCGCCACATCCAAGAGCAGTGCTCACGCAGCCTGGAACAAATCACGCTGGGAGCATTTACACCACAGAAATGGGCACACAGCTCGGGAAGCAGATTGCTAGGCCTTTAGTAGCAGGCCCCCCTCCTGACCAATAAGGAAGTGCAGAGGCTGGACCTTGAACCTACAGGTCTTGCACTTTGGGGCCTGTGCTTTTAAGCCATGATTTTGCTCTCAACAAAACTCAATGCCAAACAAGCCCAGAAAAGTTCAGTCTTCAAATACAACAAACTGCCTGCCTGCAAGCCCAATGCAAGCCTGATGTAGCTTGGCCTCTCTGTACCTCAGTGCCTACATCTGTAAAATGGGATTCATAATCTATCCACTTCCTAGGGTAGCTAGATGAATTCATGTACCTGAAGCTCTTAGAGTAATACCTGGCACATGATGAGCCCTATGCAAATATATTAGCTTTCATTGGTTAGCTAGGACTACTTGATGTATAAGATACTTTGTTTAAAGAAAAAGGTGCATTAGGGGCCAGTGCTGTGGTGCAGCGGGTTAACGCCCCGGCCTGAAGTGCCGGCATCCCATACGGGCACCGGTTCGAGTCCCAGCTGCTCCACTTCCGATCCAGCTCTCTGCTATGGCCTGGGAAAGCAGTCAAAGATGGCCCAAGTCCTTGGGCCCCTGCGCCCGCATGGGAGACTGGGAGGAGGCACCTGGCTCCTGGCTTCAGATTAGCGCAGCTCCAGCTGTTGTGGCCATCTGGGGAGTGAACCAACTGAGGAAGACCTTTCTCTCTCTCTCTGCCTCTTCTGTGTAACTCTTTCAAATAAATAAATTTTTTTTTAAGAAAAAGATGCATTAGTTGCCAATATATGTCAATCCTACTTTTGCATGAAAATTCAGATATCCCGATGGTTTTGCAAAATCTCAAGATCTGACCTCATGTTACCAAGGAACAATCAGTTGGGGCTGGATCCCAGCTGCCCCTCCCACACCATGGTTTAGGCCCCCTGGGGACAGCTCTCACTTCCCCTAGCCTATCAGCACCCAGAAGCACTTGAATTTGAGACCCCTGCCCTCTGCTTCTTAAAATGTACAGGCTGGGGGTACTAGTATGGATGATGTGCTGGCCACACCTGCTACCCGGGTCAGGGAAGCTAAGTGTACCTAACTCAGTACTGGAAGGACAGGGCCCCAGAGCCCAGGGCTTCTGGTTCCCAATTCAATCCCCTCCATGCACCTGCGGGCAATAGGCTGCCTCATCAGCACCTCCCGGAGCACTCATAGTGCTGGGGCTGGCCTCTGCGGCCTTCCTGGCTCCTGGGCCTGGTGCCCAGGGAGCTTCTGTTTCACAACAGACAACATCCTGGATACCCAATCACATTTACATTTCCCACGAATGATCACTTTTTTCTAGTAAGTATATCCCAGGCATTATTTGGGACATAGTTTTACTTACAATTTTTATTGCATTTCCAATAAACAGCGAATACATGGATATTCTTACACTTTAAAAAAAATATCCATTTATCTGAACTTATTTAGCTGGGTGTCTGGCAACCCCAAAAAGACCCAGGAGCCTCTGCCAGCCCAGTAAAAAGAAAGCCTCAGAGGACCACTGGGGAACTCTGGTTTGGGCCGGAAACGCAGCCCTCCGCCCTCACCCCATGCCAAGCCAGTAATGCTCTCTGCGAGAGCTCTCATCCGTTCCCAGATGCCCGTAATGGCCCGGCTGGGCCAGAACCAAGCCTGCCGCCAAGCACTCAAGTCCTTGAGCCATGCCTGCTGCTTCCCAGGGTGCGCATTAGCGGGAGGCGGGGGCCACTGCCGGGACGTGAACCCAAGGCCCTCCGGTGTAGGACAGCTGCCCTTCAAGTCGCACGTTGGTGGCATTCCGGCCACCTGTTTCACCGATCGGCACCGCTTTTCTTTCATCCACTGTGCGTCGGCGCTGGCGCACGCAGTGCCCTCCCAAGCCTGCCTCCGCTGCGTATCACCGGGAAGCCGAGCCGTGGCCAGCGCATTGAGAGGTTGTTGTGTGTTCTGGGGTTTTGGGGGGCGGGGGTTGGGAGGAAGAGAGGCTGTTTGTTTAAAAGCTTCGCAGGCTGCAGCCCAGAGCAGAACTCCTCCCGCGACCCCGCATACCCCGAGAGGCGCAGCCTCGCAGGCGGTCGGGGTTGGCTCCGGGTCCCGCGCCCGCCGCGCCTGTACCCAGCCGATGCTGCGCTCGCCCTCCCCAGCCCTAATGATCCGTGACCGCGCAGACAGCCGGCGGCTGGTCTCGCCCCGCGGCGGGGACATTCGACCTTCGTTTGCAAACCCAAGGGCCTGGGGTGGGGGAGGGCGGCAGACAGATCCCAGGCACCACCGAGGGCGGCGCGGTCGGCCCCCTGCAGGCACCAGCAGGTCCCAGGTCGCAAGTGAGGCGGGGCGGAGGCAGGGTGCGCGCGCGCGCACACACTCAGCGCGGACTGGGGCCCGGCGCCCCTCGGCCCGTCCGCCCCCTCTCCCGGGGTTCATCAGGCCAGAGGCAGTGCCAGCTGTTCCATGTGGAAGGCGCCAGCCTCCAGCTACGCCTGTCTCATGGTTCTCGGAGTCCTGAAATCCTAGGGTGCAGGTGAACAGCACAGCAGAGGGTGCCAGTGCACGTCTGTCACTCACAAAGGGGCTGCCCCTATGCCTGCTAAGAGGCAAGAACTGTGGCAAAAGAGGGAGCGCTCCAGGGGCAGCTCCCAGAGCGCCCCGTGCCAAGAGGCTGCCCTGTCCCTAGACCTCTGGTCGGGTTGCTTTTCTCTTCCAGGTCGCCACCACTGCCACTCCCACCTTCCTCAACCAACCAACCCTACTGATGTCCCTGCTTAGCACTGAGGCCGCCGGTCAGGCCTGGGTGTGTGGGGACCCCTCGAGCTTTAGCAGGCTGCGTGGCTGGGAGGCTTGCTTGAGACCTGCTGGCGTCTCTCCCCACGATAGCGTCCTGTTCTCCTGTTCTGTGTGAGAGCCTGTGGTTTTCACCACAGTTTCAAGCCAGCTGCAATCTTCCACCCAGAACTGGCAGAGGAGGGGTGCTGAGGCCCCTAAGCGGAATCTGGCTGTCTCGTGGGTCCCAAACCAATGAGCATACATCATGGGAAGCCTCCATCCAATAGGAGCTCCCATAGAACCCCACTAAAAAAGCAAGATCATAAAAACCCGGTGCACCCCCTGAAAGCTAGTGTCCCATTCCGGCACTCTGTCTGGGCTACTGTCAGAGGAGACGCTTTTTCTGCCCCCTTGCAACAGATAAGAAAACTATCTGCTTCTTTGCAAATTGTTTCCCGGCTTTTTATTTCTATCCTAAGCTGAAGAAAAGAACTCATGACACTTGCTCCCGGAACCACCCTCCCCTCGGCGAGCTGCTCTTAGTAGAGGTGAGTTTCCAGCCCCTTCCTCAGCTGGCTTCATTCACCACCACACTCCCAGCACCTGCAACAGCTCTGGCCTGCTAGAGACTGTAGTTGAGAGCAGTAGCCTAAGCTGAATGTAGCCACCTGGCCAACTGCACACTTGCCGGTCCCAGGCAGGGGTCCAGCACCTGGGTCCAAGTGAGTACGCTAGTAGGGGGCCAGCATCTGGGTCCAAGTCGGGACCACTTGGAGGGGCAGGTCTAGCCCCGGGTAGTAGGGGCTAGTAGGTGTGGCTGAGAACACTGGTGGATCTCGCTTAGCCCACTCCTGCACCTGTTGCCTCCTTCCCACAGGTGTCAGCCAGGGCTCTTCTCCAGCAGCCAAACCATGATAGTAAATTCTGGTGTGAGAGAGGTTGGGAGAGGTCACCTTCCACATGCACCAAGTACCTCAAATCCATCGGCTTCTCGGCCCGGCCATCCTCTCCCATATAGGGCTCTGTGGGGCCTCTGCCCCAGCAGCTCTGGATGCCCAACGCAAACCACCCAGGCTTCCTGGGAGCTCGCCCGCCGGTAGCTCTGGTGGAGGGCTGCTGGGAACGCTGGCCACGCCCACGCGTGTTAGGGATGTAACACCCCCAGGACACGCCCCCAAAGAACCAGGTGAGAATCCTCATTAAGTAGCCCTTCCCCCATCCCCAGGAGGAGGTGGAGAGCCCTGTTCCACAAGGCGGGATTGAGTTCTAGCTGCACAACCGTGATTTAATCCCCGTTTATTTATTCTCTTTGCTCATTTCCAATGCGCCTTCACTTGGGCTTCCCAAATACCCACTTCCCTGCACCCCAGTCCTTGTCTCAGGGCCTGCTTTAGGGAAAATCCAAACTAGCTCAGCCTGGTCCCAGCCTCCCCACTTCCACTCTTGCTGTGTTGAGCCTCTGAACCACAGCGCAGGGGGACACTGCTGCCCTTCATACATAAAGACTCTACCTGGGCCAGCGCCACAGCTCACTAGGCTAATCCTCCGCCTTGCGGTGCCGGCACACCAGGTTCTAGTCCCGGTCAGGGTGCCGGATTCTGTCCCAGTTGCCCCTCTTCCAGGCCAGCTCTCTGCTGTGGTCTGGGAGTGCAGTGGAGGATGGCCCAGGTCCTTGGGCCCTGCACCCACATGGGAGACCAAGAGAAGTACCTGGCTTCTGGCTTCAGATAGGTGCAGCATGCCGGCCGTAATGCACCAGCCGTAGCGGCCACTTGGGGGGTGAACCAACAGAAGGAAGATCTTTCTGTCTCACTGTCAAAAAAATAAAATAATAAAAAGAGACTCTACCTGGGCCACTCCGTGTGTTCTTTCAATAACTATTTTTAGAGCATGTGCTGCGTGGGACACTGGAATGCAGCAGTGAATGGGAGTCGGCGATCTTTACCCTCGTGGAAGGACCTCCCCACACCCCCATGAGCTGAGAACCGGCACCCCTATGGGAAGCCAGCATCACAGGCAGTGGTTTAACCTGCTGTACCACAACGCCGGCCCCTAACTGGACAGTTTATCCTCCAGGTGTTGACAGTGAAGCGAGAGGGGCAGATATTCGGGGCAGCAGTTAAGTCGCCCCTTGGGACACTGTAGCAGAATGCCTGGCTGCTCCACTTCTGACCCAGCTTCCTGCTAACGCGCAGCTGCGAAGCAGCAGGTGATGGCTCAAGTACTGGATCCCTGCCATTCATGTGGGAGACTCCTATTGAAGTCCAGCCTCCTGGCTTCAGCCTGACCCAGCCCTGGCTATTAGAGGCACTTGGGAGTGAATCAGAAGGTTGAAGATTTCCTCTCTCTCTCTCTTTCTCTCTTGCTCTGCTTTTTAAATTAAATATCTTTTACTTAAAAAATGAAATGAGGCACCAGAACAAGTTACACACTCTGAGACTGTCCTGGGTAAGCCAGATATATGGCATCCCTACTTATAGGCAACTCAAGGGATTTCTGTTTATTTAATCGTTAACCTGAAAACAGTGTTTTCTTTTTCTTGTAATAAAGCATGCTTTGTTCTACAGGTGTTAAATGCAAGGATGTCTTCTAGTTTTTTTAATTTTTGCTTATTTTAAAGTAGTTTAACGTGTAAATGATTCTTCAAAAGGAATACATGGGAAAGTCCCCCTCCCAGTCCTGTCCTCAGCCACTCAGTCGCCCCCGGAGGCAACCGATGTTGCTAAGTCTTGGGTCTTTCCAGAGATGTCGGTTCTGGTTTGGTTTTGTTTGTCTTAGTTTACTTAGACAGAGACAGAGAGCTCCTAACCGCAGACTCACTCCCCAAATACCCGCCACAACCTGAGCTGGACCAGCCGAGGGCAGAGGCTGGGAACTCAACACAGGTCTCCCGCTTGTGTAGCGGGCATCCAGTGACTTGAGTCACCACCTCCTGCCGCATTAGCAGGAGCAGGATTGGGGATTCTGAGCCAGGTATGAAACAAACACTCTGATGAGGGCTGTGGGCATCTTGCCTAACACCCACCCCACCAGCAGCGTTTTACACACGCACAAGCACACATGTATGTTTACACAAAGGATAGCACAGAATTCACACTGTTCTGTACGTGACTTATGACTCTCAACAAAATACACTGGAGCTTTCCACAGCTATACAGCAAGCTTCCTCCCACCATACAGTGCATGCTGTCTCACTCTGGATGCACGCAGTTCATTCCACCAGTCCTGCTGGTGAGCACAGATTGCTGCAGTGAGTGACCTTGACTGGACATCACTTTGCATATGTGCCAGTGTCTCTGGAGGACACATTCCTGGAAGTGGAACTGCTGAGTCAAAGGGCAAATGCATACATCAGTTAGGTTTCTGTTTGGTTGCTCACAACAGGAAAGTCAAAATTGCAGTCACTTAAACAAGAGAAGGATTTATTTCGCTCTCAAATTAAAACAGTCTGGAAGTGCGGTGTGGCTCCCCAGCACCTGAGAGAGACCAACACTCTTATCTTTTTGCTCTGCCATTCCCTGTCCAAAATTATACAGTGGCAGAAGCCTCTTTTTAAGTTAAAGAATACAATATTATAAATAATTATTTGGAATAAGAAAAGCATCACAAAATATCACATATTTTATTTTTTAAAAGATTTATTTATTGGCCGGCGCCACGGCTCACTAGGCTAATCCTCCACCTTGCGGCACCGGCACACCAGGTTCTAGTCCCGGTCGGGGCGCTGGATTCTGTCCCGGTTGCCCCTCTTCCAGGCCAGCTCTCTGCTGTGGCCAGGGAGTGCGGTGGAGGGTGGCCCAAGTCCTTGGGCCCTGCACCCCATGGGAGACCAGGATAAGTACCTGACTCCTGCCATCGGATCAGCGCGGTGCCCTGGCCGCAGCGCGCCGGCCGTGGCAGCCATTGGAGGGTGAACCAACGGCAAAAGGAAGACCTTTCTCTCTGTTTCTCTCTCTCACTGTCCACTCTGTCAAGAAAGAAAGAAAGAAAGGAAGGAAGGAAGGAAGGAAGGAAGGAAGGAAGGAAGGAAGGAAGGAAGGAAGGAAGGAAAAAGAAACGAAACGAAACGAAAAGAAAAGAAACGGGTAGGCGTCACGGTGCAGTAGGTTAGGCTACTCTTAGAATGCCTGCATCCCATATCAGGGGCCAGTTGAAATCCTGGCTATGCCACACTTCTCATCCAGCTTCCTGCTCATGTACTTGGGAGGGCAGCAGATGATGACAATGCGCATAGGAGACTGAGATAAAGTTCCAAGCTCTGACTCTAGCCTGGCCCAGCCCTGGCGATTGCAGGCATTTGGGGAGTGAATCAGCGCATGTGAGATTGTGTGTGTGTATCTCCCCTTCTTTTAAACTGCCTTTTAAATACATAAATAAATAAGATTTATAGATTTATAAATAAATTATTTATAAGATTTCTTTATGTATTTTAAAGCAGAGTTACTGAAAGCAGGGAGTGGGGGAATCTTCCATCCAGTGGTTCTCTCCCCAAATGGCCACAATGGCCAGGGCTGGGCCAGGCCAAAGCCAGGAGCCTGGAACCCCATCTAGGTCTTTCATGTGGGTGCAGGAGCCCAAGCACGTGGGCCATCTGTCACTGCGTTCTCATGCACATTAGCAGGGAAGATTGGAAGTGGAGCAGTCGGGACCCTAATCAGCACCCATGTGGGATGCTGCCGTCGCAGGCGGTGACTTAATCCGCTGTGGCCCCATAGAGAAATCTTTAAAAAAAAATGCAATAATAGAGACATCATAAAATGCAGGAAAAATAATCTTATAATTACTCTGCTGCCCAACATAACTTTATAGTAGGTTTTTTTCCTCCAATTTTGCTTGAGCTATATAGTCTCTGATCACTTTTTCATAGATCAAGATTTTGCAATACTGTCTTCTGGAGAATAAATAGAACAGTAATTGAATTTGGCCTCTACCATAGTTCATTAAATGTTATTTTGATTATTGACAGCTGGTATGTATAGAAAATGTGAGATTTAGACACTATCAGCAGTACTGCTATAGGTCTGCAGCCTATAAACACGGGAATTCTAATAAACTCCATGATTCATGGTACCCAGATTTAAACATTGGTGTGTTTATGTGTACAAGCTAAATAATTGAACATACTGATAGGAAAAACTTCCATTCTGACTAGGCACCACCACAAATTCTCTACTCATGATTTCACACCACTGGTAAGAGAAAGACTGCTACAGAGACTAGCCTCCAGCTGGTACATTTTTTAAATTTATTTTTTATTTATTTGAAAGGCATAGGGACAGACAGAGAGGGAGAGAGAGATTTTCCATCCTCTGGCTCACTACCCAAATGCCTACAATAGCCAGAGCTGCATCAGGCTGAAGCCAAGAGCCTGGAACTTCATCTGGGTCTCCACATGGGTGCAGGTGCCTGAGTACTTGGGCCATCTTCTGCTGCTTTCCCAGGTTCATTAGCAGGAAGCTGAATCAGAAGTGACTCAGGATTGTAGGAAGTGGCTTAACCTGCTACACGACACCAGCTCTTAGCTTGTACATTGTAACCTTTCTTTGCCCTCCACCAGTGACGTAAATGCTGGACACAGGACAGATTCATATGATGCATAACCTCAGGTCCTGCATCTTTGTATCATAAAGCCATGTGAGTTGGCACCATGCTCTAAAGGGGTGTTCCCAGAGGCCATTCCTATATCCGTACAAGTAGCAAATGACTGCAAGTTCCAACAACCATCCTACTAAATGTCCACCAAATGCATCCCTGCTCAACTTCCCCTTAGCTGCATTGCAAAAATTCCCCAGGGCCATTCCAGTACCATCTGACATAGGGGAAAGTGTGACACGGAGAAAATCAGAGTAGAAATAGTTAGCAGTCTTGCTATTTGCAGCTGAAATACCTGACTTCTGCAAAACTGGTTGCAGAAGCACAAGATCTTGTGAACAGTTTGCCAGGGCACTCCCAGGGCCTTGGATGGGGCCTCAAGAGGACAGTGGGGGGCTCTGCAGCTTAAGCCCCATTACCCTCCTGGTGAATGCCTCTGGCCAGCAGGGTTCTGGACAGAGTCTGATCAGTCACACACACACGATTTGGAAGGCAGAAGGGAAGCTGGAGCCCTTCTCCTTGGCCGGTGCAGTAGCCAAGGCTGGTCTTAGCAGATGTGGGTTCTGCAGTGGCCACTGGGCTCCAGATTCCACAGTGCATCACCCGTTTTGAGGCTTTAAGCTGCGGCTGTCAGTCAGCTACAGAGGTCCAGCAGCCACTTTCTCCTGGTTTTTATTTGCTTCTTTCTTTGTTTGTTCCAATAGAATTTCAATATTAATTCAAACATACAAAAAAAGAGAAAAAGATCCAACACTCACTCACATGCCACCCGCCTAATTTCAACCAGTGCTCATATTTTGCCATTTTTTGCCTCATAACCAAATCATTTCATAGTAAAATAGGAACACCACGACCCTTCACCCCAGAATACCTCAAGATGTTTCTCCAAAAAGATGAACAATTTCTGCAGTTAACAATACCGTACTACACCTAACAAAAATAGCAGTAATTCTCTAATAATTCAGCTAAAACTAATTTTATATTAAAATTTCTGCAATTCTCTGACAAATGCCTTTTATAGCTGCTACTTTGAAGCCAGGACCCAATAAGGCACATGCGGTGGATTTGTTTATGATATGCTTAAATCTTGCCTCATTTAGAACAATCAACTCTCATCATTTTTTTCATGACATTGACTCTGAAGAGTCATGTGGAATGTTCCACAGTCCAAATATGCATATTTTCTCATGCTGTCATTCATCAAAACCCTAGTATTGCCTGCAAATTCAAGTAGATCTAAAGCCTTGGATTTTTTAAAAGATTTATTTATCAATTTGAAAGTCAGAGTTACAGAGAGAGAGAGAGAGAGCTTCCATCCTCTGATTCATTCCCCAAATGGTTACAATGGCCAGCACTGGGCCAGGCCAAAGCTAGGAGCCAGGAGCTTCATCCCAGTCTCCCACGGGGGTGCAGGGCCCTAAGCATTTGAGCCATCTTTCTGCTGCTTTCCTGGACTATTAGCACAGAGCTTGATTGGAAATGGAGCAACCTGGACATGAACCAGAACCCATATGGTATAGCTCCCATATGGCATATCAGTGTCACAGGTGGCGGTTTTACCAGCTATGCCACAGTGCCAGCCCCTAAAGGCTTGTTTTTTTTTTAAAGATAGATTTATTGAAACCCAGTTTTTATACTATAAACCTCACTCTTTTTAGTTTATGGTTCTATGCATTTAGATAAATGTACATAGTCATGTAATCTAAAAGTTTGTATTAATTTAGACTTGACACAATTAATGAAAATATTTTAAAGTGCTGTGAACTTGCTGTTGAACTTCAAATCACATCAACAGCCATCTAATGTCTAGTCCCAATATTAATGGGCTAATTTTGAACACTGGGTTCTTACAGCTTTCTGATCTCTGAATGTGTATTAGTTTTCTACTGCTATTGCAACAAATGATTTAGCATTTGATGACTTATAGCAACATCCATCTATGAGCTCATCGTTTTGTAGGCCTCTCATTGCTGAGACCTTCTTAGGGTGTCACAAGACTCAATCAAAGTGTTGGCCAGCTATGTTCTCAACTGCAGCTCAGAGTCCTCTTCCAACCTCATTAAGGCTATTGGTAGAATTCAGTTCTGACTGACCTTGGTGGTCAAGGGCAAATAAGAAGACTGATGTTTCTCAGTGGAGACCTGAGAGCAGTATGTCTGGAACCGAGAGGAGTTTCTGGAATGCCTACTAGCACCCTGTGATGGTTAACTGTATGGGTCAACTTGACTGCATCAAAAGGTACCCAGATGAAACACCGTTTCTGGCTGTGTCTGCAAGGGTGTTTCCAAATTAGCTGAGGAGGAGTTAGGTGGGTGGACTGGGTAGGGTAGATTGCTCTGCGCTGTGTGGATGGGCAGCAGCCAGTCTGTTGAGGTCCTGCAAAGAACACAAGGTGGAGGAAGGGGCATTTGTCCCATTCTGCTTCTTGCCTGCCTTGAACTCAGATATCAGTTTGCTGCCCACGGGCGTCCTTTGTTCTAAGACCTTTGGACTTACACTAAATTGTGCAGCTGACTCTCCTGGGTTTCCAAACCTGCAGAGGCTGCTCCATTCCAGTTCCCTGCTAATGTGCCTGGGAAAGCAGCAGAAGATGGTCCAAGTTCTTGGGCCCCTGCACCCACATAGGAAACCCAGAAGAAGCTCCTGGCTTCGGACAGGCCCTGCTCCAACCATTGTGGCCATTTGGGGAGTGAATCAGCAGATGAAAGATCTCTCTCCCTGTCTCTGCCTCTCTTTCTCTGTAATTCCAACTCTCAAGTAAGTAAATGAATGAATGAATGAAAGAAAGAAAGAAAAAGGGAGAGAGAAAGAAAGAAAGAAAGAAAGAAAGAGAAAGAAAGAAAGAAAGAAAGAAAGAAAGAAAGAGAAAGAAAGAAAGAGAGGCGGAGCCAAGATGGCGGAATAGTGAGGGCGCGCACCGATAGTCCGGGAAAATTTAGTTTAATAAAAGGGGAGTTACGGTAGCCGCAGAAAATAGAACCAAACAAAAATTGCAGGGGAAACCCTTCTGAATGGAGCAGGCGTGAATCGGACGACCTACTGGGAGAACAAGGTCGCCCACCTCACGGAAGCAAAGTCGCGGGACCCAGCCGCAGAAGCCCCAGGGTCTGCGCGACAGTGCTCCAAGGAGAGTGCACGCCACACAGAAAACAGCGGGGAGACTTGAGACGCTCAGGGCTCCGAGTCCACACATCGGCGCTGGAAGGGGAGGTGAGCTCAATAACCCGAGACATTGGTGGGGAAACGGGGGTCAGAATCTAGAGGGGGGCCGGAAAGTGCAGCAAACTCACTACCGGAAAGAAGGAAAAAAAAAAGCTTCGGGGTTTCTCTTCCCCCTAACCTTGCAAAGGTTACAAGCCTGCAAGACTTGAAGAATTCCCAAGAGACAAAGAGCAGGCCTCCTCTTTGGATTTACATATCAGTGGGGGAGAGTTAAGGAACTGAGTCACTACAATTCAGTAGCCTAGGCAACCCAGTGGGAGTCCAGAGGAGCCAAAGACTGGAAGCTAAATACCATCAATTCTGCACAGCCCTGCCCTGCAGTGTTACTTACCCCCTGAATAAATAAAATAAATAAATAAATAAAAAGAGAGAGATTTACCACGCATAACCTGAGGGTGTCACCTTTGCACACCCTTAACCTGGAAGAACCAGGCAGAGCTCTCAGGCCCCACCCATCTCAAGCCTCCAAGGCTCCTCCAACAGCAGGCAGTCCACTTAACACGGACACAGTATAAAAAAAAAAAAAAAAAAAGCGCACAGTGACGCAAGAAGAATTAACTATGCCGAGTAACAAACACAGAAATAGAGGGAGCAAGATCAACGACGACACTATGATGCCTCCAAATAAGCAAAACACCCCAAGCCAAGAGTATGAAGATGATGAGATAGAAGAAATGCAAGATACGGATTTCAAAAAATTTATGATAAGAACATTTAGAAGTTTTCAAAAGCAAATCCTTGAACTACAGAAATCCTTAATGGACAAGATTGAAAATCTTTCTCGTGAAAATGAAATTTTAAGGAAGAGTCAAAATGAAACTCAGAAACTAGTAGAACAGGAAAGTGTAATAGTCAAGAGAAATCAAAATGTAATGAAGAGCTCAATAGATCAAATGACAAACACATTAGAAAGCCTTAAAAACAGAATGGGTGAAGCAGAAGAGAGAATATCGGACTTAGAAGATAGAGCACAGGAAAACATACAGTCAAACCAAAGAAAAGAAGAGGAAATTAGAAACCTGAAAAATATTGTTGGGAATCTACAGGATACTATTAAAAAAACCAACATTCGAGTTCTAGGAGTTCCTGAAGGCATGGAGAGAGAGAAAGGATTGGAAGGCCTTTTTAGTGAGATACTAGCAGAGAACTTTCCAGGTTTGGAGAAGGACAGAGATATCCTAGTACAGGAAGCTCATAGAACCCCCAATAAACATGACCAAAAGAGATCCTCACCACGACACGTGGTAATTAAACTTACCACAGTGAAACATAAAGAAAAGATCCTAAAATGTGCAAGAGAGAAACGTCAGATTACTCTCAGAGGATCTCCAATCAGACTCACAGCTGACTTCTCATCAGAAACCCTACAAGCTAGGAGGGAATGGCGAGACATAGCACAGGTGCTAAGAGAGAAAAATTGCCAGCCCAGAATATTATATCCTGCCAAGCTCTCATTTGTGAATGAAGGTGAAATAAAGACCTTTCATAGCAAACAGAAATTGAAAGACTTTGTGGCCACTCGTCCGGCCCTGCAAAAGATACTTAAAGATGTGCTACACTCAGAAACACAGAAACACGGCCATCAATATGAAAGAAGGGAAAGGAAGAACACCTACCAGTAAAAGAGCATGGGAAGCTCAAAGCATATACTAGAAAATATTTCCGGGAAAATGGCAGGGCAAAGTCACTACGTATCAATTGTCACATTGAACATTAATGGTCTGAATTCTTCAGTTAAAAGACACCGTTTAGCTGACTGGCTCACAGAACACAACCCAACTATTTGTTGCCTACAAGAAACACATCTCTCTAACAAAGAGGCATGCAGACTGAAAGTGAAAGGTTGGAAAAAGATATTCCATGCCAACAGAAACCAAAAAAAAGCAGGTGTAGCCATATTAATATCAGACAAAATAAACTTTAATACAAAAACTGTTAAGAGAGACAAAGAGGGACACTATATAATGATTAAGGGTTCAATTCAACAGGAAGATGTAACTATTATAAATGTATATGCACCTAATTACAGGGCACCGGTCTATTTAAAAGATATGTTAAGGGACTTAAAGGGAGATTTAGATTCCAATACAATAGTACTGGGGGACTTCAATACTCCACTCTCAGAAATAGACAGATCATCCGGACAGAAGATCAACAAGGAAACAGCAGATTTAATTGACACTATTGCCCAAATGGATCTAACAGATATCTACAGAACTTTCAACCCTACATCTACAGACTTCACATTCTTCTCAGCAGCGCATGGAACCTTCTCTAGGATTGATCACATACTAGGACATAAAGCAAATCTCAGCAAATTTAAAAGAATTAGAATCATACCATGCAGCTTCTCAGACCACAGCGGGATGAAGCTGGAAATTAGCAACTCAGGAAACCCCAGAAAGTATGCAAACACATGGAGACTGAACAACATGCTCCTGAATGAACACTGGGTCATTCAAGAAATCAAAAGAGAAATCAAAAACTTTCTGGAAGTAAATGAAGACAACAACACAACATATCAAAACTTATGGGATACAGCAAAAGCAGTATTGAGAGGCAAATTTATAGCAATAGGTGCCTATATCAAGAAATTGGAAAGGTACCAAATAAATGAGCTTTCAGCGCACCTCAAGGACCTAGAAAAACTGCAGCAAACCAAACCCAAATCTAGTAGGAGAAGAGAAATAATTAAAACCAGAGAAGAAATTAACAGGATTGAATCCAAAAAAACATTACAAAAAATCAGCCAAGCGAGAAGCTGGTTTTTTGAAAAAATAAACAAAATTGACACCCCATTGGCCCAACTAACTAAAAAAAGAAGAGAAAAGACCCAAATCAATAAAATCAGAGATGAAAAAGGAAACGTAACAACAGACACCACAGAAATAAAAAGAATCATCAGAAATTACTACAAGGACCTGTATGCCAGCAAACAGGAAAACCTATCAGAAATGGATAGATTCCTGGACACATGCAACCTACCTAAATTGAACCAGGAAGACATCGAAAACCTAAATAGACCCATAACTGAAACAGAAATTGAAACAGTAATAAAGGCCCTCCCAACAAAGAAAAGCCCAGGACCAGATGGATTCACTGCTGAATTCTACCAGACATTTAAAGAAGAACTAATCCCATTTCTTCTCAAACTATTCAGAACAATCGAAGAAGAGGGAATCCTCCCAAATTCTTTCTATGAAGCCAGCATCACCTTAATCCCTAAGCCAGAGAAAGATGCAGCACTGAAAGAAAATTACAGACCAATATCCCTGATGAACATAGATGCAAAAATCCTCAATAAAATTCTGGCCAACAGAATACAACAACACATCAGGAAAATCATCCACCCAGACCAAGTGGGATTCATCCCTGGTATGCAGGGATGGTTCAACATTCGCAAATCAATCAATGTGATTCACCACATTAACAGACTGCAGAAGAAAAACCATATGATTATCTCAATTGATGCAGAGAAAGCATTTGATAAAATTCAACACCCTTTCATGATGAAAACTCTAAGCAAATTGGGTATAGAAGGAACATTCCTCAATATAATCAAAGCAATTTATAAAAAACCCACAGCCAGCATCCTATTGAATGGGGAAAAGTTGGAAGCATTTCCACTGAAATCTGGCACCAGGCAGGGATGCCCACTCTCACCACTGCTATTTAACATAGTTCTGGAAGTTTTAGCCAGAGCCATCAGACAAGAAAAAGAAATCAAAGGAATACAAATCAAGAAGGAAGAAGTCAAACTATCCCTCTTTGCAGACGATATGATTCTGTACTTAGAGGATCCAAAGAACTCTACTAAGAGACTATTGGAACTCATAGAGGAGTTTGGCAAAGTGGCAGGATATAAAATCAATGCACAAAAATCAACAGCCTTTGTATACACAAGTAATGCCATGACTGAGAAAGAACTGCTAAGATCAATCCCATTCACAATAGCTACAAAAACAATCAAATACCTTGGAATAAACTTAACCAAGGACGTTAAAGATCTCTACGATGAAAATTACAAAACCTTAAAGAAAGAAATAGAAGAGGATACCAAAAAATGGAAAAATCTTCCATGCTCATGGATTGGAAGAATCAACATCATCAAAATGTCCATTCTCCCAAAAGCAATTTATAGATTCAATGCAATCCCAATCAAGATACCAAAGACATTCTTCGCAGATCTAGAAAAAATGATGCTGAAATTCATATGGAGGCACAAGAGACCTCGAATAGCTAAAGCAATCTTGTACAACAAAAACAAAGCCGGAGGCATCACAATACCAGACTTCAGGACATACTACAGGGCAGTTGTAATCAAAACAGCATGGTACTGGTACAGAAACAGATGGATAGACCAATGGAACAGAATTGAAACACCAGAAATCAACCCAAACATCTACAGCCAACTTATATTTGATCAAGGATCTAAAACTAATTCCTGGAGCAAGGACAGTCTATTCAATAAATGGTGCTGGGAAAACTGGATTTCCACGTGCAGAAGCATGAAGCAAGACCCCTACCTTACACCTTACACAAAAATCCACTCAACGTGGATTAAAGACCTAAATCTACGTCCTGACACCATTAAGTTATTAGAGAACATTGGAGAAACCCTTCAAGATATTGGCACAGGCAAAGAATTTCTGGAAAAGACCCGGGAGGCACAGACAGTCAAAGCCAAAATCAACTATTGGGATTGCATCAAATTAAGAAGTTTCTTTACTGCAAAAGAAACAGTCAGGAGAGTGAAGAGACAACCGACAGAATGGGAAAAAATATTTGCAAACTATGCAACAGATAAAGGGTTAATAACCAGAATCTACAAAGAGATCAAGAAACTCCACAAAAACAAAACCAACAACCCACTTAAGAGATGGGCCAAGGACTTCAATAGACATTTTTCAAAAGAGGAAATCCAAATGGCCAACAGGCACATGAAAAAATGTTCAAGGTCACTAGCAATCAGGGAAATGCAAATCAAAAGCACAATGAGGTTTCACCTCACCCCGGTTAGAATGGCTCACATACAGAAATCTACCAACAACAGATGCTGGCGAGGATGTGGGGAAAAAGGGACACTAACCCACTGTTGGTGGGAATGCAAACTGGTTAAGCCACTATGGAAATCAGTCTGGAGATTCCTCAGAAACCTGAATATAACCCTACCGTTCGACCCAGCCATCCCACTCCTTGGAATTTACCCAAAGGAGTTTAAATTGATAAAGAAAAAAGCGGTCTGCACCCTAATGTTTATTGCAGCACAATTCACAATAGCCAAGACCTGGAACCAACCTAAATGCCCATCAATGGTAGACTGGATAAAGAAATTATGGGATATGTATTCTTTAGAATACTATACCGCAGTAAGAAACAACGAAATCCAGTCATTTGCAACAAAATGGAGGAATCTGGAACACATCATGCTGAGTGAAGTAAGCCAGTCCCAAAGGGACAAATACCATATGTTCTCCCTGATCGGTGACAACTGACTGAACACCAAAAAGGAAACCTCCTGAAGTGAAATGGACACTATGAGAAATGGTGACTTGATCAGCATAGCCCTGACTGCTAATGGACAACTTAATACATTATCCCTCATAGTATTTTTTTTTTTTGTCTGTTCTACTTAATATGACTGGTTTAATTCTGTAATTATCACACAGTTATTCTTAAGTGTTGAAAATTAACTGAAATGTGATCCCTGTTAAACATAAAAGTGGGAATAAGAGAGGGAAGAGATGTATAATTTGGGGCATGCTCGGGCTGACTTGCCCCAATTGGTAGAGTTGGAAACATACTAGGGGATTCCAATTCAATCCCATCAAGGTGGCATGTGCCAATGCCATCTCACTATTCCAAGTGATCAATTTCAGTTCACAATTGATCATAATGAAAGGACTAAGAGTCAAAGGGAGCACATAAACAAGTCTAGTATCTGCTAACACTAACCGATAGAATAAATAAAGGGGAGAGTGATCCAACATGGGAAGTGAGATACTCAGCAGACTCATAGAATGGCAGATGTCCTAAATAGCACTCTGGCCTCAGAATCAGCCCTAAAGGCACTCGGATCTGGCTGAAAAGCCCATGAGAGTATTTCAGGCATGGAAAGCCAAGACACTCTGGCAAAAAGATCTCTGTGAGTGAGATCCCAGTGGAAAGAACAGGTCTTCAAAGAGGGAGGTGCCTTTCTCTGAAGGGAGGAGAGAACCTCCACTTTGACTATGACCTTGTCTAAACAAGATAAGAGTCGGAGAACTCAAGGGGCTTCCATAGCCTTGGAAACTCATGACTGGTGCATAGGGAGATTACTGATACCATAAACAGGAGTGTCAATTTGTAAAGTCAACAACAGGAGTCACTGTGCACTTACTCCTCATGTAGGATCTCTGTCCTTAATGTGCTGTACACTGAGGCTTAATGCTATAACGAGTACTCAAACAGTATATTTCACTTTGTGTTTCTATGGGGGTGCAAACTGTTGAAATCTTTACTTAATGTACACTAAACTGATCTTCTGTTAAAAAAAAAAAAAAAAAAGAAAAGAAACTATCAATTCCCAACTTGACTCTCACTGGGATTAAACATGACAATAGGTCTGATCTGATTTCATCATCATTTAAAAAAAATCATCTATTATTTTTCACTTTATGTTTCTGTGTGGGAACAAACTGTTGAAATCCTTACTTAAGGTATACTAAGCTGATCTTCTGTATACTAAGATAATCGAAAATGAATCTTGATGTGAATGGAAGGGGAGAGGGAGTGGGAAAGGGGAGGGTGGTGGGTGGGAGGGACGGTATGGGGGGGAAAGCCATTGTAACCCATGAGACGTACTTTGGAAATTTATATTCATTAAATAAAAGATAAAAAAAAAAAAAAAAGAAAGAAAGAGAAAGGAAGGAGGGAGGGAGGGAGGGAAGAGTAAAGGAGGCTACCCTCTCATCTGTATATGATGCCATAATAGTTCCCTTTAGACACAGTGTGTTGTTCTCATTGCTGTCAGAAATTTAAATACGGAGAAAAGAGTATGCATGGATGCTGAGACACCAACGGTTCGACTGTAACAGGTGCTGTCTACTGGCATCCAGGACCCTTTCTCTCCTCTTCCACACTCTCCCACAGGGAGACATGACCTAGGCCACAGGGGCTAGAAGCCTGGGAACTACATTTCCCATTTCTGCCAATGAGAGGAGAAAGGTGGAAGACGGCAGAAGTTGTACTTTCCCTGGCTATGGTGGCAGCTGTGCGCAGGTCTGGCCACCGTGGCTTTTTGCAAGAGAGAGCCTATGAATGGCTTGAAGGCAGCTGTCACTGCAGCTGTGACTTCCTAGTTTCTGAGTGGCAGCAACAGACTTCCAGGTCACTCAATCACAGCTTGTGGCAGAGTGACGGGGAGAGAGAGAGAGAGAGAGAGAGAGAAGTAGGGTACAGCATGGTGGCACAGCAGGTTAGGCTACGCTTCCAGCCCTAGTATCCCATCTCAGAGCGCTGGTTTAGAGACTTGACTGCTCTGCTTCCCACCCAGATTCCTGCTAATGGGCCTGGATTGCAAGCAGAGTAGTTGGGACTCAAACATTTCAATATTGGAAGTGAGTGTCCCAAGTGGTGGTTTAACCCGCTGTGCCACAAAGCTTGCCCCACGTAGTATTTTAATTTGCATTTCTCTCATTACCAGTGAGGGTAAGCATCTACTCATATGTTTAGAAGCTCATGGACTTCCTTTCCTGTGCCTTCTGCCGCCAGCTTGCTGTGCCACACAGCTGCAACCACAAGACTTGGACGTGAATCCCCTGATCATGCTGGTTACCAAAGACCCCCACATTGCCCACTCCAATGATCAATCTTCAACCCTTTACTTAATTATACCATTAGCAATATTTAACATAGGTGGAGCAATAGTTTGAAGGTGTCCCCCCAAATTCCATGTATTGGAACCTTAATTCCCAATGCTATGATAATAAGAAACGGTGGGGTCTTTAAGAGGAAATTAAGTTGTTAAAGGGCTTACTACAGTTATCACAGGACTGGTTTAGCTGCAGTGAGAGTGGGTTCCCTCTGTCTCTTTCACACACACCTGCTTGCCCCTCCCTTTTCTGTGGTGAGTTGCAGCCACACAACCAGATGTGGCTCTGTAGGTTTTGACATCCTGGCCTCTAGGACCATGAACAAAACCCTGTTGCAAAATAAACTTCTGTTGCAATATAGTCTCAAGTACTTTGTGACAGCAACAGAAAACAGACCAAGGCAGATGACCACGGCTTCTCTTTGAGACATTTGCTGCACTCGGCTTTCAGAACTCACACTCTCCTAGTTTTGCTCTTACTTCACTGTTGCTTTTGTGTGTCCCATCTTGTTCTCCAACGTTCTAGGTTTGGGCTGCTCCAGATCTCAGTCTCCAGACCTTTTGGATTAATATCCACTCATATGTGAGCTGGTCCAGTCTCATGACTTTCAACCATTTCTACACTGAGGTCTCAAATTTTTACCTCTGGCTCCAACGCTTCCCCTACTCAAAATCTCCACCTGCAGCCTTAGAAGTTCTCTTGAAGGGGCAGACATTCAGCACACAGTCAAGATGCAACATGGGACACCTGCATCCCAAATTAGAGTGCCTGGGTTCCCTCCCAGTGCTAACTTCCTGCTAATGAGCACGCTGGGAGGCAGCAGGTGACAGCTCCAGTCACTTGGTCCCTGCCACACACATGGGAGACCCAGATTGATTTCCCAGATCCTGAGGTTCAGCTTGGCCCTGTCCTAGCCATTGTGGGCATTTGGGGAGTAACCAGAGGATAAGGAAGATAGGGGTAGAGATGAGAGAGAGAGAGAAAGAGAGAGAGAGAGGGAGAGAGAGAGAGATCTGCCTTTCAAATAAATAAACTTAAGGAAATGTCATCTCAAACTAACCATGTCCAAATCAAATTCTCTTCTTTCTCCCAGAAAACAATAATAACTTTTCCAACCACAGTCTTCCCTATCATCCTCATCTTACCCATTGCCCAGGCCATCTTTGACTTCCCTTTTTCTCACCACCCCCTCATTCAATCTGCAGCAAATCTATTGGCTCCACCTTTAAAATTCATCTGGAATGTGGTGTTGACAGTCTCACCATGGTCCATGGCTTACCTTGAAGTGGCCTCCACTGGTTGCCCCACTTCCATTCTTATCTCCTACATTTACCCTTAGCTATCGGAATGGCTCCCTTAAATCATGTCATAATATGTCACTTACATGTCCAATCAAAGCCCTCCATTGGATTCTCATATAAAGGTACTTCAAAAAATTCACGGAAAATGGAATTAAAAGGTAAGTTTATTTTTGTGTTAAAAAAAACTGAAAAGTACGCAGAGTCTTCCCAAAGCTCATGCAAATGTAATTATAAAAAATTATGCATGAGTTTCGACAGTTTAGGGACCAGAAGACACATGTTTTCATTCTATTTTCTATGAATGGTTTGAAGTCCACTTGGATTTCTTCCTGTAAGCAACAGGCAGCTAAGGCGACAGCCTACAAAGCTCTTGAGCATCTGCGTCTCCCCCACCCTCCTTACTCCCTGATCCTCTCTCCGCTCAACTCCGTGCCCTTTCCTACCATCTACTCTGGCCCTCCTGGCCTCCTGGTACTTCCAGCCTCAGGGCATTGGTCTCCGCTATTTCCTCTGCTACTATGGGCCTGACTCCCTACCTGTTCAGTGTTCAAATGTCCTCTCGGGCTTTCTTACATCTCACTCCAGAACAATACCCTCTTCCGGAGCACTCCAGTGTGAGCACGGAAAGTGTAAGATCCACAATAACAAGGATTTGAGGCTATTTTGTTCTGGCTAAATCCCTAGCAGCTAGAAACACAACAGGCACACCTAACAGGCACTCAGTTAAATACCATAGGAGTTAAATACTCAGTTAATACTATAGGAGGGAGCAGGCGCTTAGCCTAGCACTTCGGATGCCCACACCCACACTGGAGGACCTGGGTTTGATTCCTGGCTCTGGCTCCTGACCCCAGCTTCCCAACAGTGCAGACTCTGGGAGGCAGAGGTGAAGGTTAATTGGGTCCCTGACACCCGCATGGGAGACCTAAATTGCACCAAAGGATGGCAGCTTTCTATGTCTCTCTGTGCAACCCAAAAAAATTTCAAGTGCCTGTAAGAATAAATGAGAGAGCTGCCAGCGCCGCGGCTCAGTATGTAATCCTCCGCCTGAGGCTCCGGCATCCCGGGTTCTAGTCCTGGTCAGGGCACCGGATTCTGTCCCGGTTGCTCCTCTTCCAATCCAGCTCTCTGCTGTGGCCCGGGAGTGCAGTGGAGGATGACCCAAGTGCTTGGGCCCTGCACCTTCATGGGAGACCAGGAGGAAACACCTGGCTCTTGGCTTCGGATTGGCGCAGCATGCTGGCCATAGCGGCCATTTGGGGGGTGAACCAACAGAAAAGGAAGACCTTTCTCTCTCTCTCTCTCTCTCTCACTAACTCTGCCTGTCAAAAAAAAAAAAAAAAAAAAAAAAAAAAAAAAAAGAATAAATGAGAGAGTAAAGCTAATATATGGCCTGGAGGCCATTCCTATCAATAGGGGCAGGAGATGTAAATTTGGAGAGCCTTGAGGGCGGACGGGGTACATTCACTCACTCACTAGCCGTGGTCCAGGCTATTGTCCAAACTGCAGAAGCGTCGAGGAAGGAATGAGACGAGAACGCTGGAGCAGGTGCAGGTTCTCAGCCAACATGTGAATCACGTCAGGCCCCTGACGGGACTTCCTTCCTCCTCCCAACAACTGTACCACTGTTTCCAGTGTACAGATGAGAGCAGCCCAGGGCGTTGTGAGAGCGTGTCCAAGGCTGTGGGGCACAGCTGGATTAAAAGCCAGGGTTTGTTTTTCGTGTTCTTACCACTGCACTGTGAATAGAGCTGCCCGAGAGAAGCCAATTAGGTCTACACTGGGGCTATGCAGGATCCACGCTCCCGGCTCCCTCTCTGTCTCACAAAGAGCAGGAAAGGCAAGCATTTGGCGCCGCCATTACAGGCACTGCTTGGGACAGCTGATCCCATCTCAGAGTGCCTCGTGTGAGGCCTGGCTCCTCCTCTTCTTGCTAACGTGCACCCTGGGAAACAGTAGGTGATGGCTCATGTCCTTGGGTCCCTGCCACCCATGTGAGAGACCCAGATTGAGTTCTGGACTCCTGGCTTCAGCCTGGCCTGGTTCCAGCTATTACTGATATTCGGGAGTGAAACAGTTAAGTAGAAGATCTCTCCCTGTCTGCCTTACAAATAGAATGAAAATAAATAAATAAGTTGGAAAACAAGAAACACCAAAAGGACATTGCTGGAGTGAGGTGACATGACCTTCTAAGAGACTGAAGCAAGTTGACGGCAGGAGGAGCAGGAGGGTAGGTTCACATCATAGCTTTGCCCCCAACTATCAGGGACCCCAGACAGGTTTCTCCCACACCTGTTGTCCCTTTCTCCACTGTGCAAAGATGGAGCACGCAGCTAACTCACAGGTTCCTTCCAGATTGAAAATGCTGCAGCCCGCAACCCAGTTACGCACTGCATTCACAGAGAGAATACTGCATGCTACATGTGCACCTGTGCTGACTGAAGCACTGAGTTGCCAGGAACAAGGTGTTAAAGGACAAACAGTCAAATCATTGGTGCCTGCCAGACAGGCTTTCTCTGATAGAATCAGAAGGTCTTGGGGCTGGCGTTGTGAAGCAGCAAGCTAGTCGCCACCTGCAATGCCAGCATCCCATATGAACACCAGTTTGAGTTCTTGCTGCTCCACTTCTGATTCAGCTCCCTGCTAACACTCCTAAGAAAACAGCAAAGGATGGCCCAAGTACTTGGGCCCTTGCACCCATGATGCTCCTGGCTCCTGGCTTCAGCCTGGCCCAGCAGCCATTTGGGGAGTGAACCAGTGGATGGAAGATATCGATCTATCTCTCCCCCAACCCTGTAACTCTGTCTTTCAAATAAATAAGTAAAAATCAATCTTTAAAAAAAATCAGAAGCTCCAAGAAGGTTACTAGGAACTAAGGACTGGAGCTGGCACTGTGGCGCAGCAGGAGGAGCTGCCATCTGCAGTGCTGGCATCCCACTGGGCACCGGTTCAAGTCCCAGCTGCTCCACTTCCGATCTAGCTCTCTGCTGTGGCCTGGGAAAGCAGTAGAAGTCCTTGGGCCGCTACACCCACATGGGAGACCCAGAGGAAGCTCCTGGCTCCTGGTTTTGGATCGGCGCAGCTCTGGCCATTGTGGCCAACTGGGAAGTGAACCAGCAGGTGAAAGACCTCTCTCTCTCTGCCTCTCCTTCTCTCTCTGTGTCTCTGTGTAACTCTGACTTTCAAATAAAATAAATAAATCTTTAAAAAAAAAAAAAAAGGAACTAAGGACTTAGAAACGGGGAGTCACAGCGACTGGGGACTGAAATGCAGTCTCTGTGTGTCGCCCTGCACACCTTGAAGGTGTCTGTCACCAGGAGTACTATCCTTTTGTGTAATAATTATAATGATGAACAAAAATGGGGACTCCACACTTGTCAGGAGAGGCCAGGAATGCAACTTAATTCCTGAAAACCTAGATTATAGAAGCCACAGGGCAAAAAGGAGGTGTTTTATGCACATACTTATATTTAAAGTGAAGTGAAGCTTGTGTTGATGTATACACACACCTGCCCACACCCCCCATGTACATGTACATTGTGCACAAATTCACACATGTGCATCTGAGAGTGCATGTGTATCTATAGATAGACCCACAAGAACAGCCAGGTATATACTTATATATGGAGCCTGGCTCTTTAAAATGGGGGATAACGACATGGAAAATTATTCTATGCTTTTCGGAGACAGAAATGACCAAGCTCTCTCCTCCTGACTCCTGAATTACATTACCCAGAAAGGACTTAATAGCATGTTATTATCGCTTCTCCTCACTGACAGGGTTTCTGGGCTGCAAAGACAAACAAGGAGTACGTCCATAATCACCAGCCCAGTCCCCTCTGCCAAGCTGTGACCACTGCTAATTCCAGGTAAATGCTAAGGGAGGGGGGTTGGGGTGGGAGGGGGCCGGGAGCTGATGATCCGACTTGGTGCTTGGTAATTGTCACCCGTGCAGTTGGACTGTCACCATCTGACAGGGGGCTCCAGGGAGCTCACAGAGCCAACAGAGTCCCCCGGGGTGAAGGGCAGTGGAGAGAGACTGCATTAGGGGACCCAAAATAGAATTTCTGAGTTCAACTGAAAACGTGAAGGTGCAATTCTCTGTAACCTATACCATGCGCCACGGTTGTGACTGTGAATGGGGAGGGTGGCATGAATGGATCCCGCTTGGTTCTCAGGGCCCCCGTGCTCCGCTGCAAAGGCTGTGCATTGCTCAGCCTCTGAGAAATCCACTGGTCTATGTGAATAACGCTTCCTGGAGCTGTGCACTGTGACAGCCCTGTTGGTTGACACGTGGGCCCAGAGAGCTGAGAAAGACCAGCATGGGGAACTGGTGTTCCTCTCCTGGGCAGTGCTTGAGCCCCCATGAGGGGCCATCCAAAAGGGAGAGTCGACAGTTCTAACAGCCACTCACTAATGCTCTGGACAAAAGCTCTTGGGTAATTAGTAGGAAATTACAAATAAGATCCTTGGGGACCAGAGCCATATCTTATTCACTAAGCATCCTGAATTTTGCAGAGTATTTGGTATATGATAAATATCCAGAAAACATTGCTATAAGACTGGATAGATACTGAGTGATGGAGAGTCTCTGAGGCCAGCTCCTAGGAAGAACTGGAATTGCAGCAGTGGCAAAGGGCACGTTCAGCTCAGCAGGTGCAGCTGCACACTCTGCCTCCTGCCTCTCTGCCATAAGTAGGGTAGAGAGAGGCTTTCATGAAGGGCCATTGATTCATCAGGATCTCAGCAAAGATTTGTTCAGGGTTTGTACCAGACCTTGTTCAAGCTAAGTGCATAGTGGTGATGGCAAACAGAGTACCAGCCACAGTCCCTGCCATCAAGGATCTTATGATTTAGGTGATTCTGTTAGATTTAAGTCATAAAAAAGTGAAATAATGCTACCAGGTGGTATGAACCCAAATTCCCATGAAGTCAAAGCCGGTGTGTGTCATGGGAGCTCACAGCCAAAAGCACCAGGTCCTGCTCTGCGGCTTGCTGTGTGCTCATGTGAAATGTACTTACCTATCTGAGCCTCCATTCCCCAGCTGGGAACATTGACGTCATCATGGCTGCCATGCGAGGTCCTTGAATTACTCTAACTAAAACACCTGGCGGGAGCTTCCTGGGAAAGGAAAGGTTTATTTCAGCTCACAGTTTGGAGGTCACAGGCGAGGCTCCGGCAGCCCCGTGGTCCAATGTCTGCGGAAGCTGGTGCACAGAGGCAATCACGTGGTGAGCCAAGAAACCACAGCAAGAACCTCAGCCAAACTGGGACCAAAAGAACCACCTCTGAGGGCATAGCTCCGGTGACCCAAACACCTTCCAGCCACCACAGTTAGGTCAAGTCCCCACCTTCAATCCACTGCACTGGGACATCAGAGTTCAAACACCGGAATGAATTTGGGGATGACAAGCCTTATTGTACCTGTCACAGTCCTCAAACAAGATTAAAACAGTGCATCCAAAGTGCACAGCATAGTACCTGGCACATGGTAGACATTTTCAGAATTTTGGTTCCTGGAGAAGCAATTTCCAGGCACAAGTGACAATTCTAGCTGATTTCAACTGAAGCAACAGAAGAGAGGAGGGTAATTGGTTTATGTAATCCCAAAGTGAAGCAATAAGTGGACTTCAGGCATAGTAGTATCCAGGAGCTGGGCTGATATCCCCAGAGCTCTGCTTATATTGATATTACTCACACAAGCTTTCTCCAGGGGTAAGAACAGGCCAGCAGCCAAGTCCAGCTTGGCCCCAGATGGAGCTCCTCTTCCTAGAAATTGGGGGAGTGAAGTCTTAGAGGGGGTTCTGATTGGTCCACGTGAGCTCATGCATTATTCCTCACCCAACCACTGTGGCCCGAGCAATGAGATAAACTGCGGTTGTGTTCCCAGGTGCTCTGATGGGAATTCCATCCAAAACACAGGCAATGAGCTTCCTAGTGGAGAAGGACTTACTAGTTCTTCTGTTTACTCACAGGGGATAGAAACAGGAGGTATGTCTCTGAGGGGGGAAATTGGAGAACTTGTATTTCTTTATGGAAGGCAAAAAAAAAAAAAAAACCACATATTTCTAGGGGCTTAGTATATGACAGAGAGGGAGACAGAGAGAGAGAGAGAGAGAGAGATCCACAGGCAGTGGAACTCACAGGTGGCACCAACATGCGGCAGGGAAACAAGCCAGGTCTTTGCCACCCCACAAGGCAGGGAGGCCCTCCAGAAAGGGTTGGGGGGGTACCCCGGGGGTCATCTTGCTGAGGTTGCTGTGCTCTGAGCCTTGGAGCCCTTTCTGAAGGGGCAGAGGAGAGACCCCAGCGTCCAGGCAGGAATCTCTGGGCGCCCTGGAAGAGCAGGTGCGGATGCCAGGCTGCTCACAGTCCGAGCAGCCGGGGCACCTGCAGCCTGCTTCCCCAGTTTGGTTCCAGTTTCTCCTGTTTGCTTCACGCCCCATAACTGTGGCCTTGGGTAACCAGCATTTACCACCTGACAGCGGGAGGGAGGGAGGAGGGAGAGGGAGAGGTGGGCACCATCACAGGCGTCACTTGAAGTCCTTTATCACGCACTGGTTTGTGAAGGGTGCACTGTCTTTCTAAACTCTGAGACCGAGCAGCCCCCAAGTGGGAGCACACAGGGCCGCATCTCAGCCAAGCTCTGCAGACCAATGTTCTCAGTATAGCCTATATCTTTAGCCAATTCTTGCGGTGGGAGAGGATTTCATGCCTTCTGCTTTGGGGGTTCTCCTTTGTCTTGTGGGATCTTGAATGAGACCCCTCAGTCCCCCGACTCCCAGAGGCCACCTCTCCCTTCCTCTTTACAGAGACAATGGTGGCTGCCCACATCCGTGTCTCCCCACAAGAACCAGAGAGGAAAAGATAGCCACACAGCGCCACCCCCTCAGCAAGGCTCGAAGACAGAGAACAGGAAACTTCTAAATCACTAAGGAAATGAAGACCAAACGATTCCAGTGAGACCCAGCACAGGTCCGGCCTCACCCCCTCACTCTCGGCTCCATGGTGAGCCAGGGCAGGCCTCGGGAGACCAGGGCAGGCAGAAAGGGAGAGCTAGCCGGCGCCGCTGCTCAATAGGCTAATCCTCCACCTAGCGGCACCGGCACACCAGGTTCTAGTCCCGGTCGGGGCGCCGGATTCTGTCCCGGTTGCCCCTCTTCCAGTCCAGCTCTCTGCTGTGGCCCGGGAGTGCAGTGGAGGATGGCCAAGTGCTTGGGCCCTGTACCCCATGGGAGACCAGGAGAAGCACCTGGCTCCTGCCTTCGGATCAGCGCGGTGCACCGGCCGCAGCGTGCCAGCCGTGGTGGCTGTTGGAGGGTGATCCAATGGCAAAGGAAGACCTTTCTCTCTGTCTCTCTCTCTCTCACTGTCCACTCTACCTGTAAAAAAGGAAGGAAGGAAGAAAGGAAGAAAGGAAGAAAGGAAGAAAGGAAGAAAGGAAGAAAGGAAGAAAGGAAGAAAGGAAGAAAGGAAGAAAGGAAGAAAGGAAGAAAGGAAGAAAGGAAGAAAGGAAGAAAGGAAGAAAGAAAGAAAGAAAGAAAGAAAGAAAGGGAGAGCCAGGGCCAACCTAAGGTGGATCCAAAGCTGCAGCTGAGTACAGCAAGTCAACAGGTGCTCTGCTAGCTCTGAGCGTGGCACAGAGAAAAAGGGGCAGAAGAAGGGCACCCTTGGGCGGGTGGAGCTCCCACACACCAAAGGAGAACCAGGATGCTCTCACTGTAGGTTCTTTAGCAAATGCAAGACTTCGTGCATCCACGAGGGACTAAGAAGTCTCCACTGCTCAGTCATGAGATTCCCGCCCCCCCCCCCATTTCCTTTCTCATCTCCTGCCACACCCCCACCGTCAAGCAGAAAGGAGGCTGTTTCTTTGCTTGTACCTGGTGGGACTGAGACTCAGAGGTGGGGGTGGGGTGATGGGAAGGCGTCTCCTACAGGCTTTTTCTTTGAAGATGTTGGGTATCTGGATCTTTCTTAAGGGAATGGAATGGACTCGTAAGCACAGATATGGGCGAGAACATGGTAACTAAGAGCAGGATTCCTTTCTCCCCTGCTTCCTGCATCACCTCTTCCATCAAAATGCCAACGGAAAATGTATTCTTTCCAGGCTGGGAGGGGAGAAGGGGGGAAATTAGGGAAACTGAGCTACCACCGGGTCCTAGGGAAAGAATCCCACATCCTCTCCCTTGCTCTACTCTCTGGGGTCCTCAGAGGGTGAGGTCTCTGGACCATTTCAGGAACTAACCCAGCACCGGATCTGCTGGTGCCTTCACCATGCACTTCCCAGACTCCAGAACTGTAAAGAAGAATCATTTACTGTTTCAGCTCTCTGGTCTAAGGTGCGTTTGTTAGAGCAGCCTGAACTGGCCGAGACAGTAAGGGTTCCAAGCAAATGTGCAGCTATTGTACGTGGGAGCTCTTTCCCTTTTGTTCATAATCCTTCCTCATGCCTTGTTTTCATGATGTAAATTTAATGGAATTAAACCTGAATAGCCCCAAATTATATAATTAATTAAATTCAGCTTCAATTAGAAGCACTAATTGATTCAAGCCTGCTAGCACAACACTTTCATTATTTGGCACACCGTTATTGAGCGTACCTTGTGCTGGGAAGAAAGCAGGAAATGGTCACTTTCTCTTGCAGAGGGAAAACGGGAGGGGGTGGGGTTCTCGGGAGAGGCCTCCTCCTGCAGATGTTACTACTCCTTGGAGGTAATCAAGGCTTTGCTGGAGGAAGCAGCAGCTGGGTTCCTCCGGCTGGACTTCCAGGACACCTGTGAATGTACGCTAAAAATCTCAGGTGGGCCACCCTGTGGGACTGGGCAGGCTAGTTCTGGCACCAGATGTCACTTGTTGTACTCTAGGTCTCTCTGGTTTTCTCTTTCATTGGCTCTTGAATAATAATTAGTTAAAAAATTAATAGGTACGGTGAACACCTGCCACTCAAGGTACTCTTAGTCTCTTTGGTTGTCTTCCTGTACCCAGCGCTCTCTGGGAGCCCTTCCCACTGTAATCGAAGGCCTTGTTGCTGGAGCTTGAATATGCATTCAGGTCATCAGGACTAAACTGCAGGTTCTGACTCAGCGGGTCTGAGTTTTCATTGCCAACACCTCCCCACACCCTACACTGCGGTAGGTAGACCACACATTTAAGTGACAAGGTGCTAGGGCCATCACAGACTCAGAGGGCGTGAGACTGAAAAGGACATTTGGGGACCCTAGACCAGTGATTTTAGCCCAATCAGACCTAACATATCTGTTTTATAACACAGGTTTAGTAATGCCCCCTTCCCGTTGTGAAATACGATGCATAAAAATTATAATCACCCCACACAGATAATTTTTAAGAGTCAGATCAATTTAAATGCAGGATCTACATTGCCATTAGATGATATAATTTCCCAAAATGGTGAACAGTAAATCCTAAAGAAGCAAATCATCCTTCAACTGTCACGAAAATTGCATTCCTGGACATTTTCAGCAGGTATTTAACCCGTGTGTATTAGTCCACTTTTCAGCACTTTCACTGAAACACCCAAGAAGAGCCGGGAGGGAGAAGGCTTATTTCCGCTTAGTTTGGAGGCTACAGTTCAGGACTGGACAGCTCCAGTCAAGTGTCTGGTGGAACCTTGTCACGGGGTGTGCCGAACTGTAACATGGTAAGCCAGGAAGCAGAGGGTGGGGAGCTAGCTCAAACCTGAACTCAAAAAATCAACCCTCTCTCAAGAACCGCCTCTGAGGGCGTCCCCCAGGGACCTAAAGACCTCCCACCGGCCCCACAGCTAAGACACCATACTTAAATCAAGTTTTCACCCTTAATCCATTGGCCACTAAGAGTTGAACACCTGCATGAGATTTGGGAAGACAAGCCCTACACAATGCATAATGCCATGCAAAAAAATCCTTTGCCTCTACGTGGAAAACAGGTTGCTAGTTTAGTTCATTATAAACAGGTTTTCCCTACCTGCATGACCTGGGGCACACCAGGAAATGACACAGATCACAGGAATATTCCTTGAGTGAGGCTGTGCTGTCCACAGCAAGACATCCAGCAGCTCTGATCTCACACACTCGAGTGTAGTGGCAATCTTCCAATCACTGTGATAGCCAAAAATCTCCCCTACTCATTTCCAGAAAACTCATTTCCAGAAAGCGCCGATTTAACCCAATCTCCTAATTTGCAGATGAGAAATTAGAGGGCAGGAGGATGCTGTGACCAACAATGGAACTGCCCTAAGGGACCAACAACTGGGCCCCCAGGTCTCTGGCTTCTTATCCCAGGATCCTCCTAGCTCTGTGCTCTAGCTTCCCCAGCTGCCCAGTAGGACAGGAGACCTGGCTCTTGCTAAGAACTCCTTTAAGTTCTAGTGCAGATGACTCACGATGGCTCCCACACTCCAGAAGATCAGTCTCCCTGCAGAAGAAAGCCCAGTTATACCATGTAAGTGGAAACATCCCATAAACCAGGGAACATCTCAATGATTGTAAATTAATCCCTCTAAATGAGCCCAAGATGTTTCCTCTCCACCACCAGAGAGCTAGGAACGTTCAGGCATTTAGGAAAATCAACCAGTCCCTCCTCCTGCTTTCCTGAAAACTCCAAAACCATCCCAAGAAAGCCTCCTAGTTAAAGAGCCACAGTGGCAGTTGGGCACTGCACGGCAACACTGCTCAAGCAGTGGCAGTTGACTGGTATGCTGTGTTAAGGAGGATTCTGGGGCCACATCCAAGTTCCACTTGAAGGGATGCAGTGATCAATTTAGGGAGTCTGCATGGGCCATGGTAAGGGGTGGCAGCACCACACCCAGTGTTTGTCATATCTATTTTACAAATTCATTCATTTTATCAATGCCAGTCTATTTCATTCCATCAGTTTATTTCAACTTGAAGCCAATATCTCATCCCTGGAAGTTGACACAGTTCAATCACTTTGCTACAAATGGTAGTATGAGGGCCATGCTATTGTTTGAATGTGGATGCTGTGGCCAGACACTTGGTCCTGGGTGTGGCAGTATTGTGGTGGGAGAACTTTTAGGCAGCGAGGCCTTATGGGAAGTAATGTAGTCCTTGAGGGCATCACCCTCACAAGGTAATGGAGGGAATCAGTTCTCAAGAGAGTGAGTTGTTATCAGAAGAGCAAAACAGGCTGCTCCCCACTCTCCAGCCTCCTGTCTTGCCCTGTGAGCTCCCCCTGTCACCATGACACAACCATCATGAGGCCTTCACCACAGGCCAAACCAATAGGCCTGCCCAGTCTTGGATGTCGGCCTCCAGAACTGTGAGCTAAATAAGCCTCTTGTTCTTTTTGATGGGACATCAGCCTCATGTATTTCGTCATAGCAACAGAGAATAGATTGATGCAGGCCTCATCTCAGATGCCCACTTACTCACTGTGCACATTCACCGGGCATGTGCTGTGTGCTGGCCACTGGCAGTGGGGACATTTGGAAAATCGGTGGTGTTCTAGGTAGGAATCATCATCTTCCAAGATGGTAATTCATAAAAAGATAGGTACCACACTAATAGCCACTGTTTCTTCATCTGAAACCAGGGGATCAGGAAGGCCCAGTATATAACAATTGATTGTAATTAATCCCCTGAGTATTCATTTCCAGGGCAGCTGTATTTTGGGGAAAGTGTCTTCAGACAAAATGGCTAAATATTATTTAACTTTAAAATGATTGGAAGTAGTAACCTAGAAAAAGATATCCATAAGAATACAAAATCCCCATTCACAAAAAGCTGCATGTTTAATATTTATTCAGAATACAAAATTAAGTCAAATGATCTTTCATGAATTGTTATTTAAAATCCTCTGAACTGCAAATAATAAATGAAGGCAAGAAACAGTCGGAAAGTCAAGTGGATTTGAAAATATTCAAGAATACTAAATTTGAGATAAACTCACCATTGGGAGAATTGATCCTTAGCAGAAGGGGATTTGGCAATGTCTATAGGCAAGCTGACTGTAGGGGAATTAAGCCAGAACTGGTTTGGTGGGCTGGGGGTGGGGACAAGGAGGGGGATGAGAGGGTGAAGATGGGAGGACAGGAGACTACAGAGGAGACTAGCTCTACATGACTCAGTGGAAGAGAGAGGAGACATGGTGGACATGAGATACAGGAGGCAGATAGGGAAGCAGAATATCACTAGGAAGGTCAAGGGCAGGGGTGGGTGAAGGCTCACTCATGGCTTTCAGACAGGTCGCTACTAGCAGCACCATCTACTGAGACAGTAAATGCAGGCCCCTTGGTCAAAATGGAAAGCTGGGGGCCAACGCTGTGGCATAGCGAGTAAAACCAGCTCCAGCATATGGCCACCGGCTCAAATCCCAGCTGCTCCACTTCCGATCCAGCTCTCTGCTATGGGCTGGGAAAGTAGAAGATGGCCCAAGTGTTTGGGTCCCTGCACCCATGTGGGAGATCCAGAAGAAGCTCCTGGCTCCTGGCTTCAGATAGGTGCAGCTCCAGCCATTGCGGCCACTGGGGAGTGAAACAGTGGATGGGAGATCTCTCTCTCTCTCTCTCTCTCTCTCTACCTTTCCAATAAATAAATAAATAAATCTTTAAAAAATGAAAATCTGGGGAATTCTGGCCCCAAAGAGACATAGAGATGGTCTCATCATCTTGCTTTCAAACCAGCTGCTGTCACCCCAGCCCCTGAGACTTGTCTAAAACCCTCTCTCCTCCCAGGCCCAACACACTCAGGCTCACTACTGCTCACCTGCGATAGCTCCCTCCTTACCCACAGCCAGCTCCTTTCATCAGACTCACTACAGTTCCTTAAGGTGCGCCTCATGTCCGAGGGATCTTGTGCCTCCATCCCCACCACCACCCCATGAATGCATGCAACATGCATGGGTTGAGGCACAAAAGCCACACAACAAATGCAAGGCTGAGCACAGCTTTCACTGTCGTGGAGTAAGGCGGCAATAAATGAAGGAGATGGGATCCATGCCCCCTGAGGGGGTGCACTGGCAGGGTTAGGGTTAGGGTTAGGTTCGAGTGTGGGAGGTAGGAATGAAGAGATGGAACTGGGAAAGGAGACAGAGTGGCCTTGGGAGGCTGCCTACAGAAGGCGGGACTTGGGGCCCGTCACTAACATAGAGAGCAGAGGGCCTGGTTGTGGACAGGCAGAGAGCAAAGCCACGGCCTGGGGTGAGCCCAGTGTCTGTAAGTCAGTAACTTCAGGAATCTGAACAGTGACACAACCCAGACAGGGAGAAAGAGGTGACAGCCTCTCATGTGATCCAACCGGATGTATGAAATTAAAACAGAGTAGGAAGAGAAAGAGAGGCTTCCCCACATACCGATCCCATTCCCAAGCTCATCTCTGGTTCATCATGGGTGCCATGACCAGTCAGCCTAGCTCGTAGGCAGGTAGGGAGTTCCCACATGAGACTGTCCTTATCCTAAATGTGCCCAGGGATGTCTGTGTCACACTAATAGCGTGATTAAGGAAGCAGCTCCTGCCAGCTCTCTGGGGATGGCCTGGGTGGACAGCAGCTAGCAGAATCAATACAAGGGATTAAGCCTATTTCAAGCAAATAGTTCCAAGAACCCCATGGGTCACTAGAAAACAGGCATGACTATTAGACAAAGTACATCCAATGGGCATCCAGCCAGAACGACATGGTCTTTCTGTTGTTGTTGACCAGAAAATGGCACATGAAGTAACCAATCCGTTGTCCTTGCTCTCATCATCTCAACAAGTCATGACAAGAACTTATTACCAGTTAACTCTGTTTGCTTTTGTTCAGCTCCCTGGGGAGTGTCCAGTCCGGGGCTGTCTATTTCCTATTCGTATAGACATCTCTATTATTCTCCTCTAGGCTTCTCTAGCCTTTTCTAGGCCTCCACATCTTCCAACGCAGCTGCAAGGTCCTCAAAGGTAATAGTTGTAATGATCAGGACTCTTACACCAAAAAACATAAGGGTGGGCACCCTGCCCCTGTACTGGGTTCCCCTACTTGAAAAATCAAGGGTGCATCTAGCCCACAGGGATGGCTGGATCCAGGGGCGCAAGGGGAGAGGCAAAGTAGCCACTGCAGCTGGTACCCAGCCGTGGGGTACTCACGCTCCATAGCTTCAGCCGAAAGCCCTGCCTGGAGGCATGAGCTCATGCTGGATCCAGACTTGGTGCTCAGAGGAGCAGCCACCTCTCTCTCTCTCTCCCCGTAGCTTGCAGGAAATGCAAGCGTCAGTACACTTGCGAGCACGAGGTCCTTCTGGAAAACGAGAGCCCTGTTTGAGGTCCTTCTGGAAAACGAGAGCCCTGTTTCTGAGCGTTGCTCCTCCCTGTGGCTCTCACCGGCACTGTCTATTCACACTCACTGCAGCCCTCTGGGAAGGGCAACCTGTGGGTAAGCTCTGCCGAGGCTCAGGGACAAAGCAAGCAGGTCTGGGAGCAGACGAGGACGACAGGTCTGCCCTCCAGGTGCCTGGTCCAGTGTGTGTCACACTGAGCCCTGCCTAGCGCATCCCGAGCAGGCCAAAGCAAGAACAAGGGGCAGAGTCTGTTTTGGACACATCCCACCACCAGTCTACTATGGACGTGAATGACTGTAAGTCAGAACTCCCTTCTAATCAGTGCATTGAAACATCCTGAATGCTTATGGTTTCTCTCCTAAATCCTGTCATTCAGATACCTGAGAAGTGAAAGGGGCAGGACTTCTTCTACATTCTTACTTGGTCATGAGACAAAATTGAATTTCTGCTGATACTATCTTTCCTTAAAAGAATCTTCCCGGGGCCAGTGCTGTGGCGCAGTGGGTTAAAGCCCTGGCCTGAAGCACCGACATCCTATATGGGTGCCGGTTCTAGTCCCAGCTGCTCCTCTTCCAATCCAGCTCTCTGCCATGGCCTGGGAAAGCAGCGGAAGATGACCCAAGTCCTTGGGCACCTGCACCTATGTGGGAGACCTGGAAGAAGCTCCTGGCTCCTGGCTTCAGATTAGTGCAGTTCCAGCCATTGCAGCCAGTTGGGGAGTGAACCAGCAGATGGAAGACCTCTCACTCTATCTCTACCTCTCTCTGTAACTCTCTTTAAAATAAATAAAATAAATCTTAAAAACAACTACTTCCTGGCCGTCGCCCCGGCTCACTAGGCTAATCCTCCACCTGCAGCGCCAGCACACTGGGTTCTAGTCCCAGTTGGGGTGCCGGATTCTGTCCTGGTTGCTACTCTTCCAGTCCAGCTCTCTGCTGTGGCCCGGGAGTGCAGTGGAGGATGGCCCAGGTGCTTGGGCCCTGCACCCGCATGGGAGACTAGGAGGAAGCACCTGGCTTCTGGCTTTGGATCTGCGCAGTGTGCCGGCCGCAGCGGCCATTGAGGGGTGAACCAACGGAAAAGGAAGACCTTTCTCTCTGTCTCTCTCTCACTGTCCACTCTACCTGTCAAAGAAAAAAAAAATCTTCCCAGGGCCAGGAGTTTGGCCTAGCAGTTAAAACAAGGGTTAAGACACCCACACCCAGATCAGAGTGCTGGGTTTGACACCTGGTCCCAGCTGCTGATGGCAGCTTCTGAGAGGCAGAAGGATGCACACCCTGAGAGGCAGAAGATGGCTCGGCTCAGGTGCTTGGGTTCCTGCCACCCAGTGGGAGACCTGGATTGATTCTTGGTTCCCAGCTTCACCCAAGACTTTAGAGAATGAACCAGCAGCTAGGCTGGATCTCTCTCTCTCTCTCTCTCTCTCTCTCTATATATATATATATATATATATGTATATATCTCTATCTCTATCTCTATCTCTATCTCTATCTCTATCTCTATCTCTATCTCTACCTCTACCTCTCATTAGTTAAAGGATCCCTAGAAAGGGCTATATCCCAGCATTCAGAGTGAACCAAGCGGCTTGATGTCTATGGCCCTACTGGCTGGGTGAGCTCTGGACCACACAGGTTTACCATTCATGCACAGAGACTGCTCGGGGGTGCCTCTGCCCAGCTGCGACCACTGCAGGAGCCCACCAACTCCAGACCAAGGAGGTCACGAGAAGACAGAGAGCGTCCCACCTCTGGCAGCCTTGGCAGGAGCAGGCTCAGTGAAAACCATACACTCAATGGAGGCAGATGGAAAAAATCAAGGCCACCTGTTAAGAGATCAAGGGTTCTAAGACCAAGCTCTAACTGCAGACTACCCTGGATCAAAGCCTGGCTACAACATTCATTGCCCATGTTGCCACCTGAAGGCAACCCAAACCTCCTATGCCTCAGCTTACCCACCTGTACAAGGGAGATAATAGTGGTACCTGTACTTCAGAGAGTTACAAAATTGGATCCATGCAGAGGCTAGCACGTGGTCAGTGCTCAGTTAAGTATTAGCTATCATTGTTATTGCTGCTGCTATCGTGTCAGGATTCAATGTCATGTTAGGGAGTATAATACTCCACACCCTCCCACCCCCACCAACTGAAGATTCCACCTCCTAATCCAGGAACTGGTAAAGTTAGCTCCATGGCCAAAGGACTTTGCAGGGGTGATTCAGTTAAGGCACTCACCATGAGGAGAGGTTCCTGAATTAGCCAGGAAGGCACAGTGTAATCACAAAGTGGGTTTGTAAGAGGGAGGAGGGACAGTGTCAGGGGCTGAGAAGTGACAAAGGAGCACAGGTGGAGCAATACAGCCGAAAGCCAAGGAACGCAGGCAACCTCCAAAACCAGAAAGGGCAAGAGGACGGGTTCTCTTCTAGAGCTTCCAGAAGGAATGCAGCATAATTCCTGGAATTTCGACCTTCTGAACTCCAGAACTGCAAGAAAACGCACGTAACTGAGTGTGGAATCACCAGTGACAGTGGCCGCAGGAAACTAATCCAATGGTCAGGACCACTGGGCTCTGGCAGAGCCTCCTGCCCACCTCCTCCAGACTGCGGATGAGTAAATGATATGCAGAACAGAGCCTGCCAATGCTCTGAAAGCAGCCCCTTCACAGTCACCCCCACCCCCATAAGTAATTATCTTGTGTCCACTTAGGCATAGCCACGCCCACAGCACAGGGTGTGCTCACCCCTCCCTCTGCCGGGGACTCTAGCCTGGTGGCTCTCATGTCAAAGATTTTGATCCCTGACAGCTTCCGAGTCCTGCCCTCTCCTTTTCCCTTCTGCCCCAGGTCCAGCCCAGCCTGTGAGAAAGCCCAGCGGCTGGGGAGTTCAAACCCCGTCCACACCTGGGACCCTCATCTTATTCCCATCCCCGACCCCTCACTCAGATTTCCATGCAGACCAAAGCTGAGCCTTTTCCTGGGGGAATCATTTTGCTGTTTGCTGTATAGTAACGAAACATATCACACATCCCTCAGTGCCTGTGCGGCACTGGTCCAGGACCCACACATTCAAGGATGGGGCCGCCCAGCATCCAGCAGGGGATGCAACATACCTGCTGGTACTGGCATGGGCTGCTGTAACAAAACATCAAAGACATTTATTTGCTCACGGTCCTGGAGGCTGGCAGTCCAAGATCAAGGTGCCAGCCCAGTTGGTTTCTGGGGAGGCCTCTCTTCCAGGTGTACAAACAACCACTTCTGGATGTGTCCTCACGGGGCCTTTGTACACACAAGAGGGAGAAAAGGCTCTTTTTCTCCTTCAAAGGACACTAACCCCATGCAATCAGGGCCCTACTCTTATGACCCCATTGAACCTAACTAACTCCTTAAAGGTCCTGACTCCAGATATGGTCCTGTTTGGATTTAGAGGTTTCAACACAGGAATTCTGGGGAGACATAATCCAGACCACAACAAACGAAACATCCTGTTGGACTTGCTGTCTCACAGTCACAACATGGCCGCTATCATTCCAGACGCCTATCCCAGCACTCCAGCCTCCCCTGCAAGGAAGGGAGGAAAAGGCAGCACTAACCTACCATACCCTTATCCGCTCTGAAAGAACTTTCCAGAAGATTCCCCCTTCACCTCTCATGTCATAGTACCACTGTAGGTAGCTGCAAGGGAGGCTGGAAAAGCAAGGCCTCACTAGTCCACCTCTCAAGTAGAAGGCAGGCAAGAGTGAGGGGGTTGGAATGATGTCTTCCACACCAGCTATTCACAAAAATAAGCAGTATTAATTGAGGGCTTATTACGGTTTATCTCTGGAAGGATCGTGCCTATATTGTCCACCTTGATCTTCCCAATGCACCTATGAGGTTGGTTCTAGTATCTCCCCTGCTTAAACTGAGGAAGTGGGGCCCAGAGAGGTTACTTGCCCAAGATCACAACGGCATCCCATATTAGAGTATCTGGATTTAGTCTTGGCTTTGCTCCCGCATCCAACTTCCTGGTAATGCACACCCTGGGAGGCAGCAGGTGATGGCTTAACTGGTTAAGTCCCTGCTGTCCACATGGGAGACCCAGACTGAGTTCCCAACTCCTGGCTTTGGCCTGGTCCAGCCCCAGCCATTGTGGGCAATCGGGGAGTAAGCTGTTGGATGGGAGATCTGTCTCACAACTAAATAAAATCAATCAATAAATTTTCAAAGGCCATGAGTAACAAGGAAGGCCCAAGACACTGTCACAGAGCAGAAAAGTCTTAGGAGCATGGCAGCTGAGTGCAGGGTGGGATCCTGGATGCAATCCCGGAGCACAGAGAGGACACTGGGGAGGAAACTCACCTGCAGTTACCACTCCAGTACTCCCGAAATGTCTTCCTAGAACTCAAGGGGCATGACTTTATCAGACGTTAACATTAGGGGAAAACAGGTGAAGGGATTGTGGGAATCCTCTGTATTATCTTCACAACTCAACTCTGAAACTAAAATTGTATCAGGACAGACGTTTGGTGCAGTGGTGAAGACACCACTTGCAATGCCCCCATCCCGTATGAAAGGAACTGCATGCAAGGCCTGGCTCCATTCTGCTTCCAGCTTCTTGTTAACGCTCACCCTGGGAGGCAGCTGGTGAGGACTCAGGAACTAGGGTCCCTGCCACCCACATAAGAGACTGAGCTCCAGGCTCTTGGCTTCAGCCTGGCCCAGCCCTGGCTATTGCAGGCATCTGAGAAGTCAACTAGCAGATGGAAGATCTCCATCTCCGTCCCTCTCCCTCCCTCACTGCCTTTCAAATAAACAAGAATTTGAAAAATATATTTCAAAATAAAAATTAAATACAATGTCAGCTGAAGGCCGGCTCCCACTCTAACCAACTGAATCGAATCTTGGGCATTTGCGGCTCTCTGGGTGAGTGTGATGTGCAGGTATAGGGCTGAGAACCACAGACCCATGGCTCTGAACATGAGTATGCGCATCAGAATCCCCTGGAGGGCCAACTACTACAGGCTCGGGGCCTCACTCCAGGGTCCTTGGCCTCAGGTGAGGCCAGAGAATCTATATTCCTGGGGACCACACTTTCAGAGCCACTCACTGGGTCCCTGCAGCTCCGAGTGTGGGCCCTGGCCCAGCAGCACCAGCAGCTGGAGCTGGGTAGAGACGCAGAGCCTCAGGCCCCACTCTGGTCTCCTGGGGGCAGATTCTGTGCTTTAACAAGACCTTGGGGCATTTGTTTGCACAGGAGAGTTGGAGAGCACTGCTCTGGAATGTTCTTGCAGCAGGGAGTGGGGTGAGGAGACAGGAGCTGACACAGCAGGGGTCGGGAGCCTTCACACTCATCATTTCTCCAGTCGTAAGTGTGGGGAGCAACTCGGACTAGACTGTTACTGGAATTAAGACTTATTCTATGCATCTGCTTTCCCACAATATGGCGCTGGGAGAGGAGTAACAGCTTCTACACAGCTGCCTCCAGTTCAACCAATAAACTGTAGGACCTGCTCCTGATTGGAGGAGGGCAGCGTACTCGGCGTGTGGGTAGCAGAGTTGGGATTGGCGGAAGAGGACTATAAAGGAGGAGAGAGACAACATGCACCAGGAACATCTAAGGGGAACATCTATCTGAAGGAACACCTGTGCAGCCCCCGAGAGAGCCAGCCGGCGGTGTGCCGCTCCCCTGCGGAAGTGGGGAAAGTGGCCAGGGGGAACCGCCCTTCCACGGAGGTGGAAGGGACGGCAGCCAACCCGGGAAGAACCAGCAGCAAACCCGGGGAGGGCCGAGCAGACAAAAGAACAGCACAGGGTCCTGTGTCGTTCCTCCACAAAGAGGGGGAGCGACAGTAAGAGCCTCGCCTTCCCTCTTACACACACGAAGGGAAAACCAGCAAGAAACAGCAGAGGAGCTCTGCCGCCATCGCACCCGAGGCGGAGCTGGGCAGACAGCCTTCCAGCCCCCAGCACTGCTGGCCAGGCGGCATGGTGCCCTGCAGAGACGGGACACTGGCAGAAGGTGGGGCCTCAGGCCAACTCCATGGGAGCCACAGACATCAGGCCAAGAGCCACTGACCACAGGAAAATGGCCATCGCAGCCACAGCCCAGGGTTCAACTCTGACTTCCCAGGGCTGATCCCTCCTTCATTAGATAAAGGAAGACAGGGGCCTGCATTGTGGTGCAGCAGGTTAAGCTGCCGCCTGTGACAGGCATTCCAGGGGCGCTGGTTCAAGTCCCGACTGCTCCACTTCTGATCCAGCTCTCTGCCAATGTGCCTGGGAAAGTAGCAGAAGATCCTTGGGCTCATGTCACCCAGTAATTTGAGGAGTGAACCTAGATGGAAGGTCTCGGTGTCTCTCTCTCTCTTCTCCTTCTCCCTCTCTCCCCTCTCCCTCTTTCCCTATAACTCTCCCTTTCCAGTAGGGATCCAGCCAGGCTTTGCTTCACAGGAAAGAGAGGAGGGGAGAGAAGAGATGGATAGAAAAAGAAGAGGAAGGGAGGTGAAGACAGGTTTTTTTGAACAAAAGGCTCTTTTCCAAACTTGGCTTTTTCCAAAGTACTTTCAGACTCATGGCTTGGGGGACTAAGCCTCCCACCGGTCTTGTTTAGCCAGGAGCACGGTTACCTGAGGCAGGGACCCCAGGTCACCTGGAGCTCAAGGCCTCTTTCTGAACACAGGCCTGTCACTGCAGCCCGAGGAACATCGCAGCACCAACAGGCCAGGCAGCCAGAGGCACATCCTGCCCTGGGTTCCGGTTCATGCTGCCTGTTAGGATCTTGCCCAGACGCTCATTCCTAACTTGGAGCCTCGCTCCTCTTCACGGCTCCATCTCTCCTGGCCACTCGTGCCCCAAGAGCGTGGCTCCATTTACTGTGCATTCACACTGGCCTACGAGGAGGGTCATTCCAAACAGCCCAACAAGTCTTGCTCCCCAAGATTCGCTTGGGTGCCTCTTGGAGCCGCTTCTGCTTCCTGAGATGTCAGCTCTGGCCAGGGAGCACTAGGGAGCTTGTGACACAGAAAGAGCATCTTTGATCTTGGATTCCAGCTCGGAACTCTGCAGAAATTAACCTGACAGTCAAACTAGGCAGTGCCTCATCGGGGAACAAGCGGCATGTGTAGCTTTTTCAACATACAGATGTCAACATCCCTGCAAACTGAAAACTACGTGTAGACTCTAGATGTGTGTGCATACTTACTACACCAGATCATCTGTCATTACCAGAGAGCCAAAATCCTTCTTCCCTATACCCGAGAAGAGTAGGGGGAAACAGCCATGGTGTCCAAATCACAGAAGCCCGCACCTTCTGTTGAGATTAAACAAGGACGTTAAGAGACATCCACTTGTTAAAGAGAAAACACTTGGGGTGGGCACCTGGGGTGGTGGCGAAGACACTGGGTGGGACAGCCCCACCACATACTGGAGCGCTCTGGCTCCTGACTCCAGCTGCTGTTCACGTACACTATGGGAGGCAGAAGACCTGAAGGGAGTTCCTCAGCCGGGCCCTGGCCCAGCTGTTGTGAGCATCTGGGGAGTGAACCAGAGGACAAGAACTCTCAATGTCTGTGTGTGTGTGTGTGTGTGTGTGTGTGTTTCAAATAAATAAATAAGAAAACTCTTTAAAGTAGTCCAGTGGTGCCTTTCTTATAGGCATCAGTACCTGTCACCATCAGGGAAGAAAAGTCACACGATTTTATTGGAAAGCACCAAACCCAAATCAGTGGCCAACCCACACGGCACCTTCCACAGGAAGTGAAGCAATCGGGCGAAGGCGCCTTGCAGAAGCTCACCTGGGCTCTCGCTGAACGCGGAACGGGGCCCAGGAACACGTGCTCTCCTCTGCGCCTGGGCTGCTGGAGTAGACTGTACCCAGGCCAGCAGCCAAGGTGCCCTCAGGCCACGTGCAGGAGTGGTGGTTCCATAATGAAACGTTTGTCTTTGCCCTTGGTTCCTCTAAGTCCTTGGAATTCCCCCAGGGGCAGGAAAGTCTCTGTTATTCCTTGGGTCCCACCTAAGTTTGCACTAAGGAGGTGGCAGGATGTTGAGCTCAATCTTGCAGCCACTGTGTCAATGGGTCCTGCCCATGCAATAAACCCAGTGAAAACTCTGCACACAGAAGTTCAGTGAACGCACGGCTGTGCCAGGAAGGTGATGCACTCTGCGTCCATGAAGAAGGACACGGAGCCTCCAACCTCAAGAGCTGCCCACACTTCACCCTACCTGTCTCTTCACCAGGCTGGTACTGAGCTGCATTCTTTGTAACAAACTCCAATCATGAGCATAGCACTGCCCTGAGCTGACTCATTCTAGCAAGTTATCAACGCCTGGGGCTGTGGGAGCCTTTGAATGTATCGTCAGTTGGTGGGAAGCACAGGGGATGATGGCCCAGGCTGCAGCTTCTGTCGGAGACGAGGAGGGGGTCTGTGACCTCCAGTGTGTGAAGGTCGACACTGAGCCCCCAGCCAGTGGGCTCCTTCTGACTCCAGGTGCTCATGGCAGCCCCAGAGGGTCCACGCCCCTCCTGTCTTAGGCCCAGGGAACAGTCTGCATTTTCTAGAACTTTTTGTCTCCAACCCTGAGGACAATTCAATTCCCTGTGAAATCAGGGCATTGGAGACCCAACTCATGCACACACGACAGCCCAAGGAGCAAGTGTAACCCATGCCCACAGCACCATGGAAGTACACAGAATGGCCACCACTTAGCAGCCGTGAGACCACGGGAAAATCACCAACTGCCTCTGAGCCCCAGTTTCCACCTCTGTAAGATACAGTTAAGGACCCTTCCCTCACAGATGATGGGACAGCTCAGGGATGTCACATGCTCGCAGAGCCTAGCATGGCCTCTTACACGAGGAAGCCACTTAAACATCAGCCTGGAGCCAGCACTGTGGCGTAGCACAAAAGCCACCGCCTGCAGGGCCAGCATCCCATATGGGCATCAGTTCATGTTCCGGCTGCCCCACTTGCGACCCAGCTCTGCACTAATGGCCTGGGAAAAGCAGCAAAAGATGGCCCAGGTGTTTGGGCCCCTGCCACCCATGTGGGAGACCTGGATAAAGCTCCTGGCTTCTGGCTTTGGGCTGGCTCAGCCCTGGCTGTTGCGGCCACCTGGGGAGTGAACCAGCAGATGGAAGATCTATCTTTCTCTTTCTTTCTGCTTTTACCTCTCTCTCTGTCGCTCCTTCAAATAAATAAACCTTTAAAAAAACATCAGCCTATTCCCACCCCACCCCATTTACTTTCTTTTCTTTTTTTTTTTTTTAAAGATTTATTTTTACTTATTTGAAAGTCATAGTGACTCAGACAGAGGGAGAGATAGAGACAGAGGGGTCTCCCAAGCACTGGTTCACTCCCCAGATGGCCTCACTGGCCAGGTTTGGGCCGGGCCAAAGCCAGAAGCCAGGGACTGCATCTGGGTCTCCCACGTTGGTGGCAGGGTTCCAAGTAGTTGGCCCGTCTTCTACTGCTTTTTCCAGGCACGTTAACGTGGAATTGTACTGGAAGCACAGCAGGCTGCTGGCGCCACAAGGCCAGCCCTTCCTCTCCCATTCCCAAATTACCCTGTGCCCCCAGCTCCCCTCACCTCTCTGCTCTCCCTGGAAAACCATCTGGGTGCCAAGGTTTCGAATCTCAGGGCAGAGGAAGCCAACCATTCTGTCAAACACGCAAAGCAAGTAACCGTTAGGCTGAACTGAAAGGAGATTTGTATTTACTTCAGAGGCGATAAAGGATTCCATAAAATAGCACGTGCAGCCTGCATCCCTGCAATTCATAAAAAATCTTGCAAATTATTTTCTCAGGCCTCTGGATGCATCCCACTGGTCATTAAGAACAATTAATTCTTTCAAGAAATAAAAGAATTGCAGGGGCTGGTGCTGTGCATAGCGGGTAAAGCCACTGCCTACAGTGCCGGCATCCAATATGTACGCCAGTTCTAGTCCCAGCTGCTCCTCTTCCAATTCAGCTCTCTGCCATGGCCTGGGAAAGCGGTAGAAGATGGCCCAAGTCCTTGGGCACCTGCACCTACACCAAGAAGAAGCCCCTGGCTCTTGGCTTCAGATCAGCGCAGCTCCAGCTGTTGCAGCCAATTAGGGAGTGAACCAGTAGATGGAAGACCTCTCTCTCTCTCTCTGCCTCTCCTTCTCTCTAACTCTGACTTTCAAATAAATAAAATAAATATTTAGAAAAAAAACGAATTGCAAATCCTCTCTGGTCACTAGAAAATCTACTTGTTTTCAGACTAAAGAGGACAGAAAATGAGGCTCAAATGCAGAGCTTTCCTGGCCCTGTAAATGGAGTGAAATAAGATCAAAGAGACTCAAATGCTGTTCCCAGGGAGCGCAGGTGCTCTGGGAGCAAGGACACGCCAGATCCGGGGTCGGGCGCCCTGGAGGCCTGGAGGTGACACAGACACAGCAGTCAGGGCAGGAGTCTGGAGCTGTCCCAGACGAAGGAGCTGCTCAAGCTGGGGTATGGGCAGGAACACAGTGCTCAACCAGGTGACACTCGATGGCAGAATGGGAACCGAACCCCAGGGACCCAGGTTCCAGCAACAGGACCAAAGTCTCCAGCAAGACTGGAGACGACCAAGCAGAGCCCAGGCCTGAAACTGGGCCGTCACACGAGATCCGGAGGGACAAATCGGGAAACAATCAGAAGAACATGGCAGGTGCCCGGCCCGGCCACAGGAAATGAGGCGGGAAGCGGAGTCCTGGGTTTAGCTGAGCCTCCGCGTTCCTGGCTTTGGGCTTCATAACTCATTCAACCCAGGTCTCGGGAGATGAAAGACACTTCCAAGAAGCAGGAAGTGGCCCCACAGTGAAAGTGGCTTCTACAGTGAGAATCACAGGGTGAGAAGTCAGCTAGGACATCGCACAGGCTCTCAGCGCTCGGGTTCGCGCTCACATAGTGGCCAGTGCAGGTTCACTCTCAAGGTGGAATAAAAACCCCAAGAAAGCCCCCACTGTATTCTCCCAAGGCCTCCCTGGGGAACCCTGAGACAGCAGCTACCAAAAGGAACAGCAAACTTGGCCAGGGCCGCAGGCACTCTCTGGATGGGCACGTGGTTGGGTCAGGTAGGAGGCCTGTGAGTTACGCTGGACAAACACTGCCATTGGGAAGGGGATTTTATTGAAACACAGCTTGTAAAACATCAAGGGGGGAGGATCATCATGACAGCCATGGGCTCACGGATGCAACAGAGCCCACCCTCACATGCCAACGGTGTGGCACCTCTGCGGAGCGATATGGCAAGCAGAGGGAACCTGATCGGTAGCAAGTTCAGACGGGCTCACCTCCAAGAAAATCAAATTTCTGCAAGTCAAAGGTGTCCTCCGTGGTACAGGCTGTCCAGCCCCGTGGTAGAAAAGGTTGGGGGAGGCGAGGGGCACGTACCAGGATGGGAAGTAGGCTCCTCCACCTCCTCCTGGGACCAGGAGAGAAACGTCTCCCACTGACTGCTTGTGGGCCCTAAGACGAGGACTGCAGTGTGGGCAGAGGAATTCCAAGGTGGGTTGGACACTCCACTGACCCTGGGACTGCAGATACCGTGTAGCACACAGAGGACAACTAGGTGAGGACAGGACTAAAGACTGGGAAGTGAAGAGAGACCACAGAGAGGTCAGGGAGAGCTGGGTCACTCAGTGCAGGGCAGGAAACAGCCAGCCAAGCAGGGCGAAGACCCAGTGGGCCAGCCGGAAGCCCTTCACGTGCAGGATGAGTTCATGAAGGCTGATCTGCCATAAGGTGAAGGCCTCGCTGCAGGAGATCTGGGTCCGTCTGAAGAACGAGCAGGTGTTCCTCCTCTCGTGCCTGGAGAAGGGAGAAGGAAGGACAGGAGGAGCTAAGAGACACTAGGGAGAAACAGAAGATGGCGGCTGCGGCCAACTAGCCAGCTCTTGGCTACAGGATCACAGCACTGCCAACCAGGGACCAGAGAACTCAAATATTCCACAGGAATTTTTCAAATAAGTGAAAGCAGTTGCTTCACAGGGCATCAGAGGTCTGAGAGACCTATCAGATGGAATATTCCCATGTTCCTTTCCCCAAACTCAAACCTAATCAATGCGTTTCCAGACTTTCTGAGGGCAAGCTGGTGAGGTGGGCCTGGAAGGCTCATGTCATTAGCCTCAGTCCAGCTTAATTCCTTCTGCACCAAGAAAAGGACACGATGAAAATGGGTGTGTATGGGGATGACCCACTCAGGACTTCCCCGCTGATCCTCACAGGAAGAACACGTCACGCACAGCCCTCTCGGTGTGCAGCGTATTCTGCTGCGTCTGATCGGTTATGTGACAGCAGGTGCACGAGAGATGTGGGCAAATCTCCCTGCCCCAGGTGTTTCGCAGAGTGACCCATTCCTTGCCCAGGGTGGATGGGCTGGGAATTGACCACGGTCTAGACCAAGGTCATCCTCAGGTGAGAACACCAAGCCAGAGCATGGCTGTGCCAATGAACGCACCACACTCAGAGGGCCTAGAATCTTCACTCTAGCTCCCTTGAGGAAGCACCCTCCTCCGCCTCACCTGCACCCCAAGGGTGGTGAGGTATCTAGAGACAGCTGAGATTCCAAGTGGATCTGCCAGTCACACTTCCCTAAATCATAGTCTCTCCTACAGGGAAAACACTGACCTACCCGCCTAGCCAGGCCTAGGGAGCCAAGTTCCAGAGTGGGACGGAGACGGCTTCCTGACCCAGGCCCAGGGGACATTTGGATGGGACGGAAGCTCTCAGCAAGCTTCCCAGGCTTGAAGTTCCTGGGGGTAAGAATCACCTGGGAAGCTGGACCGGGTGGCAGAAGCCCTAGAATCCACCACTTAACCCAGACAGGAGAGTCTCCGGACCACCCAAAAACACTGCTCCGAGGCGCCAGCCGGTCTTCTGGGACTCCCTTTCCCTACAGAGAGGATCAGGCAGGGCCCTGGAGACTGCAGTGCTGTCCCCTGGGGGAGTGGAGGCCGGGAGTCACACTCACCAGGCCAGCGCCCGGACACAGCACCGCGACATGCTGAGGAAGGAGCTGGCGCTGGCGCGGGTGCCCAGCGCAGCCTCGATGCCACGCAGCAGGTCGTTGGTCTTGAAGATGAGCAGCATCTGGCGCGGCACGCGGTTGAGGAGCTGGCTGATCTGCGGCAGGTTGTTGGCCGCATTGCTGCGGATCTCTGAGTCCTGAGGAAGCAGCGGGGACACAGATAAGGGAGGCTGGTGTGGACGTGCGGGTGGGGATGGCAGGGCTCTGGGCAGCCTGTGACCAGAGGGGCCGCAAGGACGCTCCAGGCAGGGGGACGTCAAACACAGTGGCTGGACAAGCCCGATGCGAGGCCTCTGGCCCCCTTCTGGGTCAGCACTGGATCCAGTGCATAAGGACATCTATGGGGCCAGCTACTCTCCAAGGCTTCTCCACAGCCCCCAGTCTCAGGTCAGGCTTACCAGGAACCAGCTGAGTCATGTCCCCTCCCCTCAAGCCATGCCCAGGCCGATACAGCCCACAGATCCAAGCTCCTGACCTCGATGAGGAAGCCCTGGCCTACCCTTGCCTGCATCCCCCTAGGCTGACCCCACCTGCACACCGCCATTGCTCATCACTCTGCTGCGCTGGAGCCAGTCTCATCGTGCCCACCGCCCAAGGTGCTGACACCACCAGAAAGGGACGCAGGGTGGGCCCGGAAGCCTGTTATCCCCAAAGCTTTTGCCCTGGTTGGTGTTTAAATTTGGGGTCCCCACCCCCTTCCCTGTCCCTGGGGTCTGCACACCTCTGGGCAGCTGTTCTCCACCCTCACTTTCCCTATGGGGAAAGCACTGGAGCGCTGTCCCTGTGGTTCAGCAGAGGCCGGCGGGGAGCTGGGAGGGGCGTGGAGGCCCCACGCCAGAATCCTGGGTGTGATAACATGAAGGATGTGAAAACTGTCAGAATCAAAATGGTGCCACTTGTGCCCACTCTCACCAAAAACCAAGCAAAGCTGGGAGGTGTGGAGTGCGGAATTCGTAGGCATGGTTGCCTGATGGGAGTGTGACAGAGCCTTTGCCAGAACCACCAGCTGGCTCCGAGTCCGGCACACCCGCACCCAGAGGACACCCGCCCAGCAGCAAGGGTCCACTCAACCCTGGACTCACTTCATCCTGGCTATCAGTCATCATAGCCACAGATCATTGTTTCAAAATGTTTGATGGAACCTGTCTCCTTTCTGCTCTCTTTTTAAAAAAGATCTATTTACTTATTTGAAAAGCAGAGTGGCAGACACAGAGAGAGGCCCTTCCATCCACTGGTTCACTCCCCAAACAGCCTAAAACGCAGGGGCTGGGCCAGGCCAAAGCCAGGAGCCAGGAACTCCATCTGGGTCTTCTACATGGGTGGCAGGGTCCAAGCACTTGGGTCATCTTGCACTGCTTTCCCAGGTACATTATAAGGGACTGGAAGCAGAGTGGCCGGGACTCAAACCAGCTCTCTGAATGGGCTGCTAGCACCCCAGGTGGCAGCCTAACCCACTGAGCCGCAACGCCGGTCTCCCCTTTGCCTCTAAAGCTGTACCCTTACCTCGTCCTCTGTGAAAACACCGTAGCTGACCCTGCCGTGGCCGCTGCCATCGCAGTGTCCTGCTATTCCCACACCAATTTTTTTTTTTTTTTTTTGGAGAACTTCTCTCTGTTTTGTTGTGAATGACCCCTTTTCAGTCTCCAGAAAAACGATGAAGAGGATGATGATCCACATATACTGGAGCATAAGCTAAATACTAAATAAGCCAGACACGTTGAAATGCTCACATTGTTAATTAATTTTGCCCTCACAGAGTATTTTACTCTCATTTAAGGTGAGGACACTGAAGCACTGTAAAGTTAAGTAACCTGCCCAACGTCCATGGCTACTACGTGCTGGGTCAGGAGTTAAACGCAGGCAGGGCCAGCAGGGGCCAGCACTGTGGTGTTATGGCACAGAGGATTAGGTTACTGCTTGCCATGCTGGCATCCCACAGCAGAACACTGGTTCTGATCCAGCTAGCTCCCCGCTAATGTGCCTGGGAAGGCAGTGGAAGGTGGACAAAGAGCTTGGGGCCCTGCCAACCACATGGGAGACCCAGATGGAGTTCCAGGCTCCTGGCTACGGCTTGGCCTCACACAGGCTGTCAGGGAGCGAACCAGCAGACAGAAGTTCTCTCTCTCTCTCCTTGTCTGTTATCTCTTTGTCATTTTGCCTTGCAAATAAATAAATCTTACAATAAAATAAGGGGCCAGCATTGCGGCACAGTGGGTTAAGCTGCTGCCAATCACACCTGTATCCTGAGACAACAGGAGCAGGGCTCAGAGAGACAGAACCTGTATGGGCAGGCATTGTGATGCACAGGTAAAGCTGCTGCTGGCAATGTTGGCGTCCCATATCTGAGTGTTTGTTTGTATCCTGGTTGCCCTGTTTTTCATTTTAAAAGATTTTATTTATTTATTTGAAAGGCAGAGATGAGACAGAGAGAAGCAGAGGGAGAGGGAGAGGGAGAGGGAGAGGGAGAGGGAGAGGGAGAGGGAGAGGGAGAGAGAGAGAGAGAGAGAGATCTTCCATCTGCTGCTTCTCCCCAAATGGCCACTATGGCTGGGGCTGGGTCAGGCCAAAGCGAGGAGCCAGGAGCTTCTTCCAGGTCTCCCACATGGGTACAAGGGCCCACGCACTTGGATTATCTTCCACTGCTTTCCCGGGTATATTAGCAGGGAAGTGGATCAGAAGTGGAGCACCGGGACTTGAGCTGGCACACCCATATGGGATGCTGGTACTGCAAGCAGAGGGTTAACCTTCTCTGCCACAGCGCCAGCCCCTGCTCTGCTTCTGATCCAGTTTTCTGTTAACGCACCCAGGAAGGCAGCAGATGATGGCCCAAGTACTCGGGCCTCTGCCACCCGCGTGGCAGACCCAGATGCAGTTATTGGCTCTTGGCTTTGGCCTGGCCCAGCCCCAGCTGCTGCAGGCAACTGGAGCTTAAACAAGCCAATGGAAGATACCTCCCTCTCTCTCTCCATCACTCTAGCTTTCAAATAAATAAATCTGAAAAAAGAAAAACAGAGTTCAGGGACTGGGTGGCCTGGAGAGGCTCTGCTGGAGCCTCGGGAAGAGAGTGCAGGACAGGGTCCCTGAGCTCCAGGCACTCAGCATGGAGAGTTAGGATGTCCAAGCAAGTAACTGCTCTGTGCATGACAAGGCCACATTGGGCCTTGAATGACACAGGTATTAGGGATGACTGTTGGCAGAGATGATGAAAAGCTTCCTGGATGAGAGAAGGCATCTTCAAAAGACTGGCACTGGGGCCAGCGCCGTGGCACAGTGGGTTAATCCTCCGCCTGTGGCACCAGCATCCCATGTGGGTGCCAGTTCGAGTCCCGGCTGCTCCTCTTCCAATCCAGCTCTCTGCTTGGCCTGGGAAAGCAGCAGAAAATGGTCCAAGTCTGTGGGCCCCTATACCCACATGGGAGACTGGGAAGAAGCTCCTGGCTCCTGGCTCCTGGCTTCGGATCGGCACAGCTCCAGCCGTTGCGGCCATTTGGGGAGTGAACCAGTGGATGGAAGACCTTTCTCTCTGTCTCTCCCTCTCACTATCTGTAACTCTACCTCTCAAATAAATAAATGAAATCTTTAAAAAAAATGCTTAAGAATGAGCAAGTAAGAACTGATTCACTCTAAGAGCAGGTGTCTAGCACAGAAGACGCCACCTGGGATGCCCACATCCCGTATCAGAGTGCCTGGATCAAGCCCCAGCTCCATTTCTGATCTGAGCTTCCTGCAAATGAGCATCCCGGGAGGCAGCAGGTGATGGTTCAGGTATGTGGGTCCCTGCCACCCACAGGGGGGACCTGAACTGGGTTCTAGGCTCCTGGCTTTGGCCTGTCCTAACTTGTTGCAGACATCTGGATTGTGAAGCAGCAGATAGAAGATCTTGAGAGATTCTCTAGCTCACTCACTCTTGCTCTTTCGCTCTCTCTCTGCTTTTCAAATAAAATGAAAATTTTAGAAAGAACCAATTCTTTATGAATTAATGAGTATAAAAATAAAATGGCACCTTGGTTAACAAAACAGCTGAGTATCTGAGTACCTACTGTGTGTCATATGACCTTGTCCATCCTTGTGGCTTTAAATACAATCTGTATACTAAAAACTCCTGAATCTGTATCAGGCCTGGACCTTGACTTTGAGTCCTGATCTTTTATTTTAAATTAATTTACCCATTTTTATTTATTTGAAAGGCAAAGAAACAGAGATTGTCTATGTGCTAGTTCACTTCCCAAATACCCACTAGAGCCAGGGTTGGTCATAGCTGAAGCCTGGAGCCAGGAACTGCACCTGGGTCTCCCATGTGGATGGCAGGGACACAGGTACTTGAGTCATCATCTGCTCCCTCCTGAAAGTGCACATTAGCAGGAAACTGGACTGGAAGCAGAGGTGGAGCTCAATCCAATCCCAAGCACTCCAATATGGGATGTAGCTCTTCCAAGTAGCAGCTTAACCCACTGCCTCCTGCTCCACTCTGAACTGCCCAGGACGTCTCTAACTGCCAAAGAGAACTGGTGACCATCCCCACACCAATATGTCCCTACCATTCCCAAGTCGTCCTCACCCCACAAGGCTGTGATGCACCCAGCCTCCCCACATGCACTCCTCCAGAGAGCCTTTCAGCCTCACCTCTCCATATGCCTGGCCCCACCTGCTTCCCTCCCTCTCATTGCCAGCAGCACAGTCTGTGCCCCTAGCATCTCCCGGCCTGCAGTCATGGCCCAGCCTCCTAACCCCTGGCCCCGCTGCTCATCTCCACCCCAGACAGGTCTGTCTCCCTCTCCTGCCTAAGGCCTGCTGAAGTCCTAGCCTTGTACTGGGAATGAATCTGAACTCACTTCCAGGGCTTCTGAGGTCCTGTGTGATGCTTCCCAGCCCACCGCTCCAAATTCTTCCTACTCCTCCAACCTCTCCACCACACTCTGGGCCACAGCCAAGCCTCCCCTTCCCCTGGGCCTCAGTGTGCCATAGTGCATCCTTCAAGAGCTTTCTGTGGCTGGTGCCTTTCTTGTCCTCCAGGCTTCAGCTTACATGTCAACTCCTCAGCACGCTCCACCCCTGCCCCCTCATCCACGGCACCCTGCTTGCTTGCTCCACGGTGCCTATAACCTGCAATTACTCCGTTCACCTGCTTGTCCACTTGCTCACTCTCTGTCTCCATCAACTGAAATGTAAGTTACACAAAAGGCCTGTCTGTCTGCTCATCCTGGAGTCCTAAGTGCCATGCCCAGGGACCAGCGACAACAAAGGCTTGTGGGATGAATGAACTGCAGGAATTGTGGTTTAATCCCTCACAGGCGTTATCAATAGAACAGAAATCATCCTCAGCACCCCTACTTTATTCATGCAGAGAGACTGCCTCTCTTCTTTGGAGACAATGAGTTTAAAGTCGTGGGCACCTGGAGCAGCAGGTGCATCTTTGCCACCAAGGTCACTGGAGAACCATGGCAACTTAGAGGCAAGGGGAACTAAGAGATGGGCTCTTTGGCAATACCATCTGAGGTTGTGGATCCACCGGTTCCTAAAGCCCCTGCTGCAAAGCAGCCTACAGGCACATGATCTTGACACTCCAAGGGTTGGTGAGAACAGCTCAAGGTCATGCCACCAGGAGGAGGTGGTGCTGGGGCCCAGGGCTTTCTGACTGCAGCAGCAGGACCCTGTTCCCTACAGTTGTCCACCATGCACATCTGCATGGCTCTGGCAAACCAACCTCGGGGAAAGACAGAAGTCACCCCATTAGGGACAGAGCAGCCTCTTGGAAGGGAACCCACCCCGATCCACAGGTCAATGAGCTCATCCCACAAGCGTCACTCATGGGAGGAGAGGGAGGGAGGCGTATGAGCAGCAGGTGTTCCTAAGACCTGTCTCCCAGCCAGGCTCCATCAGACCCCTGTCTAGGCCCAATGGAGAGACAAGCTACAGATAAAAGACTGCTTGTCCTAAAAGCACGCAGGATGGCGGAATGAGCCACTCTGCTTCAGCAAGGCCTAGGCAAGCAAAGGCTCTCCCTGGGACGGGGACCGAGAGCGCCACATGCTGCGTGGTGCTGGGCAGGAGACAGAAGAGCCATGGGGGAGAATGCTGAGGAGCTGACGTCTGTGTGCACGGGTTACAGGCAACACCACAGGACTCGAGTTATTGCAGATAAAGTGACCTCATTTCCACGGCAGACGTGAAGGGGACACAGTGGGATACCACCCCCTCCCTCCTTCCATCCAGGGACAAGGGACACCGTTCCTTCTTGCTTCCCTCCTTCTCGTCCAGTCTTGCTCTAGTTCTGCTCCGCACCAAGCAGCCCGCCAACCTAGCACCTCAGCTCCAGGGCTGGAAGGGCCCACAAGGCCATCCCTGGCTCTGCCCCTTGTATTTTGGACAAGGAGGGCTGGGGAAAGGGTGGGGAGGGCACCTACCTCTGTGGTGGTGACCGGAGCTCGGCTGATGCCCCTGTTGACCGAGTCCCAAGATCGGGCCGTCAGCATGCAGGCAAACAAGGGGTAGAGGTCCCCGGCGCCCAGGCGCTCGCTGTACGTCTTCACCCTCTTCATGTCCGTCCAGATCAGCGACTGCCAGAGGCGGCAGTAATCCAGGCGGAACTCATCCGTGAGCACCTGCGGCACGGGCAGCAACGCTGGGGCCTGAGCCTCCACTCCCCAGCAAAGGCCTAATTGGGTCCCCGGCTGACGTGGATGAGACATGTCCCTCCCCCCATGCCTGATTCTTCCCCAAAGTCCAGCCACCCCTGAAGGCCCAAGGTCGAGGCTATTACAAGTTGAATACCCCCAGGTGTATTGAATTTTGGATTGTGGACTATTTGCAAATGTGCCATTTGCACGTACATACTGAGATCTCTTAGGAAGGGACCAGAAGTCTAAATATGAAGCTCATCTCTGTCTCACTTACACCTTATACACAGAGATTGAAGGTCACTTTATACAATAATTTACATAATTTAGTGCATGGAGCAAAGTGTCACGGGTGTGGGATTTCCCACAAGTGACATCATCTCAGTGCTGTTTCAGACTTGGGAGCACTTCCGGTTTCGGGCCTTTGGACCAGGGAGCTCAACCCGTATTTGGCAGGCCTTGATCCTGAGCAGCACAGGCAACCACCACAATCTACAGTCTCCTCTTCTCCAGCTATGGGTCACTTTCCCAGGCTCCCTCAAAGGCAGGAGGGGCCGAGCCTGGGCTCCCACTGCGGGAATGTGGCAGAGGCTCCACTCCCACGTCTGGACCACAAGAGCTCCCCCGTGCTTCTCCTGCGAGCCCTCACCCAAGAGAGTACCACCACCTCCAGGGAGCCCTGGAGAGCAGAACCCCTCGGACTCCGCCATGCACCCCGGCCTGGCACGTGGCAAGCAGCCAAACTTCTGTCACACCTGGACCATCCTTCGTCTGGGGACTCTGGTGACAACAGCTAGCCTCCCTTCACATGATGCTTCCCGCTTCCTTGGGCTTTCCCGAGGAGGTCCAATCTGGGGATGTTGGGAGCAGGGCCCCGAGGGGAGGAGCAGGAGAGCAATGAGGAAACCTCCCCAGGGGCCACACCGGAGAGAACCTCCCAACTTCTAGGCAGGAATTCATAGCTCATCAACCCAGCTGTACACCCTGCGTTCCATAGGACAGAGCTGGACCATCCAGCCCGAGGCAGCTCCCTGCCCTACCATACAGCACATCTTCCCTGGGGTACACATGCAAAGGGAAGTCCACCTGCCAGTGTCTGGCCAGGCCCGGGGTCCCCTGGGAGGGTGGAATCACCTATACAAGCACATCCCACATGTCACCACATGTCAAGGAGGAAAGCGAAACTCAGAGCTATGACAGGAGCCTGCACAAAATGACAGCTCTTAGCATGAAGGCAGGGCCCCCTCCTGCGGCCTCAGCTCTCCACCTCCCATTTCTGCAACCATGGGGACTTCAGTGCACTCTGACCTCGAGAAGGACCAGACCTGGGGCCCAGGGTGAAAGGCTCCCTTACCTGGTAGAGTCCATGGTCCAGCAGGACAATCTCCGGCCTCCCCGTGTCCGGACGCTTCCGCACCAGCACATTGCCGGGATGGGGGTCGCAGTGTACAAAGCCGTTGACAAAGATCATCTCACTGTACATCTTGCCCAGGTGGCGTGAGATCTGAAAGAGATCCACCCGCATCTGCCTCAGGAATTCCTACTTTGGTCCCTTGAACTGGTCACTTCCAACAGGAGTCAGCCAGGTGCACCTGAGCTGGGGCAGGCAGTGCTGGTTTCAGAGGTGTGTGTGTGTGTGTGTGTGTGTTTAAGATTTACTCATTTATCTGAAAGGCAGAGAGAGAGAGAGGGAGAGAGAGAGAGAATTTTCCATTGCTGGATAACTCCCTAAATGGCTGCCACAGCCAGGGCTGGGCCAGGCCAAAGCCAGGAGCCAGGAGCTTCTTCTGGGTCTCTCATGCAGGTGCAGGGACCCAAGGACTTGGGCCACCTTCTGGTGCTCTCCCAGGCTAATTAGCAGCAAGCTGGATGGAAAGTGGAGCAGCCGGGACTCTAAACAGCACCCACATGGGATGCCAGCACTGCAGACAGTGGCTTAACCTGCTGCGCCACAGTGCCAGTCCTGAGATGTGTTCTTGAACTCAAGGTGGAAACTGCTCTCAACCCATCCTTTCCAACCTCAGCCATGTGTTAGAGCCACAGCAGCCAAGAAATGCTGCAGGTGGTACCAGCTATCGAAATATTCATTTGTTTATTTAAAAGGCAGTTAAAGGGGGTGGGGAATGAATCTTCATCTATTGGATCCCTCCCCAGATGGCCACAACGGCCAGGACTGGGCCAAACCAAAGCCAGGAGCCATCCATTCAAGTCTCCTATGTGGGTGGCAGGGACCCAAGCACTGAGCCATCCTCTGCTGCTCTCCCAGGTGCATCAGCAGGGAGCTGGATTGGAAGCAGAGCGGCTGGGACTCTGACAAGGGACACCAGCACCCCAGCAGCTTAACCTGCTGCCCACAGCCCAACGTCAGCCCCCATGAAGTCTTTTTTTAAAGCATGATAAAGTAGGAGAACGGTGTGGCTGAAACTCCATCTCCACTCCACACCACCCCTCCATCTGCCCCCGTCTCTCTCATCCCTGCTGTCTTTTCGGTCCCTGCTCGTTTCCGCTGGAGAGCTGAGAATGGACTGAAAGCTGGGTTGGGGGAGCCGCTCCGCCCATGCCGCCTCCTGGGAGCAGGAACAGGTGACCCCACCATGGTCTGCTGGGGCTGCCCCACCAGCTCCAGGCCCAGCCGGACCCAGAGTCCAGGCCTTGCTCCCCTCTCCCTCCTCCCCTCCTGCCAGGGCCCCACGCTAATCTGATTTATGATGTCTGCACAGAAGAAATGACACTGGAGAGGCCATTTAAATCATCCTGTCACTGCTGCTCTCCCCGCCGAGGCAGTCTTCTTATCTCCGCTCCCTTTTTTATTAAAGCTAAAAGCCTCTTCCCAGCCAGGGAACAGCTGCTGAATGGGACCAGCCTGGGGCCCGGGGATGGGGTGTCAGTGGACAAAGCCGCACTCCACCCAGAAGGCTGAAGCCCCAGACGCCTGCTGCCCTTGGTGTTCCTCCCAGCCTCGGCTGGACCCCACGGTCATTAACGCACGTATTCCAGCCAGAGGAGAGGGGCTGGGACCTGCAGGGTAGGGAACACAGGATTTGGGTCTTAGGATAAAGACTCAGTGGGGAAGCCTTGCATGACCCAGCCCTGCCGCCCTCCTCGGTGTCATCTCGCACCATGCTCACACTCCAGTCATATTCACTCTTTCTCTTCGACGACGCCTATGCTTTCTCACCTCAGGGCCTTTGCACATGCTATTCTACCAAGAGCATTCCTCCTGCCCTCCCTTCACCTGGCTCAGATCCTCTCTTCCTTCCTGTCCCAGGTCAGCATCCCCTCCCTACAGGAGCCTTCCCCACCCTCCCAGGCTGGGTGAGGCTCTGCTACCAGTCCTTCCCAGAAGACGCTGTGCCTCTCTCTTGTGGCACTAGCAACTATGTGTGTGAGTATCTGATGAAAGACCACCTAGCCCACAGTCACAAACACCCAAAACAGCAGGGACCGGCTCTGCTTGGCTAAAGTTTTACTGACGTGTACTTTACGTACCACAGACTGACTATTATGCACTCACTTGCTTGTAACAGTGCCAAGTATGTGAACAGAAGACTGCCTTCACGAGAGAGGACCCTCATTTCTCTGTTCTGAGAAGCCATGATTCTTGCCTCTGATTCTTATCCCAACGCCATGAAGCTCCTCTGACTCTCAGTCAGTTATAACTGGCCCCGAAGTAAATCAGCAAGAATAATCCTACTTTAGGAATAATAGTGGGGGGCAGTGCTGTGACACAGTGGATTAAAGCCTCGGCCCACAGTGCCGGCATCCCATATAGGTGCTGGTTCGAGTCCCGGCTGCTCCACTTCCAATCCGGCTCCCTATTGAGGTACCTGGGAAAGCAGCGGAAGATGGCCCAAGTACCTGGGAAAGCAACCCTAACACTAGGTACAGTTATGACCACATTGTACAGATGAGGAACCGAGACTCACTGAGGTTCAGGCTTCCTGTGACTAGAAAGAGAGAGGGGTGGGTATTCGACCTGGTAGTTAAAATGCCACCTGGGACACCATAGCCCTTAGTGGAGTGCCTGGATTGGAGTCCCAGCTCTGTCTCTGATTCCGGCTCCACCCTAGGGGGAAGCAGGTAAAGGCTCAAGTATTTGGATCCCTGCCACCCATAGGAGAGACCTGGATTGAGTTCCTAGCTGCTGGCCTCAGCCTGGCCCAGCTCCAGCTATCACAGACATTTGGCGAGTGAACCAGTAGATGGAAGACATGTCTCCGTCTCTTTGCCTTTAAATAAATTAAAATATTTTCCAGAAAAGAGAGACAGCCATAAAGCCCCGATCTAAAGCAGGTTAAGTATTGCTCTCATGCTTGCCTCTGTGCTTCTCAGCTGAGCTGGGCGACCTCAGACAAGTCGCTCAAGGCCTGCTGGGGAGGTGAGTAAGGCTAGCCCAGTGCTGGTGGCCTTGGGGCTACAGATTCCTCCTAACGCTCCCAGGAGGACGGCCCACTGGGTTTCACCATATGCTTTTTTCATTTTTAAGATTTTTTAATTTATTATTTATTTGAGAGGTAGAGTTACAGAATGAGGGAGAGACAGAGAAAAGTCTTCCATCTGCTAGTTCACTCCCCAAATGGTCGCAATGGCAGGAACTAGGCTGATCCAAAGCCAGGAGCCAGGAGCTTCTTCCGAGTCTCCCACACAGGTGCAGGGGCCCAAGGACTTGGGCCATCCTCTACTGCTTTCCTCAGGCAATAGCAGAGAGCTGGATCAGAAGTGGAGCAGCCAGGACTCGAACTGGTGCACATACGGAATGCTGGCACTGCAGGCGGTGGCTTTGCCTGCTATGCCACAGCGCCAGCCCCACACCACATGCTTCTGAGAGATGAAGACATTCAGACGTGACACTTCACTACCACATCAGCGCTCCAACTACTGTCAGTGTCCTGGGTCTGTCCACTTTAGCAGCAGGACTTAACCAGGCTCTGATGCCCAGCATCCCATGGCCTCCTTTTTTCTGTTCCTTGGGAGAGGAGAGCCCCAGCCAGAGCTGGCCCTAGGCAAGCCAGCAGGTCCCCACCCTTGGGCTACCAAGAAATCTCTTTGTTAGCTTTTTTAGAGTTCCATGGAGACATGCTTTGAAAAGCTGTATCTGCCAAAGCAATTGCATTTATTAAGTAATCATTCATTTTTATTTGTCAAGGAACGCATATGAGGTCCAATCAGGGCTCCTGATCAGCCCAAGATAAGCTGGGCAGCCAGACTGAGCTGACGGAATTCCAGCCAAAAAGCAGAGACATGACATTTCATTTAGTCTGGGCAGACCTGTCACGGGAGATGTATGGTCTCCCTGGAGCTTTCTGAAATATTGCTAATCGCTCTGGGCCCCTTATTACTGCATTGAAAGATGGCCCCTGGGGGCGTGGGGAAATCATGGTGGGGAGAAGGGGCTGGTGGAGGCACAGGGGTGGTGCTGCCAATCGGGCAGAGCCACCAGGCAGCCTCCCCCCTCACCACCCCTGCCCAGCTGCCCCCACCCGGTGTCCTCCCCCCTCACTGTAAGCAGGTGGCGGCAGGGGGACAGGTCTGGAAGGCAGAGCCAGGCAGGGAAGGCTCCACTCTAGAGCCACACTGGTTCTGCAACTTGGCTGTGGGTGGCCTGCAGGACAGGCCCCTCCCTCCTCAGTCTGCAACCAGGGTCTCTTGCAGTTAAGTGGGACTCACCCCACCTGCTCCCCCTCCCCACAGAATAAACTCAGACTTCAAGATCAAACCCTATCACGTAGGACACTATCACTGTGCAAATGTCATTTTCAATAAACTAAAGACATCATACAAGGGGCCAGCGTCCAAGTGCATGGGGTTAAGCGCCCCTTGCAATGCCGGCATCCCATATCTGAGCACCACTCTGAGTCCCGGCTGCTCCACTTCTGATCCAGCTCCCTGCTAACATCAGGCAGGAAGTTAGAAATCAGCCTATACCTAAGAAGGGCCTAGGGAAACTGACATCTACAGCAGTGCAGCATCTGCAACCAGCATTTGGACTTCAAAGTCCTGCCCAGGCCCGGATAACCTCCCAGGTGGTCCCAGCCCCCCCTCTCCCAGGAAAGCTCCCAGGAGAACTCTTCTCTCCTCAGGACCAAATGGGTACCTGACCTGATAACATGGGGCAATAAAACCTTCACAGATGCCCTGAGGGAGGCCCCTCTACTCTGCCCTGGGCCAGCAAATCTAATTTTCACCCAACAAACCCTTGTGCCAGGGCTCCCTATCCTTTGTTCTGGAGGAGAGGGGGAGGTGGGTAAACAAGGACTGCACACTGCTTTCTGCTGAGCCTCGGGTGTATTCTCTCCATTCAACCATGTAACCTCACTCTCCCCCAGTCGGAGCAACTGGGCTCTCTCTTCCTATCCCTTCCATTCTGACGGATGCCCTGTCCCCAGTAAAACCTTATTACTTCGCTCTCTGTCTCATACCTGAATTCTTTCTTGTGTGAAGACAAGAACCCTGTGGCTTCCACGGCTTTTTCTCTGGTGACACTAATGCTCCTGGGAAAGCAGCAGAAGATGCCTCAAGTACTTGGGTCCCTTTCACCCACAGCAGAGAACTGGATGGAGTTCTTGGCTCCTGGTTTCGGCCTGGACCTGCCCTGGCCATTTGTGCCCATTTGTGGCGTGAACCAATAAATGGGAGTTTCTCTCTCTCTTCTCTCTCTCCTTCCCTCCCTGTCACTCTGCCTTTCAAATAAATAAAATAAATCTTAAAAACAACTACTTCCTGGCCGGCACCCCGGCTCACTAGGCTAATACTCTGCCTGCGACGCTGGCACCCTGGGTTCTAGTCCCAGTTGGGGTGCCGGATTCTGTCCCGGTTGCTCTTCTTCCAGTCCAGCTCTCTGCTGTGGCCTGGAGTGCAGTGGAGGATGGCCCAGATCCCTAGGCCCTGCACCCGCATGGGAGATTAGGAGGAAGCACCTGGCTCCTGGCTTCGGATCGGCACAGCACGCCAGCCGCAACATGCTGGCTATAGCAGCCACTTGAGGGGTGAAGCAATGGAAAAAGGAAGACCTTTCTCTCTGTCTCTCTCTCTCTCTCACTGTCTAACTCTGCCTGTAAAAAAAAAAAAAAAAAAAAAAAAAAAAAAAAAAAAAAAAAAAAACTACTTCCTTTTAAAAAATCATACAAATATAGAACAGACATAGGTCAAAGATTGTTGTAAGTCATTATCAAGAGGGCAAGAAAGATGGTGAGCTGATTCAAAGGGAATTTGAGGAAGTGGGTACGTAAGGGCATTTCAACACAATAAGGCACTAAGATCCCCATAAGAGATACAAAACTGATGATTGTCCTATGAGGCAGTGAAAAAAAAGTCATACCTTTGGGGGTTATCTTTTTTGCTGGACAGAAATTACCTACATCTCAGCCAGATAAAATCTTCAGGTTGATGCAAGACTTCAGTGTGAACCCTCAATTAATTGTCAACAGCAAAGTGAAACAGAAGGACAAGACATTTCTCCAGGTATTACAAAAATCCTCCGAGGGCTGGTTGAACAGCACGCAGCAAGGACCTGAGAGGGCACGGCACACTCTCTGGGCCTTACTCCTAAGTGTGGGGTAATTCTCAGCGTCTCACCATCCCTCTGCAAATGGATTTACCCAGAGACGTGCCTGTCGCCCACAGAGGCACTGAGGGTTCCTGGAGAAACCCGAGGCCATCGCTGGGCACAGAACCCTCAGCCCATTCCTCTGGTAGAACTGTAGCCACGTGTCCTGCTGAAGAAGAGATAACTGAGGGGCCAGTGCTGTGGCACAGCAGGTGAAGCCGCCACCTGCAATGCTGGCATCCCAATGGAGAGCCCGTGTGAGCCCCAGCTGCTCCACTTCCAACGCAGTTCCCTGCTGGTGTCCTGGGAAGGCAGCAGAGAGTGGCCCAACTACTTGGGCCCCTCTGCCACCCATGCGGGAGACCCACATGGAGTTCCTGGCTCCTGGCTTTGGTCTGGCCCAGCCCTGGCTGTTGCAGCCATTTGGGTAGCAAATCAGCAGACATGAGATCTCTCTCTCTCTCTCCCTTTCTCCCTCTTTGCCTTTCTTTTTTATTTATTTATTTATTTTATTTATTTTTTTGACAGGCAGAGTGGACAGTGAGAGAGAGACACAGAGAGAAAGGTCTTCCTTTTGCCGTTGGTTCACCCTCCAATGGCCGCCACGGCCGGCGAGCTGCAGCCGGCGCACCACGCTGATCCGATGCCAGGAGCCAGGAGCCAGGTACTTCTCCTGGTCTCCCATGGGGTGCAGGGCCCAAGCACTTGGGCCATCCTCCACTGCACTCCCTGGCCACAGCAGAGAGCTGGCCTGGAAGAGGGGTAACCGGGACAGAATCCGGCGCCCCGACCCGGACTAGAACCCGGTGTGCCGGCGCTGCAAGGCGGAAGATTAGCCTAGTGAGCCGCGGCGCCGGCCCCTTTGCCTTTCAAATAAATAAAATCAATATTTAAAAACCCCACAGAGTAGAGAGTTGCATCCCTAACGCTGCCTCTTGCCCTAATGCTGTGGCATTTGCAAAAGGCAGGGAGCATTTCAGAGCGGTAACAGCTGGCACGTGCCATGCAGAGTTCCAAGCACTTGACACGGCCCGGTGCAGCACTGCCAGCCTTCCTCTGCAGCACCAGATGAGGAAAGCGAGGCCCGGAAGAGGAAGTAGCTTGTCCACCTGCTCAGCAGTGAGTGACGCTGGGATTGGAACCCAGGCGGCCTGGCTCCGAAGAACAGGTGCCCCATCATAAAGCCATCTTGCCTCTCCAGCCTCGGGGACCTTCTTCCTGGAGGCAGGGCTCCCAGCATCGCCTGGTGTTCCCTCTGCAGGGAAGTCTCCCCGGGAAGCCCAGGACTACTGGCACACGGAGACCACGCCACTCAGCAAAGAACCGTGCAGTGCTCTTTAGAAAACAGCCTTTGGGAAGGCTTGCCATTGCCCCGTGTAAACAGAAGGTGCCACTCCCGGCAGGGATGTCAGTAATTATGGGATGCCTTTCTTCCCACGCAGCGGGGAAGAGGAAAAAGCCAGGAATCTACAAAAAGGCTGCGTAAAGATTTAATTTAGTAAATAATATTTGAATCCAGGAGTTATTGTTGGATTTTCTCTCAAAATTTGAATTGACTGAAAGTACGTTAATTATTCTATAATTGCACGGATTAATTTATCCCCACCCCTAAGGGAATGTCTATTTGTGTTTCTGGCGGGGGATGGTGTTCTAGAAGCAAGGCCAAGATCTCTAGGGGAAAAAAAGAACCCAGGAGGTTGACGTTGCAAGATATTAACGAGCACGTGAGAAGCCGGGATTGAGCCTAGGGAGGTTCGTCGCCCACACGCTCCTGTGCTGCCCAGGCTCTCCGCAGACTTCAGAGAGCACAGCAGACTTCTGTCTGGAGTGTTTTACCATCATTTCCGCCCCACCGTGTGCCCAGGAGCCACGGCTGGGAGCTAGAACACGCAGGGCACTTGCTACTGCCGGGCGCTGAGGCCAGACTCCTCCACGGCACTGGGCAACCTTGGACAAGCACACGCCTCTGTGAAGTCCCTCAGCAAATGATCCGGAGAGGTGGGCAGGAAGGAAGCCGAGATGCCCGGTAATCGCGGGCAAGGGTGTAGTTACTCTGATGTGGGGGCTTCTGGGCATCTGCTGATAGCTGCCCAGGTGAGACAGGAGCCAGAACGTCACCTGGGAGCCAGGGCACGGGGCCTTAGCTCCCTGGAGTCTCGGGATAGAGATGTTCATCACAGTCACCCCAGACACCAGAGGAGAGGCAGTGGGGCCCAGGGGCCACAGCACCCACAGACCTAGAGATGGGGGGGGAAGCTGTTGATATCCGGCACCTCCTGCCTAGGACAACAACTCAATCCAAGGAAACAGCTTCACGTCCTAGCTCACTGGGTCACTAGGAAACACGGGGAAAGGGTTTCCTCCCTACATGTCTCCCTCTCTTTTGGTAACTTCTGCACTGCTGGCCCCACCCAGGGTTGGAATCCCCATGTCGGTCAGCACGCACTGAGCGCATGCTCCAGGCTTGGCACTGCACTGGGCGCTTTATGCTTCAATCATCAAACAGTCCCATGGGTTACCTCTGGTATCCCGTCTACACAAGGAGGCTGGGGCTTCCAAAGGTTGAGCAGCTTCCCCAAGGCAGTGCAGCCAGCACCGGAATCCAGGAAGTGCCGACTCCAAAGCCACAGCCCGAGAACCCGTCCTGGGGACCTGGACCCCTCTCATCTGCACAGGCTTCTAAAGATCGGGTCTGAGACATGACAGAGGGTGGGCGAGATCACTGGATCTTCCCAGTGATCCAGCCACGAGAGCCTTCCTGTCTGCACCACGCCCCCGGGGCCGCTGAGCGTCTGCTCACAGAGTCTGCTCGCAGGTGGGAAGTGACGCTGGGCAAAGATGGAGCCGTGCTGCTCACCCCGACCAGGTGATCGCAGAAACAAGGGGAAAGGTAGAGACTGTGGCAGGAATTCATGTCTACTTGTTTATTTGCAAGTCAGAGCAACAGAGGGACAGAGACCTTCCACCTGCTGGTTCACTCCCCAAATACCCACAAAAGTTGAGGCTGGGCTGGGCCAAAGTCAGGAGTCAGGAACTGAATCCAGGCCTCCCAAGTGGGTATCAGGGATCCAAGTACTTGAGCCATCACCTGCTGTTTCCCAGGGTGCGTATTAGCAGGAAGCGGAGTTGGAAGCGGAGCAGCCGGGACTTGAACCAGGCACTCTCATATGGGATGTGGGCGTCCCACGTGTCGGTTCAACTGACTACATGATGCCTACCTCAGCACCCGACTTGCAGGGTGGGAAGGGGTGTCACCGTATGCTGAATCAGCGACTATCACTAAATGTATGCATCCCAGGACAACAGAAGGGCAAGGACAAGAAGGAGGGCGAAGAAGCTTCTCTAACATCCTGTGGAGGAAGACATGCCTCTGTGAAGAGTGACCTCATGAATTATAAGTTACCTTTCTCATAGAAGATCACGGCTTGCGAAGTTCAAGTAATGACCCTAGGAGGTAAGTATTGTTGCCACCCCAACCACACAGGGAAGCAAACTCAAATTCAGAGTTAAGTCACCAACAAAGGCATGTGGCCAGTGAGTGGCGGAACCAGACAGGTGCCCTTCCTCTGAGATCCTGTGCTCCCCCTAGCCGGCCCCACCCTCTGTGCACCGGGCCATGAAGCACCCACATAGCAGGTGCTCAATAAGCATTTCCTGGAGGGTGAACTTGAGACACCTGCAGTGCCCCCAAAAGGTCAAAGGAAGGATTTTAACTAGAAATAAGAACATAGCAAGGGCTTCTAGCTCCCCACTGCAGGCTGAACCTATACCATGGCCTCCAGGCCCTCTTGAAACCCACTAAAACAACTCCAAAGGAGAAAAAGAAGGCAAAGACCCCATTGTGAAAACAGGGGTCTGCAAGGGCAGACAATATGAGAGAAGCAAAACTCTGTTTGCCTGAGTGGGGGTGGGGAAGAGTACACAGCTACTGAAAAATGACTCAGAGGCTGGTGCTGTGACATAGCAGGTAAAACCACAGCCTGCAGCACAAGCATCCCATATGTGTGCTGGTTTGAGTCCCAGCTACTCTACTTCTGATCCAGCTCTCTGCTATGGCCGGGAAAGCAACAGAAGATGGCCCAAGTCCTTGGGCCCCTGCACTCGCCTGGGAGACCTGGAAGAAGCTCCATGCCCCTGCCTTCGGATAGGCCCAGCTCTGGCCACTGCGGCCATTTGGGGACTGAATCAGCAGATGGAAGATTCTCTCTCTCTCTCTCTCTGCGTCTGTAACTCGCCTTTCAAATAAATAAATAAACATAAAAAAAATGCTTCCTAAGATGCCAGCATCCCATATGGGTGCCAGTTCAAGTCCCGGCTGCTCCACTTCCAATCCAGCTCTCTGCTGTGGCCTGGGAAAGCAGTAGAAGATGGCCCAAGTCCTTGGGCTCCTGTACCTGCATGGGAGATCTGGAAGAAGCTCCTGGCTCCTGGCTTTGGACCAGTTCAGCTTCAGCTATTGCGGCCAATTGGGAAATCTCTCTCTTTCTTTGTAATCTGCCTTTCAAATAAATTAATAAATCATTTAAAAAATGCAAATATTAGTTTAAAAAAAAGAAAAAATTACTCAGCAGGCTAAAAATATGGAGCCCTAAGCCAGCAGTGGGGGAACTTCATGTTTACCTCCTGAGCCCCAGGAGCCGAGGGCCCCTAGCACCTCTGAAGATGGGATCCTGGAAAAGAAGGATGAGCAGAAGGACTCTACAAGGACCAGCTAAACCCCCAGAGGCACCCCGGCAACCCTGATGAAGACAGAAGTTTGCCCTCTGCAGAGGTGGACAGACAGGCTCTGGGAGGTGGGGTGGGGGGGTACAAGGGATTGGAGCAGAGCACCCACAGTGCCCCCAGTGGAGGCCTGGCCCTCTAGCCCCAGCGGGCTCCCACACCTCAGGATGGCCAGGTGGCACTTTCTCCAAGGTCCCTCCCTAAATCTATCCGGATCACAGCCAGCCCACCTGGCCTCCAATCATCTGTCCCTGCTGCCCCAGCACTCCCGGCTCTGTCACCTTTCTCTTGGTTAATTTCACACAAATTAAATTGTGTCTCAGCCCAGGCAGGGTCTTACACACACACACCCTGAAATCCAATTAACCTTCGATAAAGGCCCAGCAATCAATAGTCGGTTCTGTGGCTGAGCAGGCTCCGGCCAGCCCGGGAAGGCGGGCTCCCACACCACCTTTCCTTTTAATGAGATCAGTGACAGTCACTGTCGCCAGCTCTTAAAGTGACTGGCAAATATGATCACCGGGTCAGGCCCTCGGTAATATCTGCTTCTGGGCTCACAGACACAAACAAACAAGGGCCCCTGCAGGCTGCTGGCTCGCAGGCCTGGGCAGGGAGATTCGAAACAGCAGAGTGAGCTCTGACGGCTCAACTGGGGTGGCCTGGGCCCCCTGGCTTTCCAGCTGGGGGAAGCACCTGCAGAGCTGATTAAAATGCAGGTTTTCGCCACCTGCTGCAATCCTTCCCATCCCAGATGCTGACTAGTCAGTGTGGGGCAGGGCCTGGGACTCTGCATGGACAAACAGCTCTCCCAGTGACTGTGACACAGACAAATACTCTCCACACAGCTGGAGAATAAGGGTCTGCAAAACAGGCCAGCAAATAGGACCCTTCCTTAGGGTGCAGCTCCTCCAACACCTTCAACAGGAAAACTGAGACCAGAGAGGGGGTGTGACTTGCCTGAGATCACACAGCAAGCCGCTGCCACGGCTGGGTCCTCCTACCCTGGTGTTCCCCCACTGAAGGGGTCAGGAACTAGCTATCTAGAGTGGTCTTCAGGGCCTCACAAGCTATGCCCAGTGCAACTGGAATTCTGGAGGGTGAAGAGGCCTCTCCAAGTGGTTTAATGCTGACTCAACCAGTGATAGCAGAGGGAGGGGGGTTAGGAGCCACAACCCCCACCACCCAGCACCACCGCCTTGAGCAAAACCACCTGCCAGCTGCATCATCTTTTTTTTTTTAAGATTTATTTTTTTTATTTGAAAAGCAGAATTACAGAGAGAGGGAAAGACAGAGATCTTTCATCCGCTGGTTCACTCCCCCAGTGGGTACAATGGCCAGGGTTGAGCCTGGCTGAAACAAAAGCCTGAAACTCCATCCAAGTCTCCTACTTGGGTGGCAGGGGCCCAAGCACTAGGGCCATCCTCCACTGCTAACCCAGGTGCATTAGCAGGGAGCTGGATCGGAAGCAGAGCAGCCGGGACTCAAACCAGCACTCGTGTGGAATGCCGGCGTCACAGGCCTTGGTTTGACCCGATGTACCACAAGGCTGGCCCCCTGGGTCACCATCTTGCAGCAGCCAGGATGTCACACACCACCCCATCCCCTGGAGATTTGGAATGAGGTCTCTGCCCCTTGTCACTGGTCTGTCCCCAGGGAACGCCCACAGCCAAGCTGACTTCAGGAGGGACAGGTGCTACAGCACAGGCTTGCTGAGGGCCAGGGTCGGAGGACGGGGGATCTGCGAGTTCTGCTGGCAGCCCCCAGGACCGCAGGGTCTTTCATCCTCATGGCACAGGTGTGCTCACACACGTCCATGCCAGTCTCCTCTATAACACAGTCATTTTTTTTTTTTTAATTTATTTGACAAGTAGAGTTACAGACAGTGAGAGAGAGAGACAGAGAGAAAGGTCTTCCTTCTGTTGGTTCACCCTCCAAATGGCCGCTACGGCCGGAGCTGTGCCAATCCGAAGCCAGGAGCCAGGAGCTTCTTCCTGGTCTCCCATGCGGGTGCAGGGGCCCAAGCACTTGGGCCATCCTCCACTGCCCTCCCGGGTCACAGCAGAGAGCTGGACTGGAAAAGGAGCAACCAGGACTAGAACCCATGCCCATATGGGACGCCAATGCCGCAGGCAGAGGATTAACCAAGTGAGCCACGGCGCTGGCCCCAACACAGTCATTTCTGCAGTGAGGCCTGTCCCTAGCCTGCTCCCCACACATCTGGTGGTCAGTGAGAACACTGCCGAGCTCACAGCCCACAGCCCAGCCCTGAGGCTTCTCTGGCCGTTAAGGATTTAGTTGGCATCAAATCAGAAAACCAAAGAGCTGCCCAAGCCCCTCAAACCCTGCAAGCCAGGGCAGGGGGTTCAGAAATCCAGACCGTGTGGTATTACATGGATACACACACGGAGTGGCCAGATCCCAGAGAAAACGCACATCTGAAGACAAAGATGCCAGACCACCGACACTGACTCCACGCACAGGAAGCTCAGTAACGGGCACCAATACTCAATATTCTCCGGCGAGAGTCGGAACAGCAGCAGCCCTGCTGTGGTCACAGCACGGACTGGGAGTTTGCCAGAGGGCCACACAGGACTTGTGTCTTTACCCAGATAATGCTTAAGACTTATGGCCAGACCAGACGTGCAGGCTAGCAGGGAAGACTCCCATGGCCCACAGCAGAGTGCCAGCTCCTGGCTCTGGCTCCTGACTCCAGCTTCCCAACGATGCAGACCCTGGGAGGCAGCAGTCCTGGCTCAAGTACTTGGGCCCCTGCCACTCACATGGACACCTGGACTGCATTCCCAGCTCTTGGTTCCAGCCCCAGCCACTGCAGGAATTTAGAGAGTGAACGAGCAGATGGGAGCTTCCACTCCACTAATAAAATTTTTACAAAACCATCTGTGAATTTAAATAAGTGTCTTCTCTCCCTGAGTCTCTGATGCTTCACCTGCAAAATGGGGACCCTGAGGTCTGCTCTCACAGGTGCAGCAAGGGCCCGGCCCCTGGAGCCAGGGAACACTCACAGGAGAAGGAGGGAAAGGAGAAAGGAGCAAGCCCCAACAGTATCAGCCACGAGAACCAGGGGGGGTCCAGCTACCTCTGGGGGCACTCGCACACCCCAGGGCGGCGCCAGCACCGTGTGTGTCTCAACGCCCTCCTGAGGATGACCTCTCCCACACAATGCATCAGATGACCTTCGGTGGGAGCTAGGGGACAGGGTTACATCCACATGGTGCCATAGCTGCTGGTGACACTGGGCGTGCTGCTCCACCTCCCTCAGCTCTGCTGTGACACTGGGCAGAGCTCACCTCTGGCTTTCTCTCCCACAAATGGGGGTAATGATACGTATTCACAGGGAAGCCCTGGAAAACTTCCCCCTACCCTCCCCCTTGCTTCCAACCCCAATCCCTGGCAAGTTCCTACTCCTCTCACTGGGGAGGCTGACCCATGGCTGAGGTCAGCACCTCCTCCGGCTCCCTGGGGTCTCGCTCCTACCCCTCCTGCTGCCTAAGCTCTGGCTATAAGGATCCCCTTAGTGCCTGACCTCAATAATAGGCTCCAGGGTCCCCCACAGGCAGGGACTATAACAATGGCAAATGCTGTTGGAAAAATACAACTCCAGCCCTGCTTGGGGGACCCTGTGGTGACCAAGAAGAAGAAAATGAGGTATAGGCCCCACCCACTGGCCAATTTACCCTGAAACCAAGGACACAAGCCCCCCACTCTCCACCTTTCCCTTGCCCTGCGAGGCTGGTAGAGCTGGTGACCACTGTCCCCTCTCTGACTCTTTTAGATCTAGGGGAGGGCAGGAGGAGAGGGGACACTATGAGGCCACGCAGAGGCTAAGACTCAAGCCCTACTGATTTCACAGGACCACTCTCTCTGGCTGTCCAGCTGGGTGGGGCTCAGATTCAAGAAGGATGGGCAATCGCCAGGCGAGGCAGGAGCTAGAGAGGGGCTGGGCACATCCCTGCACCCACCGTGCACAGAGGGTTGGACTGAATGACCTCAAAAGATCCTGCTTGCTCAGAGCGTCAGGAGTCCTCAGACAACAGGCCGCACTCAGGACCATGGGGCCAAACTCCAAGGCCCCCCACCACGGACACATGGCCCTCACCAGGTACCCCAAGCAAGGCCAGGTGCCCTCAGCGCTCACCTCGTTGACATCGATCCCGTTCTTCTCCATGTAGTCTCGATCGTTGACCTGGCCGCCATCCACAAACTCCATGAGGAGCACGCGCTTGGTGGACAGCTCCCAGTAGATCCGGGGGACCTGGGGCAGGAAAGGGCCATCAGAACAGACCCAGAGGCTGAGGGAAGGGTGAGCGCGGGAGTGAGGACTGCAACCAGGCACAGTGAGCCATGAAGCACGGGTGCCCCCACCCCCAACAGTGAGCCAGGGAGCACAGTGCCCCACCCCCAACAGTGAGCCAGGGAGCACAGTGCCCCCACCCTCAACGGTGAGCCAGGGAGCACGGGTGCCCCCACCCCCAACAGTGAGCCACAAACCATAGGTTCCCCCACCCACCAAGGACAGTCAGGGCCAGAGGGCTCGGCGGGGCAACCGTAGACAACATGGGGTGAAGAGTGGGGCAGGCAGCTCTACCTCTGCCAGGCAGGTCCGCCCTCTCCTTTACAGACCCCTCCTGTTTGAGAGCCAGAGAATGGGTCCCCTCCCCCTCCCCAATGCCTTCCACAGAGGCACTGGTGTTAAATGCTATTTCCCTCCCCCTCCCCACCACCCCCTCCAGGCCTATTTCAGGCTCCTCCCATGAATTTTAACTCCTGGCCTCAGTTTTCTCTCCTGAGTAATACGCCTATTGTATGTATATATGTGTTGAGTGAATGAATGCATTTTTAATAGATGGTAAGCTTTGTTTCTCATGCCAATATCCTACAAAGCTGGATCTGAACCCAGCACTACTCCCAATCCTCCCCTTCTCCAGAGACAACGAAACTGAACACTTCCCTTGCCCACCTCACAGTAGGGCTGGCCATGTGACATGTGTGGAGGTTTGCTAGGGAATTCTGGGAAGGCGCTCATTTTCTTGGTAATAAGCAACGTTGGTGTAGTGCTACTCTTCTTCCCCTCCCAGCCTGGAAAGTGAATGAGCTTCCTGGAGCTGCAGCAACCATCTTGTAACATGAGGGAAAATCCAGGGAAATCACAGAGATGCCAGCCCTGACACTGGCAAACCACTAAAATGAGATCAGTAACTGTAGCAAGCCTTCCTACTCCATGATGAAAATAAATCCTTTTTTTTAAGGTACTCTAAATGGGGCTTTCTGTTACCTCCAGACAAATGCCTGACTAACAGATACTCTCTTCAACATCCTCTGACTCAAAGAATACCTCCAAGCCCAAAGGGAGCAGATGTCCCCAGTAGGCAAAAGATTAGGGTACACCAAAGGCTACCAGGCTGCCACGTAAGTGAGTGAAACCCATCGGAACCACCGGCTCGCCGCAGGCCACATGTCCACCCAAATGTCGATGGGTGGATTTCCTCCCACAAACACACACAACAGGGGCATCTGATTCAAATGTTTTAGAGGATAAGGGCTCCCTCTCCCCTAACTCCCTAAACTCACCTGGCAGTAAGAGAGTGGCCTTCAAGTCAAGAGACTGATTAATGGCTGCGTCTTGGACCAGTCGCCGAACTCCTCCAGGCCTCAGCCTCCCTCACTGGAGAGAACTTCCCTGCTCCAGCCTAAGAAGGAGCTCTGGGGGCGGTGCTGCAGCGTGGAAGGATAAGCCTCCGCCTGCAGCGCAGCATCCCATATGGGTGCTGGTTCAAGTCCTGGTTACTCCACTTCAAATACAGCTGCCTGTTAATGCACCTGGAAAAATGGCCTAAGTGCTTGGGCCCTGCTCCCACATGGGAGAACTTGAAGAAGCTCCTGGCTCCTGGCTTTGGCCTGGCCCAGCCCCACACATTGTAGCCACTTAGGGGAGTGAACCAGAGGATGGAAGGTCTGTCTGTCTGTCTCTCTCTCTCTCTCTCTCTCCCCCCTTCTCTCTCTGTATCTACCTTTCAAATAAACCTTTTAAAGAAGGAGGAGGAGGAGGGAGCCTGGGGATAACAGGGCCATCCACAGAGTGAAACACTAGGGTTAGAACAGAGGTTCCAAGTGAAATCAAGATGGGGTCTGGCTTTGGGGTACAGCAGGTTAAGCTGGTTCAAGTCCCAGGTGCTCCACCTCTGATCCAGCTCCCTGCAAATGCCCCTGGGAAAGCAGCAGAAGATGGCCCAATTGCTTCTATCCCTGCCACCCATGTGGGAGGCTCAGATGGAACTCCCGGCTCCTGGCTTTGGCCTGTCCCGGCCCCAGCCATTTGAGGTGTGAGCCAGCAGGTAGAAGATCTCCTTCTCTCTGTGTGTCTCACAACTCCCCTGTGGTTTTTGCCGCTTGAAAATCTGAGCCCATAGAGAAATCTACAACTCTGTCACTTTGAACTTCAAAGTTTAACTTGCTTGGCATTTTTTCAAAAAGCCAAATATTTCAGAAAAAAAAAATGAATGCAAGTTTCTGGACTTCGTGTGTGTCTTTCAAAGGAGAGGGGCACATGTTGGACTTAAGTTGCTCCCTCTGTCTGTTTGGAAACCTAGGCTTGGCAGTGTGTGTCTGAGGGTCCCAGAAACAGGAAGTCACCCCCCATCCCCTGCCATGTGGGCCAGCCTGGGGCAACTTGGGAAAACAACCAGGAAAGAGCCACAAACGAGGGAAAACCTGAAAGTCTCTGGGGCTGCTAATCGGGGCCATGGGGTGCCGGGGTCTACCCTTCTTCTCCTTTGCCCAAGGAGTCTCCCTCCAAATGCATCCAGCCCAGCCTAACAGTACCACAGGACCCACTTCCATTGCTTACGTCTGAAAAGACTGAGCTGTCAGACCCGGGACAGGAGGGCTGTCATGGGGGCTGGGGCGCTGCAGGTGCCTTCAATGATAGAACACAAACATCAGGCTCAATAAAAAGGGACTCATCCCTAAATCACGTGGACAGAGGGCTCGGGGTGCTGGGCTGAAGTGAACTTGACCCCAACACCCACGTCTCACCACCAACCCTTCCCTGCTTCTTCTATCAAGGAAGGAAAACAGAGGAAAATGGCAAAGAGGCCGAAAGAACTGTGCCCTCCCCTAAGCAGAACAGAACCCTCGGAGGCTTCTGAGGGAGTCACTCACTGCTCCACAGGCGGGGACCAGGGTCTGCCCCTTGCCACACAGCAGAGCTCGACCCGTCTCTGACACTGAGGCCTCTCCTGACCCCAAGAAGGAGCGCACGGGCCGGCGCCGCGGCTCACTAGGCTAATCCTCCGCCTTGCGGCGCAGGCACACCGGGTTCTAGCCCAGGTCAGGGCGCCGGATTCTGTCCCGGTTGCCCCTCTTCCAGGCCAGCTCTCTGCTGTGGCCAGGGAGTGCAGTGGAGGATGGCCCAAGTGCCCTGCACCCCATGGGAGACCAGGAGAAGTACCTGGCTCCTGCCATCGGATCAGCGCGGTGTGCCGGCCGCAGCGGCCATTGGAGGGTGAACCAACAGCAAAGGAAGACCTTTCTCTCTGTCCCTCTCTCTCACTGTCCACTCTGTCTGTCAAAAAAAAAAAAAGAAGAAGAAGAAGAAGAAGAAGAAGAAGGAGCGCATGGACGATGGGCAGTTCCAGCCTGACCCCGGGCCTTGGCCTCCCCTCTGGCCCTGACCTTGTGCTTCGACTTGGTTCCTGTGCTTTGGTCCACCTGCTTGGGAAGCAGCCCTGGCTCACTGGGATCAGTGCCCATCACCAGCGCTGCAGCCCTCCATAGCCGGAGCCCAGCACAGGTGTGAAATGACAGGCTGCTGGGCCACAGCCCCAGCTCTGCTACCCGCAGGCTGTGTGATGTGGCTAAGTTGCATAGCCTCTCTGAGTGCGGGTTCCTCCAAGTCCTAAATGGATGATGGTTACAGCAGAAGCAACATCTCCCAGTTCCTGCAAGCACCAGCAGAGTACTTGGTAAATGCTTGTTCACACCACCCACTGCCCCGTGAGAGCCACAGAGGCTGGGGACTCTCAGACACACCAGGACACGAGTCAGGGCAACAGACAGCTCTTCCCTGTGCACTGCAAGGAAGGCAGAATCGCTCAGCGGCTGGACGTGCAGGCCCTGCACCAGGCGGCCTCTGTTCACAGGCTGCCTCATCCCCTGCTGCTTGGGCCGACGATTTGACCTCTCTGGGCCCCAGACTGCCCACTGGAGATCGGGGGTGACAGCCGCACCTCCCCTGCGGGGCTGTTATGAGGATGAATCAGCAAACCTGTGCTGAATACAGCGCACGATGTCGCAATCGTCCAGGGGTAACCTGTATGCGCCAGTGGTTCCTACCTCTGAGGTCCTTAGCAAACTGCGCTACATCTCCAGATCCAGTTTTCAGAGTTCCAGGCTCCTTACTTTCCCTGGCAGGACCCTGCCCTCGACAGCTCCCACACCCATCCCCCTCTCCACGTGTGTCTCTTCCAGTCCCAAACACTGCGGTCAGAAGGTGTCTCGCTTCCTACCTTGTCCCCAGTTGACCCCCGGGTGGTCACAAGCCTCCCCCCTGCTAGTCCTCTGCCCTCTCCCCCGCACACACAGCCTGATGCCCTCGTCTCGACCATTCGGCCTGGCTGCCCCTCCCCTTCTCGCAGTCACCCCAAAGCTGTATTCACATTCAGGGCTTGTCCGCGGCCCCAAGATTTACAGTGCAAAGCTGAGGTTGTTAAACCCCACGGAGCAGCAAAGATGCCCCACACACAAGACGCAGGCTCTGTGCCAGGGCTCAGCTATGCACAGAGGTACCCATGCACAGAAGCCGTCTCTCTCCAGCGTTAAGGGTTGAGCTGGGTTCGCAGCACAAAATTCGCTTCCCGCTTGCTATGTGTTCGGGCAAAATTAATTACTCCAGAGCCTTCATTCCGCCATTGTCTTAGGAATGATGTGCGATTTTGGAAGCAGCCGGTCAAAGCAGTGCATTAATTATTTGCCCATTTGGCATCGTCATTTCAAAAATGTGTGTCATTCTTATTATGACACGTCTGGATCTGGCAGTCGCTGGCCAGCCTCAGCCAGGGGACGATTTTGCTGTTTCCATGGGAACGGTGGAGGAGCTGGTTCTGTTTGTTTGGCTCTGGGGGGCACCCCTGCCAGGTAAAAGGCAGCAGCAAATCCCAAGACAAGCACCAGACGTGGAGCCGAGAAAGCCGGACTGCGGCCCCGGGCCCTCTATTCCTCGACTGTTGTCTGTAAAAGGGGACGATGGCTGGTTGGAAGGACTCAGCATCACAGCATCTCCATAGGACCCAATGCTGACGATGTGGGCCAAATCTTGCCTACCCCTCTGTACCCTCAACACCTGCTGGAGCCCCCTCTGAGTTCTTTACTCCAGGTGGCAATAAGTACACCATTTCGGGAATCCACCAAAACAAAGCATCTGACATGGCGCAATCCACCGAGACCATAATACCACACGTGTGGGTTGCTTCTCTCATTTGATGGGGAGGCTTCCCAGAGCAGAGGCCACAACCTCCAGTGCCTGGCATGGTTAGGAACACAGGAAGTGCTCCATGTGGAAGGAAGGAATGAAAGACGGGGACGCGAGAGGCAGCATATTTTAGTCTCTGTGGTCCTGTGCTAACTAGCGGACATGTGTCACTCAGCTGAGAGAGTCCAGTGCTTCGAGCTGCAAGGCTGGCGCACCATCAGCAGACCTAGTCTGCACTTCTGGACTTGCACGCACAAGAGGATCCGCCCAGCTCCGTCTGAGGGAATGGCAAAGAAAACCAGCTACGCACGCTCAGAGCTGTAAGACCCATCAGACCTCCAGTGCACTCAGAGGACCTGATTTGTCTCACCAAAACCCGTGTGTCCCGACGCTGCACTCTGGCTTTTCTCCCTTCAAGCTGAGCACTTGTGTCCTCACGCAGCTAACAGAGGCACATATTCAGTCATTTCGTCTCTGCGCGCTAGTCTGGCTGGTGGAAGCAGAACCACTACCTCCCTTTCCCATGACGTCATCAAGAACAACATGAAAGCTCTGGTCCAGGACAACGGAGCCCCTCCCCCCAGAGCTGCCAAGAGGGGGCTTCTGACGGAGCTGGCAGAGCACCCAGACGCTCCGTGTCCCTGCCCCGGGCACTCTGAGCAAAGACGGAAGGGCTGATCCCTTCTACAGCCAAACCCTCTGTAGGCCACCAGACTGGCCCTCCGGCAACAAGGGGGTCTCCCTGGGGTAATGGGCCCGAGCCCACCTAAGATGTGTTGAAACAGTGGGGGCGTGGGCATGCTTCTCTCTCATTCCCACCCCTGGGCCTGCAGAGACCGGCTCCAGGGCCAGCTGCCCAGCAGGGCCTCCTTGATCTGCTGGACCACGGGAGGCCCCTCCACGTCCTCAGAGCACTGCCGAGCGGCGTCTCCCGTCGGGCGCCATCTGACGTTCTTCCCCACGGGAAGCGTCTTCCAGTACCTGGGGGCACTAGTGCTGTCATACTTATTTTGTAAAAAAGAAAAAAAAAATGTGTTCCAATGCCACTGCCATCGTTGAGAAGAGTGGAGCTTTATGCCAGTTTTGCACTTGCCTCTGTGCCCTCTCATCCATGAAGAAGACTGTGAACCCAGAACAGCATCCAGCTAGCTGGGCCAGGAGGGACTGCACAGACACACCCCACCCCCAAACACCACTGCATGTGGGTGAGTCACCCTTGTCTGGGGCCCCACCTTCCACTACCACCTGAGCGGCTACCCTCTGACGCCCACCTCCATGAGCAGCTTTCAAGGTACAGTGTCACGTGCATAGTGGATTTATGGGTTTCTTAGCCACTGAACTTGGGTTCAACCAGGCCGTTTGTAGCCTCTGTTTTTTTCTGCATCATTGATGAAGCGTTTGAAAGCTATGCCCCTAATCCTGCCTGCCACAGGTCCTGTGGTTTTTGTTGTGAGATTTTGCATACCATGGTGATTTCAAGGAACACATGTTGTGTTATAGCAGAACTAGCTGTACATTAAATGACCTGAAGTCATAAATATGTGTTTGGAACCGTGCCAGAGGATATTACGGTTAGCCATCCTCATCCTCATCCTCATCTTCATCCTCATCATCCCAAGCCTCACAGAGACAGAGTTCATGGTATACCAGGGGCTTCAGAAAGTTTGTGGAAAATGAATATCATGACAAAAACTACGTCTGACTTTCAAAAAGCTTTCACACCAGAATACACTTATCTTTTAATTCCATTATTCACAAACTTTTGGAAGTACCCCTGTATAGTCCCTTGCCTACTCTGCAGGCTCTTGGAATCGTAGGTTATTCAATCAACATCAGTTTCACTGACGGACAGGTTAGCAATCACACGTGGTATTTCTTTGTAAATCACCTTCAAGGGCTTTCAGTGTGCGTGCACACTGGTGACAAATCATTCGCCCTCAGTGAGCAGGCTCAGGAAGGAGGTGCCCCGCCTCATGGCCACCCCCTCACTCTCTCACCAGACCACCACGCCCGCCGGGGTCCCGCCCCTCCTACCTTTAAGAAGTCAAAGTGCTTGAGCATCCGGGCCACTTTCTCGGCGTTCCTCCCTTCATTGAGGAAGTCCAGCTCCAAAGGCAGGTTCTTCTTGGCTTCGTCCACCAGCCACATGAACTCGAACTCTGGGAACAGCTGCTTCACGGCCAGCACGAGCACCTGCAATCCACCAAACACCCGTCGTCCGGCCCCGCCCCCACCAAGAGAAGCACCTCTCCTACTCTCCCGCCTGGGTCTCCCCTAGAGCAAGGGTCTGTGGTCTGCACCAGGTCCAACACGATGGTGGCCCGACAGTCCCAATCGAGGGAGCAGTAACCACGCCCACCATTCCGCACAGCCCTCCCCCAGTGCCCGGCGCCAGCCTAAGCACTCCCTATTCCCCTCAGTCCTCACCACAACCCTGCGGGGAGCTCATCTTATCATCCCCATTGTACAGGTGAGGAAACCGAAGCTCTGAGAGATTTTCCCAAAGCTGCCCCGTCAGGCCGTGCGAAGCCAGGGTTCCTGTTGGGTCTAGCCAACTCCAAAGCCCTTGCTCTGAAGAACGTCACCAAACTGCCGCTGTTGCGGCTTGCAGAGTGTCCTTCACAGTCCCATTTACCAACAGAGGGTCCATCAACTGTGCTGCCATCTTTTTTTTTTTTTTTCTGAGCGGTTGGTACCCAAGCCTTTACAATACAAGTTGAATATCTCACATCCAAAAATCTTAAATCAAACGTGCTCCAAAATGCAAAACTTTTTGAGCACCACTATGATGTCACAAGTGGTAAATTTCACACCAGGGAGGAGAGGGGAGTAGCATTGTGGCACAGTGGGTAAAGCTGCCACCTGCAGTGCCAGCATCCCATATGGACAGTAGTTCGAGTCCCAGCTGCTCCACTTCCAATCCAGCTCCCTGGTGACGTGCCCAGGAAATTGCTCATGCCGAAGACCCGGAAGAAGCTCCTGGCTCTTGGCTCCTGGCTTCAGCCTGTCCCAGCTCCAGCCATCGCAGCCATTTGGGGAATGAACCAATGGATGGAAGATCTCTCTCTCTATCTGTCTCTCTTTCCCCCAACCCTTGTAACTATACCTTTCAAATAAATCTTTTTTTAAAAAAAAAATCACATCTGACTTCATGTGATGAGTTGTATTCAAAATGCAGATGCACTAAAAATATTGCATAAAATTACCTTTGGGGGCAGGTGATTGGCCTGGCGGTGACATATCTGTTAGGATACCCATGTTCCACATCATAAAGTCTGAAATATCTCCCTGCTGATGCACCTGGGAAAACAGCAGAAGATGGCCCAAGTGCTCCAGCCTCTGCCACTCATGTCAGAGACCCAGATGGAGTTCCTGGCTCCTGGCTTCTGCCTGACTCAGCCCTGGCTGTTGCGCCCATTTGGGGAGTGAACCAGCAGATGGAGGATCTCTCCCTGTCTCTCTTTTTCTACATATAACTCTCCCTTTCAAATAAATAAATAAATCTGTTTAAAGAAAACGGGCCTACTGGTCTCCAAAGATCTTCCCCTTCCACCTATCCCAGAACGAGCCCCTGCTAAGAGCCTTGTCTTGGGGGTCTGATTGCCCTGTTGTACAAGGCTGTGGCCCACAGTGTGCTAGGCACATGTGAGCTGAAAGAAATCCGTCTAAAGCAAGGCCATCAACTACAAGGCATACCTGGCTTTGTTTTCAAACCCCATGCCCTCGGCAATGAACCAGACATCACTCTAAAAGAATCATCACACAGGGCTATTATACTCAATTTCTCCCAAAACCCCTTTTAATTATGTTAGGCGGCAGTCTAATTTCTTTTCAGTCTTGTCTAGTCTCTCCTGGGCCAGACCTGTGACCTTATGACAATCGATTTAGTTCTGTTTCTGTTTGTGTCACACAAAACAAGAAGGGTGACGCGGCGACCGAGAGGCCCAAGCCACGCCTGGGAGACCTGGGCACCCAGACGGGGCAGCCTGCAGCCACTGCATCCCATCAGGTGCCCTGAGACAACCCAGCTGCCGCATCAGAGGGGGCAGGGCAGGTGCACAGGAGACAGAAACGACGCGGCCAGGTCCCGGCAGAGGGCGCACACGGCATCAAACACACTGAATCCCACTCTGGGCTCCAAAGAGGCAAAGAAAGCTGCATGGTGTTCAGTCCCAGGCTAAATGCAAGGGGGGAAGGGGCGCACTGAAGCATCAGCATTTACTGACGAGCCTGGGCCAGATACGGGTACCCACGGGAAACTGCCTGTGGCCTAGTGCAGACCACTGGAACAAAAATCCCTCACCACTATCGTGTGTCACTGCTGTTTGTGAGGTTTTTAATTATCATTAGTATCCCAACAGCACTGAAAAGCCCATTAAAGATTTTTCTGTTGCTAATCAATGATTCAATTAGTCACTACTAATCCTATCGGTTAGTATTCATAGCTAATGCTATTAATCATAAGAAGTCACAGATTTGATTTTCATTGCTAACAACTAATTAGAGCAACCTAATTAATAACTCGAAAAACTTTACCCATAAAGCTGGCTGCCACAGCATTGTGTGAGTGGCCGGTCACTGCCCTGGGTGTATCGGGTCCCTCTCGTGTGATGTGTCGGGGATACAGCCCAAGGCCCCCAACTCATGTCTGCCCGCAACCACAATGGGGACCAAGCCTTGTGCTGTGTACATTGCGCTTCTTCCTGTACCTACATGTTTAAATCATAAAGGAGGCCCCACAAAAAGACTGACAGCAATAGCGCCATAAAACAATAGCAGCATGCTGACACAAAAGGCGTGTGAATGAGGCCTGCCTCTCTCTCCCTCTCTCTCTCACACTCACTCTCTCTCTCTCTCTCTCTCTCTGCCCCAGCTGGCCGCAGGAACCGAGACTGTGGCCCGTGAAACCGCAGATAAGTAGGCACTCGGGCACCTTGAAATCAGCCAGCCCCTGTGAAGGGAAGTCCATGCGTCTGAACTTCAGCAGAGGCCATCACCCCCGATTCAAAAACCCGAAAACCGGACAGCAGCGATAAAGTCAGAACAGGTGCATATAACGCAGGGGGTTCCCCAGCCCCCAGATCCACATCCTGCTCCAAGAGGTTTGGAGCTGCTGCCAAACCTGCCTTTATTGGCTGAGGAGTGTAAGATACAATGCCTTCATTTCGCCTCCCCTTTCCCTCAACCCCCTTAGGAGCCCCCACAAGGAGATTCGCCTGTTTTCCTTTTGACAACAGACACAATCAACTAAAACAAAACAGGTGTCGTGTCCAGGCGGCCTCTTCGATTTTTCTCCCGATGTGTAACTTCTCCAAAACAGCCAAGGATTTCATCCACACTAGCACATACTCCACTAACTCAGCAGGTGCTGCTGAATACACCCATGAATGAACGAGGGAATACAGACGAAGGAACAAACAGGTTCTTAAAAGGTTTGGTCTTCTCCTCTGTCACTGAAATACAGTTTCCTGGTTCTGAGATTTCAGCGGGAAAAGGGATTAACTCAGAATTTTGAAGAAGTATAGTGTCAGAATGCCTGAGAATGTTTTTTTTCCCCTTAAAGATGTATTTATTTGTTTGAAAGACAAAGTGATGGGGAGAGGGAGGAGAGGGAGACACACACACACACACACACACACAGAAAGATCTACCCACTGGTTCACTTCCCACCTGGCCTCATCGGAAGCCAGGAGCCAGGAGCTTCTTCCAGGTCTCCAGTGTAGGTGGCAGGGGCCCAAGCACTTGGGCCATCCGAAGCTGCTTTCCCAGGCACATTGGCAGGGAGCCGGATCAGAAGTGGAGCAGCCAGGACTCAAACTGGCATTCCAATATGGGATGTCAGAGTTATAGGTGGCAGCTTAACTCACCATGCACAACACCAGCCCCTGTCTGAGATTTATTGATTTAATCTGGACTTTTATGAATTAATCATATTATATTCAATAATTAATACTTCCTTCAAGGTTAAAAAAAAATCAGCTTTTTTCCTGTACAGTCATTAGCTCACCAGAGGAAAATCAATTGTGGGCCACACAGAAATATAATGGAAAAATGGAGACTCTCATAGAAGTTTCAAAACTGATTTTTACTTATGATAGCAAAAAAAAAAAAAAAGGAAATTATCATTACTAAGTACCTCATACACGCCAGGCACTGCACTACAAGGCGCTCTGTATACATGCACTCATTCCAGGAGATTAAAGCACTTTTTAAAATCACATGGTTTGTTAGTGTCAAACGAGGGTCTGGCTGGGTTCTTCCTCGCCTCATGTGGCGCAATACGCGGCAGTACCATAGGAAGCTGGAGATAAGGCAGAGAAAGAGTTCTGCACGCTGTAAAGTGCAACTGAACACCAGTTCCTGTTATCAAGTTATTAAATATTATAAAAGAAATAATGCTCTGTGGAAAACCAGCACACGAAATAGGACGGCTGTACTGATCCAAACTGGTAAAAATGGATGTTCAACAAGGATCGAAAATCAGCTCACAGGGATGTAAACAGCGTGGTGTTCACGGCGTTCATCTTCGCCCAGATAAGTTATTAAGGTGCAAGCTTTCCAGAACACAGAATTATCGGGCGAACAGCAGCTTCCACGGCATCGCCTTTGTCTCAATATTTTATATATACATTTTAAAAATAAAATCAGCCGTCGGAGTCCGTGCCAACACAAACAATACCCAGCCACCCACTGTTCAATCAACACATTTAGAAAAGAAACAAGATGACAGACAGCACGCACTGAAACGCCGCTGGAAAAAAGTCAAAATCATGACCATCCCCAGGGCCTTATTTTTAGAGACCCTGGGGATGGGCCGGGCAACATCCAACAGTGGATCAGGCCCTGGCACTTGGGCCCAAGAGTTGCTTCCACCCCAGCCAAGCACAGCGCCTTGGGGACAGGAGTACATGGGCACGAGGGCGATTCCCTAGGGGGTGACAGAGCAGGAGGGTGTTCGCCATCAGTGAGGCCAGAGGGGTGACTGGGAGTGATGGAACCTGGGGGTGACGGCCTCTCCTCTCTGGCTCACAGACCATCTGCGTCCTGCGCCGTCTCAAGCAGTGAGAACAGCAGTGAGACGCGGCCCACCCGGCTCCCACGCCTGGGGGCAGGAAGAAGTGCTGCCAAGCCAGCCGAGGGAGGGGCTGTGCCTCGTCCGTGCACCCCTGCCTGCTGAATCACTGTTCCAATCTCTGGGCCCAATCAGTCTGCCTCTGGACAGCAGGGCAAATCAATAAGAGTCACTGGCACTGCATCTAGAAGTAGAGTTGCCCCAACGATGAAGGCGACAGTATCAGGTGATGATGACAAAGCTGAAAAGCACCCTTGGCTGTGCCTGGCTCTTTTGTGCAAAGTCACAAACACCATCAGATTCATCAGACACCAACAGAGTCAACCTCCACTTCTCTGCCATCACTCAACAGTCTAGCCCCGAGATGCCAACCACGGGGGTGGCCCAACAGCCACCTTCCTGGCTACGAGAACCCCAATTCTATGCATCCCTCATGTCCTGCAAGGAGGCAGGCCCTAGCCCAAGGAGGCAAACCACGACTGTGCTAAGCCACGCCAAGCAAGGCAGCCTCTTTTCTCTTGCCACGGCTGAGGCAGGCACGGGCACTACTTCTGGTCAGTAAGAAATGAAGGGAAGTCTCCTAGGGAACTCCTTTTTGACAAGGGATATGAGGGGAAAGACAGGGGCACCTGGATGTCATCTCTGCAGGGCAGCAGCAACTGTGCAACTGTTTGGGGCCCATGATGGATACTAACTTAGGAGGACAAACTGGAAGTGGAAATGGTGGAGTGAAAGCAGAAAAACGGTGGGTTCCTCCCAGCCATAGTGAGGCACGTGATCAACCAGCCTTGCAACAGCAGATCCAACTTCCAGGTGCCCTGACATGGGAGATAACAGGGGTTACTATTACCTGCACCACTTCAGGGGGAGCTTCTGATTCCTCAACCAAAAGCGTCCTGATACAACCAGCCAGCCCCACCTCTTCACTCTCAAAAATCTCACTCCTAGAGCCCTCTCTCTATATCCTTACAGTAAATATAAAAGTGCTTCCAAAAGTTCAAGGAAAATGAAATAAAAAACTTATTTTGGTGCCAAAAATGTGAAATGCTTGCAGTTTTTTCATAACATGTATTTTTCATAAACTTTTCTTGTCAATACTTTTTTTTTAAGATTTATTTATTTGAAAGGCAGAGTTTACCAACTGAAAGGGAGAGACACACAGAGAGAAAGATCCTCCATCTGTTGGTTCACTCCCCAAATAGCTACAATTGCCGGAAATGGGCCGGTTTGAAGCCAGAAGCCAGGAGCTTCTTCTAGGTCTGCCACATGGGTACAGGCCCCCAAGAACTTCAGCCGTCCTCTGTTGCTCTCCCAGGTGCATTAGCAGGGAGCTGGATTGGAAGTGGAGCAGCTGGGATTCGAACCAGTGCCCAAATGGGATGCCACCATCATAGGCAGCAGTTTTAGCCACTACACCACAACGCTGGCCCCTCCATGAACTTTGTGAAGATCCCACATATATGTTTGGATTTACAAGATCACCTCTGAAAACATAAATATCTAAAGGTTGAATCACTCTCTCATTAGGGTGAATTACTTTAATCAGATTGGCTTCCTCTCAAAACCAGGCGATGATCAGTCACAGGACTGGGGAAGAGGGGGCAATAGTGGGAGAGAAGCCTAGGTGCACACGATGCCTGGGACTGGCCTAAGGAACACAGAAGGCAGTGCAGAGAGGCAGCTTCGCTTCCTCTTTGCTCCGAGCCCTGATGGCCCCTAGAAACCTCTGTGGCACCACAGACGCCTGAGCAGCATTTTGGGATCATCACTCCTAAAACCAAGACACCAGGTCTCAGAAAAACATACTACATATTTCAAGTACCAAACAGAACGGGCTTCCCAGATGGGCTCTTCTGGGTTGTGTAGCAGGAACGGTACCCGGGTGGGGCTTTCACACCCAAGACCAAGCCCAGGAGAAGGCGCTGCCTCAGCGCCTCGCCTGCAGCGAGGGTGGGGGCTTCAGGCCCACTCCCCGCAGCTCCTGTGAGCAGGGCCGCGGCCCCAGCACTGTCTCAGCCACGGCCACGAAGCTGTTCTGTACTCTGCACACGGCCCGCCAGGCCTCACTTCCCAAGAAAAGCATCTGACGCGTCTCTCAGCGAGGACAATGCCAGCTCTTTATTACTGTTATTATTGCTATTGACCTCACGGCCACCAGTACTTAGGAGGCCAGCGAAGCTCTGCACAGAAGGAAGGGACCGCTGTCCTCCCGGCCCCCGCGGGCCCCGAGGCACTGTCGGGATGAGGCAGATTCCTGTCTGAATCGACAGTGACCAGGAAACCCAGGGAGGCTCAGTCCACTGCTGGCCACGGCTGCTCCGTGCTCACTGACGGGTGCTGCGGAAACACCAAGCGCACGGTGCCGCTTGGCAACCTGCTGCCGCGCCCAGCACTCTCGGCAGCTACTCCAAACCTTCACCTCCCCAGGGCCTCACCGCCACACACACCCCCCCCATGCTGATGGTCCTGCCTCCCACTGCACACAGAAAACAGAGGCTATCAGGCAGGCACACACTCCACTGCCCACCCCTCCTCCCGCTCTGCCCTGCACACTCGTCTGTATCCAGCCCTGCCACCTCCCTCTCTGGTCGCAAAGGCTGACGCTTCCCTCTGTGTTCCGGCGCCCACCTCCTGAAGCTCCTCTTGGCCGTGACCTCGGAATTCCTCTCTGCTGATGCCCCACCCTCCCCCACCCCTTCTCCATCAGCGGCAGGCCTGCTCCAGGGGCCCTGGCACTTAATCCTCCACTCGCTCTAACCACTACCCTGACTCCCCCCCGCCGACCTCCAGTGGTTTACTCTGTGCCATTACGTGTCTCCACTTCTCAGGTCTTGATTCTTACCCCTCTGCAACGCTGCCTCACCAAATCCAAATCCAAAATATCCCTTTCAGGGAGTCACTAATTTCACCTCCCGTTTGCCAACGTTGAGGAACTCTGACAGAATTTTCCAAAATGACTGCAACAAGGTCCCCATTTTGAAACACTTCTAGACCTGCCTGTCCATTAGGAGGGAGAGTCTGTTTGCCCACCCCACCCCCAGCTGATTGCTTCACCAGCAAGGAAAAGGCAATGCTATCTGGCTCAGAGGGTTAGGATAGAAACAGTGATGCCCGTCCAGCCTGATTCTCTGAGCAAGCTTGCTCTTAGAACCCAGCCACCACGCTGCGAGGAAGGCCCTGTCATCGGTTCTCAGCTGAGCTCCCAGACACACCGGCCAGCTCCAGCTGCTAACCACAGGAGTGTGCCACCTTGGGCGTGGCCCCTCCGGCCCCCAGCTGAGCCACTGCAGCTACTGCTGCACGAAACAGACCCGCTTCTCCAAGCGCAGGTTCATGAGCAAAGCACCCGGCTGTTGTCTGAAGCCACTGAATTCTGAGAAGGCTCCTGATGCGTCATCAGGTGCGGACACTGCGCTGGCTCTTGCCTGGCTCTCCTCCCATCTCTCTGGCCACGCCTTCTTAACCCCCTCCGTGAACTGAACCCTCTGGGGCTCACTCCTCACGTCAGGATGCTCCTCAGCCTGCCCCTCGCTCCCATGTATCTGCAGACACCTTCCCCAGTCATCACAACCATTCGTCCAGTTCCACTACCACGAGTCTCCTGGCTCACAAACCCTGAATCCGAATCCCAATCCAAACCCCAGACTGACACAGACATCCCTATCTAAAATCACTGGCAGCAATACCTCACCCCGCATGGCTGCTCCCTCACTGGTCACTCGGCTCCAAGACCAACTCCTTACTCCCAGAAGCTACTTTTCCCACTTGCTCTGTTGTCCACTCGCTTCCAGCTAGATTTGGCCACTGAGCAACAAGGCTGAAATACCAGGGGCCAGGAGGAGGTGAAAAACCCTCTGCCTCCAACAGCGTCCGTGGCTGCAACTCCCAGGCCCTGTATCTGGGATCCGGGTCCCACCATCGGGCAAGCTCAGTAGGGTTCCAGCTTCCACCAGGTGCTCCCAGCTCCCGAGATCCTGAAATCCACCTCTCCTCCTTGTCCCCCGCCCCGCCGTGGACTGCCGACCCAGCAACCCCGTCTGTATCAGGCCCGCTTACTGTTTTAAGTGCCGTGTGTCTGAAGCTCTTCAAGCAAACTGTTTTTGGCCTGCCTGCACTGGGACTGATACACCTGGTCAAAGGCGCCCAAACGTCATCACTGGAGCCAGAATCCTCAGAGGTATTCCCGTCTCCTCCTCCTCAACCCCACCGCCCCTGACGCCTCCCCAAGTGAAGTGGGAGCCCCCCTGGGGTCCGCCCCAGTCAGCATTTCTGTCCCGCACAGGGCAGCAGCCCCTCGCTAGTCTCCAGGCGACAGTCCCTCTGCCTGCGCACCCTGCCTCCCGGCTGCCAAGAAATTTTTATTTCTAATGCGCAACTGATCGTGACAGCCCCTGATGAGAATGCTCCCAAGGTTCCCCACTGACTACCCAGGAAGAAATCAGATCTGCTCAGCCCCACAGACACACGAGCATTTCAAAAAATCTGTGGAAAAGGGCATCGTTTTATTTTTTTTTTCACGGCATGCACTTTCCGCGCATTTTTTGAAGACCCCTGTGTACATGGCTTTCACACTGTTTTTATTTAAAAGACAGAGTTACAAAGAGAGGTAGAGACAGAGAGAGAGGTCTTCCTTCTGATGGTTCACTCCCCAGATGGCCGTAACAGCCAGAGCTGTGCCGATCCGAAGCCAGGAGCCAGGAGCTTCTTCCGGGTCTCCCACGTGGGTACAGGAGCCCAAGGACCTGGGTCATCTTCTACTGCTTTCCTAGGCCATAGCAGAGAGCTGGACAGGAAGAGGAGCAGCCAGAACTAGAACCAGCACCCATATGGGATGCCGGCGATTCAGGCCAGGGCTCTACCCAGCTATGCCACAGCGCCGGCCCGGGCTTTCACATTTTTGACACAAAAATAAACTTATCTTTTAAATCCATTTCCCACAAATGTTTGGATGCAGTCTCGCGTGTATTGAGTGCTGACAAGGCGTGCTCTTCCACACTTGAGCCTGGAGGACAAGCGTGCTTGCCTGTCCACCCTCCCAGCCTGGCATCACCTGGACCCGCTCTCCTGGCACAGCCCAAGCCGCGCGGCCTTTCTACGTGCAGATGCTCGCAGGACACCCATATCCCATGTCAGCCTGGTTCAGGTCCTGACTCTGCTTCCAATCCAGCTTCCTGCTGATGCACACCCTGGGCCTGGGTAGTTGGTCACTGCCACCCACATGGGAAACCTGGACAGTGTTCCCAGTTCCTGGCTCCCCAGCCACTGCAGGCATTTGGGAAGGAAACTAGTGGAAGGGGGAGCTCGCACTTGCTTTCTCTCTCTCTCTCTCTCTCTCTCTCTCTCTCTCTCTTTCTGTTTCTCAAATAAATAAAAAACATCATGTCCTGGGAATACCCCCATCCATTCAAACCAGGGCTCCAGGGCACTTTGCTGGCACTGTCATCTATGACAGAGCCAGGAGGGGCTGTGGAGTGCCCTTGGGCCCAGAAGCAGCTCGGCCTGTTTGGAGACCACCACGGACAGTTCCCAGGGACAAAGTAGGGTCTGGTCAATCCCCCCCCCACATCCCCATAATATGAGGACCCTGTGGCTGCAGTGTCGCCATGGCATTCCCCTTGTTGCAGTCCCAGTTCTGTCTCCTACTCTGCTGCTCCAAGGACCTCACACCACCTGCCTGTCTGAGCCAGTTCCACGGAGACGGCCTCCATCCCAGGGAAACACAGGCTGAGGACGAAGCAAGGAGGAAGGGTGTCTCTCACCTCCATCAGGAGAATGTCCTTGGAGCTCTGCGCCTGCACCTTTGGGTGCTGCACCTTCACGGCCACCGTCCGCCCATCGCGCAGCACCGCCTTGTGGACCTGGGCCAGGGAGGCTGCCCCCAGAGGGGTGTCCTCGAAGCTCACGAACAAGTCCTGGATCTGTCGGGAGTGGAGAGAGGACGCACACTTCAGAAGACGGCCCAGGGCAGCGGGAGGAGCTGGGACGATGGGCCAGAGTCAGGGCCACCCAGGGTCCAGGAGAGATCTCCTGTTGCTCAGGTGTTCCCCAGCCTGGGGCCTCGCCTCGGCCCACTGCCTCTGTGGAGACCCAGGTCAGGCACACAGAGGGCGTGTCCTCAGTCGAGAGCACACTGGCTCTGGAAACCTCCATGAGAGGCCAAGAGGTGCACCCAGAACATTCAGAACTGCATCTGGAGTCCATTTAATCACTTCCCAGTGTGCCTCCTGGGTTCTTACAGACAGATGATTAAAAGTCAACAGGACATGGGCCCAGGCCAGCCCACGACAAAGACCATATGGAAGATGGTCCAATTCCACCATCCAGAGGAGCTCAAAGAACCTGGGCCAGCTCCAAATCCAACAACTGCCTGTAATGCCTGCCCAAGCAGCAGCCTCAGAGAGGTGGTCCCAGAGCCCATCCCAGCCTGGCCAGCCCTGCAGGGACCCCAGGGCTAGGACCCTGTCACAGCTCAGCCGTGACGCCCCCAGAGTGGCATCCTCCCCTACCCTCTCTGCACCTCGCTTTCTCTCTCTGTGGAGTGGAAAATTCAGTCCTTCCCCTTTCTTCTTCTCCTTCCTTCCTCCTCCCCCTGCCCCCTTACACACTCCACATCCATTGCCCTGGAGGAGAAACTCCTTCTGACTCCAGTGGTCACAGCTACATGGTCCACTTCTAGATGGCAGGAAGGGCCCCAGATGCCTTTTCCAAGACTGGCCAAGGTTGAAATTCGAATCTTCTCCATTTCTATAAGCCTCTATCTAGCCTCACGATTCCTCACAGTCCGATGATTCACACACATGCATGTATGCACACACATGTGCACGCGCACATACATGCACGCACACATGCACATGTATAAGGTCTGCCCTCTGATCAGGCCCAGCAGCCTCCGAGTCAACTGGGTACTGCACACGTACGGACTTGTTTTCCTGTCCGTGTCCTGTACACAATACCATACAACAAGTATTTGCAGAGCACTGGCACTGTACTGGTTATCTGTCATCTGGAGATGACATACAGTTCATGGGAAGACTTGCAGGCTTCATACAAACACCACACGTAGTACACAAGGGACGTGAGTGCCCTCAGAGGTCAGCATCCTCAGGGTCAGCTGTCCACATAACCACTCACACGCCTCCCCTCCTGCCGCACCCCCCAGGCTCTCCTCGGTCCACGCCCCTTCCTGCCTGTCCTCCCTCTTGTAGCAGCCCCTCGGTCCTGCTCCTCAGCCCTTTTCCTTTGCCCAGACCTCAGAAGTCCCATGGGCCCTGGCCACTGTCCCTTCCCTGTTTGCAAGGCTGCGCCATGACCCTGCCAATCCCAACTCGTGAAGCTCCCTCCATCCCTGCCATCATCCTTGTCGCTTGCACTCAACTCCATTCTGTCCACCACGGTTCCACAGAGGCCGAAGGCCCAGGACGTGCTGGGAGGGGCCGACGCATCTCTGACACAAGAGGCAAGTATGGGATTGGCTTTCCCGGTCCCTGCTTCCTCATCAATCTTTCTCCCACACCCAAGTCCCAGGTGCTCCCAACAATGCACCTGTCTTTTCCCTTCTTTGATGATTCTAGGCTTCCTGAGGGCAAGACTCCTCCTCATCACCTGGGGGCTCTCAGCCCCAGAACACCCTGAACCCAGGCTTGGGATGAAAGAGGACCAGGACCATCACCCTAAAAACCCCATGAGGACATCAGCTCCACATGGGCAGGAGTTTTGTCCTGTTCCCTGCGGAGTCCCTGCACCCATGACGAGGCTGGATCTAGTCACTGCCAAACAGGTGTTTGCTAAATGGCTGGACCCACCATCCTCTCTGCTGGAGAACAGGATCCACTTTTCTTCCCCTTGAAATGCCAGACCTTCCTGCTCCCTCACTCCTCAAATGCGTAACATTCCAAAATACTCAAAGTACACATCAGGTGTGGGGTTTACCCAGGCAGTGTCCACCTGTTACTCCCTGGTGGCTGGGAGACTCCAGCCTGGCCAATCAGAACTCTAAGTGCCTCTGGCCCCTCTGATTGGTTCAGAACGGACCAACTGGCCCAATCAGATTCAATGATTTTGCTTTCCTTTGAACTGTAGAAGAAGAGATTCCTTCTGCACAACTTGGGCAGACCTACAGGGGCTGGAGCTGCTAAGAGCCACACTGTAGAGCTGAGAGAGGAGGTGCAAATCCTGATCATGATGGCTGAGCCCCTTGATCTGGCCATACCTGAGTACCTGCCCTCTGATTCTCCCAGTTCAAGCTTTATGTCACACACAGCTGAAGGGGCTCTGACACAGTCCATTCGCAGGCCCCTGCCAGGATAAATGAAAGGCTTCATGGGTGTGAAGCCCAGGATTGTCCAAGAGGCTCAGTGAGCCTGAGTTCCTCGCCCCCCTCTTGCTGGGATGGGGATCCAGGAACAGAAGGGAAGGTGGACCTTCAGCAGTGCTCCCGGCCTCAGATAATGACATCAACACCAGGCCCTGTGGAAGCCCTCTGCTGGTTCCAGAAAGAGTGCCAAGGACAGCGATTCTGGACCAGAGTGTGACCACAGGCCCTCACCTCCCTGGCAGCTGGAACGACCCAATCTTCCTGCTGCAGAGACTTAGGGGTCACCTGCCCTCACTCCCCACCAGAAGCCTCAGCCGGGCGCCCAGGAACACCTGCTCATTGTCTGGGCAGAACAAGCAGTCTTCAAACCACGGTCACTGCAGGGACATTGCAGAGTCACTGTAACCGGAGAGTGACACGGCACTGCTGGGCTGTGTGGCCAGAAGAGCTGCCAAGAGCATCACACGGCAGGTAGAGGAAAGAGAAGGCCAGGCCAGCAGATTCTAATCTCCGGGGTAAGAGAGTCTGGCTCATCACACACCTAGGGGACAGGAAGGAGGCTTCCTACAATTCCCTGCTCCCGCCAAGGCAGCCCAAGACACCACCCAAGCCCAGCTGCCAACTCAGCACCCTGCACCAGGCCCAGCTGTGAGCACTCACCCAAACCCCCCATTGTGTCAGTGACAGCCAAGACAACACGGGAACAAGGAGGCACCCCCCCTAGATGGGCGACCCGTCAAGCAGATGCCCTCCCCTCTACACAGTGTCCCTGCAGCCAGCCTATCTCCCTCTCTGGAAGCAAGTCGCATGCCCACGCCCGCCTGTGCTTACGCGAGCGTGCACACACACATGTGCACACACACACATGCAGGCCCACACACACACACGATAACTGATCGCTAGTGGAGGCTCCTAGCTGACTTATAAAAAAGGTAATTAAAGATTGGTGCTGCAGCCTGTAATTAAATAGGAATAAAGTATCTCTAAATGGAACCTTGAATCAAAGCGTTCAGTGGAAGTACTTTATGCTGCTAGAGAGTAAGGAAAATAGCCCCATGCCTACAGCTGAATTATACCCCTGCCCAGCTCAGGCCTGGCTGCCCCGGGTATCCCGCAGAACACCATGCAGGCAAACATGCTGCAGCTCCAGCGGCACTGCGTTCAGGCCGGGCCCTCCACTGCCTCCACTCGGACAAACTCGCACCATGGCTGAACCTTGCTTTCTTTGCCCTTTCTTTTTTTCTTTCTGGGTCTGGCAGCAAAATCAATTAAGTCAGAAAACTGCATTCTTTAAAAAAGATATTTCTTTCTTTCTTTATTTATTTGAAAGGCAGAATTACAGAGAGGCAGAGGTGGAGAGAGAGAGAGAAGTCTTCCATCCTCTGGCTCATTCCCCAAATAGCTGCAATGGCCAAGCTGTCCCAAAGCCTCCTCCAGGTCTCCCATGTAGGTGCAGGGGCCCAAGGACTTGGGCATCCTCTACTGCTTTCCCAGGCCACGGCAGAGAGCTGGATCGGAAGTGGAGCAGCCGGGTCTTGAACCGGCGCCCATATAGGATACTGGCACTGCAGGCAGTGGCTTTACCTGCTATGCCAAAGTGGTGGCCCCAAACAAATGATTGGTTATGTGATTTTCAATTATGGTCAGCCCAATGACCCCATGATTCAACAGCTTCCATGTCCCTGTCCAGAAAAGGAAAAAACAACAGAGAAAAAAAGTTTCTCTAGGCTTATCTAGTTGTGTGTGTATGTGTGTGTGTGTGTGTGTGTGTGTTAAATGGGGATGTGATGTTTGTCTTCCTGTGAGCAGAAAAACACCAGAGGAGCAAGAAGTGTGCCACCCCTAGGTGCTTCACAGATGGGACAGATAAGTCTCAACTTCTGCAGGGGTCTGCAAATTAGGAGACTGAGTGACCTCTCATGCGAGTCCCAGGGCAGAGACAGAGTTTCCAGAACCTTCTATCCAGCTGGGCAGGCAGTTGTGCAGGTTCCCAGGAAGCCAGCTTAGAGCCAATGTTTCCTGAAAGCCAAGGCCGGCCAGGGCTGTTCTTCAGCTCAAAGGTGACTAGCTCTCCTGGAAAAGCCACAGCGTGACGCCTGCGGAGGTCTCCCTGGGACAGTCTTGGCCAGCCCCGTGGGCATCTGCAGCCTGCTAGCCTGGGACACCCCCGGCAATGGGCTCACCAGTCACGGCACAGGACAAGGCCCGAATTTTTCCACTAAGGCCCAATTGCAAACGTTCCATCCTGTTGTCCCCACCCACTCACAGCAGCCCACTTTTGGGTGTAGAAATGTCATCACCATTAAATAACACATCTCACTAACCTCAAACTGCCCAGCTCCTGAGGAAAACGGGGGCCTGCCTGATGCAGGCAAGACAAGGTCTAGGTACAAGGCCAGGCAGCTTCCACTCAGGAGCTGGGGAGACTGCCCAGGGCACCTGAGCAGGAGCCGCTCCGGGCGGGTTACCATGGCATCAGCAGCCGACGGCTTCTGCCTCTCAAAGTCTCCCCGTGGCCCACCTCAGGCCTGGCTGGATGCCAGCTGTCACACACTGGAGCCCGCTGTCAAGCACACATCTCTCTGTGCTTATGGAAGTGGTGAGAGTGAACCTTACCAACTGCCATCCACACACCCAGCTCTAGCCAACAAGGCCTGTGCAACACGTCAACATCTACCTTGGGCAGAGCACCTGCCACCACCCCTCACACCCTCTGCTCGGAACCCTCCGCTCGGCACCATTTCCCAGGGACCCGCCTACTACACCCCACGGTTACCCTACCAGCCCACTCCCCACTTCACTGCCATCCCTGCCCCTCTCGCTTCACACATCTGCAGGCTCATTTCCTGTGTCTTCCAACAGGGGTCTCAAACCTTTTGGCTGCCAAGGGCCAGTGGATATTAATAACATCATTTACAAGTCACACAAAATTATCAACCAGGGGTCAGCGTGTGGCCTCCACCTGTGACATTAGCATCCCATATGGGCGCCAGTTTGAGATCTGGCTCCTCCACTTCTGATCCAAGTGCTTGGATCCTGCCACCCATGTGGCAGACCCTGAAGAAACTCTAGGTTCCTGGCTTCCGCCTGGCCCAGCCCCAGCCATTGTGGCCATTTGGAGAGTAAGCCAGTGGATGGAAGAGCTCTGCCTCTCTTCCTCTCTAACTCTGCCTTTCAAATAAATTTTTTTTTGACAGGCAGAGTGGACAGTGAGAGAGAGAGACAGAGAGAAAGGTCTTCCTTTGCCGTTGGTTCACCCTCCAATGGCCGCTGCGGCAGGTGCACTGCGGCCGGCGCACCGCGCTAATCCGATGGCAGGAGCCAGGTGCTTCTCCTGGTCTCCCATGGGGTGCAGGGCCCAAGCACTTGGGCCATCCTCCACTGCACTCCCTGGCCACAGCAGAGAGCTGGCCTGGAAGAGGGGCAACCGGGACAGAATCCGGCGCCCCGACCGGGACTGGAGGATTAGCCTAGTGAGCCGCAGTGCCAGCCTCAAATAAATTTTAAAAATTAAAAATCAAAATTTTAAAAATCATCAACTTAAAAATTAGCCTGCTGTAGATTTACTGGATTTCCAGTCCCTCCTGAGATTGTCTTGGCTGGGCCAAAACAAATGATTCCCCGGGCCTTATACAGTCCTCAGGCCAGATATTTCCCACCCCTGTGAACACTGGATCAGGACAGCAGATAGGTGGGACACACACTCTCATACCCCTATGGCAAGGTTTGTGGAGATTTATTTGGGGAGAGAGAGAGAGAGGGCGAGCGAGCAAGCAATCTTCCATCTGCTGGTTCACTTCCCCTCATGGCTGCAATGGTCCGGGCTGGGCCAGGCTGAAGCCAAGAGCGAAGAACTCCAACCGGTCTCCCATGTGGATGCAGGGGCCCAAGCACTTGAGCCATTTTTTGCTGCTTTCCCAAGCTCATTAGCAGGAAACTATACCAGAAGTGGAGCAGCTGGGACTCAAACTGGCACTCCAGTATCGAACGCTGGCATCACAAGCAGTGGCTTAACCTGTGGGAGTCCACGCCCCTCCCCTGCTATGCAAATTGGAACCAAGGAACCCACTCCTAAGAGACAGCACGAGGAGGAAGTAACAGTGTACCACTTCCAAGACTAAGTCACAAAAGCCACTGTGACCCCCTCTCCCCTCTGTCCCTGCCATGTCCCAAGGACCCTCCCGCAGCCTGTGGAGGGGAGCCAGGGTCACGGCCAGCAGAGAGCCTCCAGCCCTAGCCAGACATTCCTGTGACTCCAACCCTGGCCAGCTCCTTGCCTGCACCCTGAGAGATCCCGGGTGTGATGATGCTGACGTGCGACCAGACTAAGGGACACAGAGAGGCCAGGAAAAGCATCCCTCTGGGTGTGTGTGCGAGGAAGTTCCCAGGAGAGACTGGCAGGAGTCAGGAAACCCAGTGGGGAAGAGCTGCTGCCCTCAGCGTGCTGGTGGCGCAGGGAGGAGGGAGACACTGGGGGTACAAACAAAACAAAACAAAAGCTCCCTCTCCTGGAGCTGGGGCCTTCTCTGGCTCCTCCCTTGGACGTCAGAACTCCAAGCTCAGAGCCCACATCTTTTTTTTTTTTTTTTTTTTTTTTTTTTTTTTTTTTTTTTTGACAGGCTGAGTGGACAGTGAGAGAGAGAGACAGAGACAGAGAGAAAGGTCTTCCTTTTGCCATTGGTTCACCCCCCAATTGCCGCTGGGGCCGGCACACCATGCTGATCCGATGGCAAGAGCCAGGTACTTCTCCTGGTCTCCCATGAGGGTGCAGGGCCCAAGGACTTGGGCCATCCTCCACTGCACTCCCCGGCCACAGCAGAGAGCTGGCCTGGAAGAGGGGCAACCGGGACAGAATCCGGCGCCCTGACCGGGACTAGAACCCGGTGTGCCAGCACCGCAAGGCAGAGGATTAGCCTAGTGAGCTGCGGAGCCCGCATCTTATGCAGCAGCTAAGATACTGCCTGGGACACACACATCCAAACCAGAGTGCCTGGGCTGGAGTCCTGGCTCCACTTGCAACTCCAGCTCCCTCCTAATGCTCACCCCAGGAGGTGGCAGGCACTGCCTCCTTCATGGGGGATTTGGATCGTGTTCCAGGCTCCTGGCTTTGCCTGGCCCAGCCGCCACAATTACAGGCATCTGAGGGAGTAACGCAGCAGATGGCAGCTCTCTCAGTGTCTGTCTGTCTGTCTACCTGTCTCTAGCTCTGTCTCTCTGCCTTTCAAATAAATGAAAATAGATATGTAACTAAATGACATTCCAGGCTCCTCCTCCTTGGTCTCCAGGACTCAGACCTGCGGCCGCCTGGGTTTTCGGGTCTTTGGGCCTCAGCTTTCTTGGTGCCGAGGCTTTGGACTTGGACTGGGCCATGCTCCTGCCCACCGGGGTCTCCAGCTTGCTGACGAGCCCTTGGGGGACTTCTCAGCTGCCACCAACACCAACCAACCCCCCGACACCATATACACCCGCAAGGGGTCTCCCTGGAGAATGCCAGCTAATGCACTGAGCCAGAGCCATCCTTAAGCTGCTCCCAAATTTCTGACCCGCAGACGCCTTAAGACAACAAATGTGTATTGTTTTAAGCCATTAATGGTTGGGGGTAATTTATTATTCAGCAATAGCTAAGTCATAGACCCCAAGCAAAGGCACGCCAGACATCACTAATCAATCACAGCACTCATTCCTGCTGAGCTCGGATGATGCCCTGGAATCGCTTGTCCGCACAGAGCTGCAGGCAGCCACCGACTGACCTGAATGAACGCCTGAGATGAACCCAATTTGCCATTCCTCAGCCTAGCCCATCAGTCAACAAATATTTACCGCTGGCCCCTCAGTGACAGAAACTGTGCTGGGGACACGGGCAAGGAGGAGCCCTCGGAAGGCAGCAGCCCCTCTGAAGAACGCGCCTGCATCACAGCCGGCCCTGCACACACAGCTGCTGCACCCGCTGTGGCAGGGACAGTCTGGCCTCGAGTGTGACCTCGCAGACCCTGGGTGACCGGAGTAGAAAAGGCTCCAGCGTCAGGCTGGGCCTCAGCCCTGCTCAGCAGCTGCCCTGCCCCCAGGTGGGAGTGCCCTCGCCCTGCACCTCCCACTCAGAGCAATTTGTGATAATAAAAATAATAACAGCAATAACAGCTCGAGGACACGTAGACCTTGTCTTGCAGGGAGTCTGTGTTCTTTTCCGGGTTCGAAGGATCAAACTGTCAGTTCTGCAGAGTCACTGGCTCCTGCTACTGCCAAGCTGGGCAGCAGATAAGGGGACGGCGGCAGAACCCCAGGTCGGCCCCAGAAAGCACTCGTCTCTAAGTTCCCACACGGAGGCAGGCATGGCGCCAACTGTGACCAACGATGGAGAGTCTCCAGGCGCCAGGTAACCACCCACGTGGCGCTGCCAAGGGCCTCCCAGGTGAGACCAAGCCGCTTTCCCCCACCCATTCCCAGGCAGAGAAGCAAGAAGCCAGGGGCAGCCACACCCCAGGGTGCTGTGAGCACGCTCTCCCTGGGGTTTGCACAGCAGCTGCTCAGGACAGGCAGAGCTGAGAGGCAGCAAAGCACAGTGATCCACACAGCCCTGGGTCAGACTGGCCCGTTCAGATCCTGGCTCCATGATGTGCCGCCCTGGCAAGTTACACAAACCCTTTCCTCATAAGTACGATGTTTATACAATGCTTATGTATTCCTCATCTGTACAATGCTTATATAAAGATTTCTATGGGGCCGAGGTTGTGGCATAGCAAGTACAGCCACTGCCTGCGATGCAGGCATCCCATATGGCCTCTGATTTGTGTCTTGGCTGCTCCACTTTCGATCCAGCTTCCTGCTAACTGCCTGGGAAAAGCAGTGGAAGATGGCATAAGTGCTTGGGCTCCTGCTACCCATGTGGGAGACCTGGAAGAAACTCTTGGCTCCTGGCTTTGCCTGGCCCAGCCCCAGCCATTGCGGCCATCTGGGGAGTGAACCAGCAGATGGAAGACCTTTCTCTCCTTTGTTTCTCCCTTTCTCTTTCTCTGTAAATCTGACTTTCAAATAAGTAAATCATTAAAAAATAAACAAATAAAAAATAAAAACCTCTTAGGGCCAGCACTGTGGCACAGTGTGTTAAGCCACCACCTGCAACGCTGGCAGCCCAGATGAGCACCAGTTCAGGCCCCAGCTGCTCCACTTCCAATCCAGCTCCCTGCTAATGTGCCTGGCAAAGCAGCTGAAGATGGCCCAAGTGCTTGGGCCCGTGCTACCCACACAACAAACGAGGATGGAGTTCAAGGCTCCTGGCTTCAGCCTGCACAAGCTCCAGTTGTTGCAGCCATTTGGGGAGTGAGCCAGTGGAGAGAAGATCTCTCTGCGTGTGACTTTGACTTTCAAATTAGAACAACAAAAAAAAAGTCTTTAAAACTACCAACCTCTTAGAGCGGTGTGAAACCATCACAAAGGGTCTGAAATAGAACCTACTGTCGCCCCCGCCCCAGCCCCACCACTGGAGTAGGAGCAGCAGGGGCCTCATCTGAGGCCCAGTGAGTGGTGCAATGGAGTCAGTGCTGGCTGGGGTCAGTGATTCTGGCCTCCTGGTCAGTGAGTACAAGCTACAGCCCTCCTGTGTGCAGAGACAGTAACAGACCCCTGTCTCCTCTAACCCATCCCCCACATGGGGCTCGCCTGAATGTTCCAAACAGACAGTGATCATGCCACTCTTCCTGGTTAAGCTCAGGGACCAAACGCCTTCACACAACCCAAGGGTCTGACCATCTCCTCCCCCGCCTCAGCCACCAGCACACTCCCTCCTTTCCCCCTGCAGGGCCTTTGCACGTGCCATCTTCTGTACTCGGAAGGCTCCCTCCCCCTACTCATCCTCCAAACTGCAGGTCAGTGCCACCTGCTCCAAGAAGCCCCCACCGTGTCCACTCAGCGTTCTTGCGCCTTCGTGGAGAGACTGAACACAGCTGCAGGTTCACCTCCACGGACGCTTGCTTCATGCCCCCTTCTGGTCTACACTGCGGACTTGGGCTTTGGTTCTGCCTTGCAGCTAAGATGCCTGACCCTGACAGGTGCTCAGTAGGTAGTTCCTAAGGAATGGGTGGAAGGGAGGCAGACTTGCCTTTTCCTCTTCCTGAGGAGTGGAGCTGGGCCTTCTCTGGTCCACAGCGACTGACACACCTCCCGGGAGCACCACAGTTACACTGAGGTGGCCAACAGAGCCTCCCAGTGCTGGGACCTCAAGAGCTGTGGGTGGAGGGGCCCTATGGAAATGTTGTGATAATAATGATTAATAAAAAGCAGATAAACACCCTGTGTGGCCGGCCATCCATTAGAGCTGTCATTCATTAGTGGTGGGGAGGAGGCAGTCCAATCAGATCCCCTCAGCTTAAGCAAACCTTCTGTAAATTGTAGGCTGCAGGCAATGACATTTGATAAATTATTCTTCATAATCCACCGTCGGCTGTCATAAATCTAATCTTTCAACGTTTCCCATCTTAATAACTCCTAGGCCTCATGGGGTGACATGCCTCTGCTCCTGCCTGTCACAGAGATCTCTGGGATACAGACCAGAGATCCTGGACAGAGTGGAGTATGAAGCCAAGGACACCCACGCCAAGGCCAGCCTGCTAGGCATCCCCCAGGGGTCAGAATACAGGGCAATGTGAGGCCTCTGAGGTGCCCAGGAGGCTGAGGGCTCACCCCCAACCCCATCCAGGCCCAAGAGAGGTGGTACCAGGACAGGCAGCCAAAGAACCAGTGCAAGCCCGCCCACGCAAGGTCTTGCCACTTCCACTTTGAATCTGAGCTTGGGTCACATGTGAGAATGTCAGGCTATCTTTGCTGTGCCGTAAGTTCTACTCCTGTTTTCTGAGCCCACGGGTCTCTGCACAGAGTTGCAACCTCCTGACCACACGCAGCCACCTCTGCTCTCCCACCTTTCAGAGACGCCCTCTGCCCTGCAGCCACCACCCTCTCCCTGTCCCTGGAGCCCACAGAAAGACCACGTGACCCCCCCAGACTCACTCAGCGCCTCTGGACACTTCCTCATGGCCCACATCACAAGTGTTGTTGAAGCTCCAGCTTCCTGATCACTGTGTCCATAGCTGTCAACTAGACCGTAAGTGGCCTGCTGGCAGCCAGCTCACCATGGGACCACCTGCCCCCCACATCGGCCCCAGGCAGCACAACACCATTGTTGATGAACAACTGAAACCAGCCTGGGAGACCCAGCCCCTCCTGTCCCCTAGGTGACACCCTCTGGAGATGACATCCTGAGTACTGCCTCCCGCGTCAGCTCTGGCCATGCACCTGCCAAAGGACCTCCCCGGCCGGCCTGCTCTCTCCCCTCAACCACACTAACACCCCGCTCAGGACTCCCTGCCTCCAAAGGCCCTGACTCCACTCCCTCTATGCCCTTCTTGCAAGCTCCAAGAACGCCTGACCCTGTGGCCCAGCGTGGGTGACGTTCTCATCGTGTCCTGCCCTCTCGGGAAGTTCCTGTGTCTGCAGTTCATTCTGCACCTGGCAGACCGACGCTGCAGATGCATCAGAGTGATGATTGAGTCGGTAAGATCAGCCGGTAAAGCTTCCCACAGCCACTCCCTCTGACCTCTCGGGCAGAGTCCTGTGCTCTGAGGAAGGGCCAGGAGCCAGTCCCATTTCCACCACCAAGCAGCTGGGTAGCCTTGGAGAACGTGCCCCATCTTTGCTGGTTCTTAATTCCTCACTGGCCAAAGGAGAGCCCTGGAGGTCTCAGTCCTTCGACTTCCTAATTCTACAATCCTGCGGCTCACTGTGCCCAACTCTGCACACACGCACACAAACACCTGTGCGTACCAAAGTCCAGCCCTCCACGTGGAGTCAGGCCGCCCCGTCTGAGGCCAAGCTCTGCACATGCACATGCACACCAGGAGTCACCACAGCACCCATCCCAAAGCAGCACAGGCAAGGCCACAGTGGGGCTCTCCTCAAAGCAGGAGGGTGGTGCTGTGGCCCAGCAGCTAAGCTGCCACTTGGGACGCCCACCTCCTATATCAGAGTGCCCCGGGCTGAGTCCTGCCTCCACTTCTGATCCAGATTCCTACTACTCACCTGGGAGGCAGCAGACGATGAGTCACGGACTTAAGTCACTGACACCCACGTGGGAGATTCTGATAGCGCTCCTGGCTCCTGGCTCCAGCCTGGCCCATCAGGGGCTGCTGCAGGCATCTGGGGAGCAAACCAGCAGATGGAAGATCTCTCTCTCTCTCTCTCTCTCTCTCTGTCACCCTTCCTTTCTAAATCAATCAATGTCTAGGAAAGGGGACGGAGGGAGGGAAAAAGGAGGGCGGAAGGCAGGCAGTGGGCCTCCCATGGCATAAATCACCAGGGAGCCAGGCCTGGGAAACGGGCTTGCTCCTGAACTCCACGAACAAAGCAGCAACCACAGATGGCTGAGCCATAATCAGCATAAAAAATGAATTAGCATTTGCAGATTAAACATTATTTCAACAGCGAGCATACATCGGCTGGACATGGAGGGCGCGCCTCCCTCTGTCGCCACGCAGGAGCATCGGGTAGAAGGTGCGAGTGAGAGCTGACGGGGACAGCAGAAGAGGACTCCTCTCTGGGGAAGGCCCCTGTTCTAAGCAGGCACAAGGAGAGCACGAGAGCGGCCCCCTCCTCACCCTGCTGGGAAGGAAGGGCCCTCCCCGTCACCAGCCCGCACCCACCAACACCGCTGTCACAGGTCAGACAGACACGAGCCGGATAACCTCACCACGCGGGTCTTCCCGCACCTCCCGTCCATCATCTGATTGGCTCTAAGACGCAGCACTGGAAGGCAAGACGGTAGACTGCTCTGGGGTCACAGGAAAGTGGCCTTGAACCTGAACTCTCTTCTCCTGGGACACTCGCCTCCTGGGGATGCAATCTGTGTATGTGAAGTGTGGTGTGTCCCTGGAGTCCATGGCACTCGGGCTGTGTCCCTGGCTCGGTTACCCCAAAAGTCTCAGGTTCCACGTCTGGAAATAGGAGGACAAGGGCGGCTGTGGGGATGGCATGAGGCCGTGTGCCTGGAAACACCTCACACACACCCAGGACAAAAGAGCTGACAGCGTTCCCTGGTGCCAGGCCCCCTCCTCTGCCTGCTTCCCTCCTGCCCGGGAGTGCTGAGAAGCCGGGAGCTGCAGGGAAAAGGCCGGCTCCTTGCAGGGAGCAGCGGAACGTCCAGGTGAGGAGCCCGGGCCTGGAGCCAGCGCTGGCTCTGCCTCACACCCCCTGTGGGACCTGAGCCCCCTGACTCCGCCTCTCTGTGGATAATCAGAGTGCTTCCTGTGGCAGGCAGCTCTGAGCAACCGGCTAAGACCACCAGCGCCTGCAGCCTTTTCCTCTGGCCCCCGTGTGACTTGCAGGAGGAAGCCCCCCATGCGTGCACCCCCAGGACAGCCACCAACGATGAAGTTAGGAAGCCGGCACATGCACACCCCACCCTCTCCCTTGGTCCTTGGGTGGGAAGGGTCTAGGCCATGTCTGGCCTATCGCCCACTCGATTAAGCTTCCTCCACTGGTGGCAGCTGCTGGTGGAACAGCACAGTCACCAGCTGCCTCCTCTTCTCTGTTGGCAGCTCCTGAGCTTCCCATAAACCTGCTTGCGTTGGAGTCCTTGACTTGGAGTGCGCTTCTGGGAAAGCCCCAAGGAACACAAGTCACAGGCCCTCCTCCCTGGGCTACGGCGTCCAGAACCCTCCAGCCAGCCAGCACTGTTGGCCAACTCTGCCTCCAATGTCTCTTTTTCCAGTCAGGGGAGTTGGTACACAAACATGCAAACACACACACACACACACAATATTAACTAATTTTTAAAAAAGATTTATTGATTAATTTGAAAGTCAGAGCTACAGAGAAAGAGAAGGCTTCCATCTGCTGGTTCACTCCCCAAATGACCACAATGACTGGGCAGGACCAGGCTGAAGCCAAGAGCGAGGAGCTTCCTCCAGGTCTCCCATATGGGTTGCAGGGGTCCTGGAACTTGGGCATCCTACTTTCCCAGAAGCTGGATCAGAAGTGGAGCAGCTAGGACATAACCCAGCACCCACACAGGATGCCAGTGCTGCAGTTGGTGGCTCAACCTGCTGTGCCATAGCACTGGACCCCAAAATATTAGCTAATTTGACTTCACTGGTAAGACCAGGGCCCCATGGCAACTCCCTAACACTCATCACATCAGAGCCCAAGGCCATGGCCTTCCTTTAATGCCTACAGAAGCCAGCCTTCCTCCAGGGGCAGGGATTGGCCATCAGAGTCCACATGATGCTGGTCCTGCTTCTTCCCTAGTGACTTCCAAGTGACCATGGCCACTACCTATCCTCTCAGGGCCTTTGGTAAAATCTGCCAACCTTGCAGAATTATTGTAAGGATCAGAAACGGCATCTGTAAGACACGCAGCCAGTATGCCCTACACAGCAAAACCACAGTGCCACCCACGGATGTGGACATCTCTGATTTTGTCTGCCTTTACCCATCGTTATGCCTTTGCTGCCTGCCATGCCTGACATCTACCCCAACTCTAACCCTGGAGTTTAAAAGGGGCAAACCCACCTCGCTGGTCACAGTGGCTGGTCGAAGGGCAGGCACCTGCTCCACGCTGGACCAATCACAGGCTGGCGCACGTGCTTTCTGGCCCTGGTGACTGTCTGAGGATGCATATCTGAGTTAGTGTCCCAGAGCAGCTGCCACCGAGTTCACAAACCAGATAGAAAGTTACCTCCTCACAGTGGAACCTGAAACCCCAGGTGTTAGCAGGCGCCCCTCCCACTGAAGACACCTGAGGAGACTCCTTCCTCCCCTCTGCCCAACTTCTGGTGACTGCCAGCAATCTTTGGCAGTCCTTGACGCGTGGTTGCATCATTGAATCTCTGCCTCCTTTGTCACATGGTCTCCTCATGAGGACACAGCCATTGGATTTAGGGTCCACCCTATTCCAGTATGACCTCATGTTAATTTAGCTGATTACATCTGCTAAAATCTCATTTTAGATTCCACGTTCCATATAGGCATGAATTTGGAGACTTAAAGCCATCTTTAAACAACAAAAACAGGGGCCAGTGCTGTGGCCCGGTTCGAGTCCTGGCTGCTCCACTTCCAATCCAGCTATCTGCTGTGGCCTGGGAAGGCAGTAGAGGAGGCTCAACTCCTTGGGTCCCTGCACCCACGTTGGGGACCAGGGGGAGGCTCCTGGCTTCTGGCTTCAGATCAGCTCAGCTCTGGCCAATGTGGTCATTGGGAGGTGAACCAGTAGAATGGAAGACACCCCCCCCCCTCTCTTTCTGGCTCTACCTCTCTCTGTGACTCTGTCTTTCAAATAAATAAAAATAAATCTTTTTAAAAAAAAAGCCAGAGGTACCATAATATAGATTTCAAAACATACCATAGGGCAGTTATAATCAAAACAGCCTGGTACTGGCATACAAATAGACACATAGACCAATGGAACAGAACAGAACACCCAGATATTCAATCCACACATCTACAACCAACTAATGTTTGACAAAAAAAAAAAAAAAAAAAAACTAAAATCAATCCCTGGAGAAAAGATAGCCTCTTCAACAAAGGGTGCTGAGAACACTGGATCTTTACGTGTAGAAGTATGAAACAAGACCCCTATCTTACATCAAGTCCACTCAAAATAAAGGATCTAAGTCTACAACCTGATACCACCAAATTAATGGAGAACACTGAGGAAGCTCTACAAGACATGGGCATAGGCCGAGATTCTTGGAAAAGACCCCAGAAACACAGGCAATCAAATCCAAAATTGACAAATGGGATTACATCAAATTGAGAAGCTCCTTTACTGCAAAAAAAAAAAAAAAAAAAAAAAAAAAAAAAAGCAAAGAGGCAACCAACAGAATGGGAGAAAATATTTGCAAACTATGCAAATGACAAAGGATTAATATCCAGAATCTACAAAGAGCTCAAGAAACTCAACAACAAAACAAACAACGCAGTTAAGAAATGGGCAAAGGACTCAAACAGGCATTTATCAAAAGAGGAAGTTCAAATGGCCAACAGACATACGAAAAAATGCTCAGGATCACTAGCCATCAGGGAAATGCAAATCAAAACCACAATGAGGTTTTACCTCACCCCAGTTAGAATGACTCTCATACAGAAATCAAAACACAATAAATGCTGGCGAAGATGTAGAGAAATGGGTACCCTTATCCACCACTGGTGGGAATGTAAACTAGTACAGCCATTATGGAAGACAGTATGAAATACCTCAGAAATCTGAAAATAGGTCTACTATATGACCCAGCCATCCCACTCCTGGGAATTTACCTAAACAAAAAGCAATCAGCATATAAAAGAATGATCTGTGATCCCATGTTTATTGCAGCTCAATTCACAATAGCTAAGATATAGAACCAACCCACATAGCCATCAACTGATGACCAGATAAAGAAATTATGGTGTATGTGTGTATATATTATATATATATATATATGTCTTTTTGTGAAAGACAAGATTTCATTTTTTAATTGCTGAGTAGTACTATATATACTGAACAGTAGTATATATACTCTCTCTATTTCTCTCTCTCTCTCTCTCTCTCTCTATATATATATATATATATATGGTGTACTACTCAACAGTTAAAAAAAAATGAAATCCTGCCTTTCACAAAAAAAAAAAAAATAGATGCAACTGGAAACCATTATACTTAGTGAAATAAGCAGTCCAAAAAGACAAATACCATATGTTCTACATGATCAGTGAATGCAATGTATAGGAGTGAAATTGATATTTTGAGATTGGATGATTGTTTACAGCCCTGGTCTCAACTGTTGAGGAACAGTGTTTTTTTTCTTCATATCATTTGTTGAACTCTTTACTTAGTGTAAGGTTAATCTTATAAGTATAAAGTAAACTGAAAATAGATCTTTGTAAAAGGAGAAGGAGGAAACAGGAGAGGGAGGAAGAAGAATGGGAGTGTGTGTGTAGAGGGGAAGTATCACTATATTCCTGAATCTGTACAAAGGAAATACATAAGATTTGCATACCTTAAATTTTTTTTAAAAAAGGACATGCAAGGCACATTACTGACTTATCCTAAATCAATCTGAGTCCTGACTTGTAATTCTATAAAATAAAACTGGGGGTCAGGTCAGTCCCTCTAGGAATGAAGTTGGGAGGTGGTAGGTTGAGAGCTGCCAGAGGCCCCGGTTGTTGGGGAACCAACTGTAGATGAGCCTCGCCTGAACAGACAAGCTGAGAGAAGACGAGTCCAGGAGGAACACCCAAAGGTCCAACTGTACCCCAGGCCTGCCTGATATGCGGCTGCAGAAAACCATGATCTGGGGCAAGCACCTGCCTCGCAGTGAAGATGCCATGGCCCACATCAGAGCACCCAGGTTCAGTACCTGGCTCTGGCTCCTGACTCCAGCTTCCTGCCCTGGGAGATAGCAGTGAGCACTCAAGTAGTTGGGTCCCTGCCACCCATGTGGGAGAACTGGATGGAGTTCTTGGCTCTTTGTTCTGGCCTGATCCAATCCTGGACATAACAGGCATTTGGGGAATGAACCAGCAGATGGAACTCTGTCTCTCAAATAAAGAAATGAGGGGAAATGTGAAAAAGAAGAAAACCATGAACCTGCTGCGTTGCCTCAGTAAGTTCTGACCCTTGCACCCATGAAGACCTAATGCACCCATGTGTTATGGGTTGAGCTGGACATGCCAAATACTCACATGTTGAAACCCCAGCCCCTAGAACCTCAGAATGGGACCTTATTTGAAATTAGGGACACTGCAGAGGCAATGACTTAAGATGAAGCCATATAGGATAGTGTGGGCCCCTAATCCAATGTGAATGCTCTCTTACCACAAAGGGGGAATTTGGGCATGGAGCCAGACCACACCCACACATGGAAGACACCGTGTATGGAGGAAGGCAGAGCCACCTGGGCAAGACGTCTACAAGCCAAGGGACACCAAACATGGCCAGCACAGCACCAGGAGCTAGGAGAGAGGCATGGAGCCGATCCCCTTCCCGCACCCCCCCCACCCCGCCCCCGCCCTCACAAGGAACCACCCCTGCCAGCACCCAGCCTCCAGAGCAGTGGGACAACACAGTACTGTCGTTTGTCTCACTGGTTTGTGGACCTAGCAAACAAATGAGCCCTTCACCCAAAGTCCCTGGCCCCTGCAGCCCCACTGTCTGCTCGCTGGACACTGAACGAGCCGTGTCCCCACTTGCTGCCACACTGCCCACCTCGTCTGTCCCAGTCCTTTGCCCCTTACAACCTAGTCATCCTTCCAGGGCCAGCTCACAGCCACGGCCTCCAGGAACTCCTCTGAACTTCCCCCGAACTTCTCATCCGTCAGCCCGCAGCTGAGGGCTTAATTGTTCTCTAATTACTCCCTGTGTGTACTGTTCCGTCTGCAGGCTTTGGGAGGGAGGGACGTGGCTCTGACATATTCTGTATCCCCCACAGCACTCACACCTATCAGCCTGCTCAATAAATCTGTAATGTTTGAGTGCGCAAACCAGCAACTGGTGGGTGGGTCAGCGGCTGGGGCCACTCTGAACTCAGGCCCTTTACCTGCAGGAAGTCCACGTGGAACAGCCCAGACACACTGGCTGAGCAGGGAGCATGGGCTCCACCCTGGGCGCTGGATCCCTGGGAGGAGGCAGTCCCCAGGCATGGTCTGTATGCTGTGCACATTGGTATCATGGACCCAAGCCACCAGCCAGTGGGAAGGCTGGCGGAAGGAAGCAAGGAGTGTCAGGAGCCCTGCTGGACAGACTTAGAAAAATGCGGCTTCCCCAAGGTCCACAGGAAACCGCGAGGTCCCAGGAAGAGGCAAAGCAGCTGAAGTCCTTCAAGGGCCTACTGGCCCTCCCACCCCAGAACAGAAAGTCCAGAAGCCTGGAGACCTGGGGCTAGCCCCAGCTGGGCCATCTAGGAAAGTTACTTCTCCTCTCTGAGCCTCCGTCCCCACCCGTGAAATGCAGGGGTGAACTGTAGGATTTCTAAACCCTTGCAACCTGCAAGCTCAGGATTCCCTGGGTAACTTTTATCTGAAGCACTTGCCACCAACACCACAAAACAAAAAGAGGCAGCGTTTGTCTAACCCTGAGGATCCAGGCCCAGGACTGGGCATGTGAGGGCTGCAGTCTCATTGCCACACTCCATCCTCACAAGAACTCTACAGATACTAAGCACAGCTAAGTCGGCAGGCACTGCACTTTAGACAGGGTGCATGGGGGGAAGGTAAATGACATGTAGGTATACATATTTATGGGATACAGTGTGATATTTACATGAATATATGCATTGTGTAACGGTCAAGTCAGGGTAACCAGCCCATCCATCATCTCCAATGTGAACTATTTCTTGTGGCGAGAACATTCAGAAATTTCTCCTCTAGCTATTTTGAAATACACAAGTACAACAAATTACCATCAGCTACGGTTACCCGTCTATGCTACAGAACACTGGAGTGTATTCCTCCTAATTTTATACCCTGTAACCAGCCTCAGCCTCTGGGAAACACGATTCTGCGCTGTCCTTCTATGAGACTGACTTTGCAGCTAGCACAGGAGTGAGCACGGGCGGCACCTGATCTATGGGTCTGCCTCATTTCCTTTTACCTAATGTCCTCCAGACTGGCCCCTGCTGCTGCAGACCACAGGACTTCATTCTTTTCATGACTGCATAGTATTCCACTGCGCAGATGCACCACCTTCTCTTAATCATTCACCCACTGGTAGGCGTTAGGTTGAGTCCATATCCCCACGTGTGGCGAACGGTGCTGCAATAGACCCAGGAGGGCAGACCCTCCCTGTGCCGTGCCGTGTCCTTTCCTCTGGGTAGACGCCCAGCAGTGGGAGAGCGGGGCCACGTGGTAGATCTATTTCTAGTTCTTTGGGAACTCTGCACACTATCTTCCACAATGGCTGTTCTAATTGGCATTCCCACCAACGGTGTCTAAGGGTTCCCTTTGCTCTGCATCCTGGCCGGCGTCTGCTATTTTTGCCTTTTTGGTAACAACCATTCTCACTGGCGTGAAATGATATCTCACTGTGAGTTTGGTTTCCATTTCCTTGATGATTAGTGAGGCTGAGCATTTTGCCCTATACCTGTTGGCCATTTGGATGTCTTGAGAAACGTCTGTTCAGATCATTAGCTCATTTTTTTTAAGCTGGATTACTTGGCTTTTTGCTACTGAGTTGTTTTGAGTTCCTTAAATATTCTGGATGTTAATCTCATGTCAGAGAGACAGTTTGCAAATACTTTCTCCCATTTTATAGGTTGTCTATTTGTTGTTGGCTTCCTTTGCTATGTAGAAGTTTTGTCGTTGTTTTGTTTTGTTTCCCATGCTTTTGAGGGTCTTATCCAAAAAAAAAGTCTTGCCCGATATCCTGAAGTGTTTCTAAGTGGGTTCTTTTTTCAGTTCTCATCACAGTCCTATGAAGGTTTTATTATCATCCCTATGTACAGGTGAGGAAACCAAAGCTTATAAAATGCACCAAGGATGACAGAATATGGTGGCATCCGGGACTCAAGCAAGGCTCTCGGCTCCAACGGCTCCTTTATAAACCTGCACACCACAGTGCCCCAAAAATGATCCTATTATTCCCTCAAGAAGCAGATCCTGCCCTTGCTCTGAGCCTCCCACAGGAATACCCCAGAAACCACAGAACCAAGCACAGAGGCAGAGCCAGCCACCGTGCAGAGCCCGGCTCCACCGCACGCCTGAGGCTCAGCCGTGAAGTCCAGCATTGGGCAGGGCCTCCGTCCACACAACCTGTTACTGCAGCAGCGTATGTGCCCCAAGGGAGAACGGCCATCCTGAGAGGAGAAGCCAAGCACTGCCATGAGGGTCAAAACCAAGTGCACTGGATTCACAAGAAGGGGTCAGGTCAACCTTGGAAGGGGGAGGGGTCAGTGCGGGCTTCAAGAGGAAGACGGGGGCCGGCACTATGGCACAGCAGGTTAACGCCCTGGCCTGAAGCTCCGGCATCCCATATGGGTGCCGGTTCGAGACCCGGCTGTTCCACTTCCGATCCATCTCTCTGCTATGGCCTGGGAAAGCAGCAGAAGAAGGCCCAAGTGCTTGGGCCCCTGCACCCACGTGGGAGACCCGGAAGAAGCTCCTGGCTCCTGGCTTTGGATTGGCAAAGTTCTGGCCATTGCAGCCAACTAGGGAGTGAACCAGCAGATGGAAGACCTCTCTCTCTCTCTGCCTCTCCTCACTCTGTGTAACTCTTTCAAATAAATAAATAAATTAAAAAAAAAAAAAGAGGAAGAGACACTCAAGGGGGTTCTGCAACTCAGCCCCACAATGCTCACCAGCACCTCCCACGTGCCAAGGCCAAGCCACGGGCAACAATGAACCACTCAAGAGTGGCCGCAGGGGCCAGCAAGTGTCCTGGGAGAACGTAGATGTGCCATTACCCTGACATGAGAAGACCTACGAAGAAAGTTCGCTGGAAATCGTACCTCAGTTTACCATCTGGAAAATAAGGTGTCCAGCACTGTTCATAATAGCCAAGCTGTGGACTCAACCAAGGTGTCCATCATCCCATGAATGGATAAAGAAAACATGGCATAGATCCACGATGGAACACTGGTCAGCTATAAAAAAAAAAAAAAAAAAGAATGAAGTTCTACCATTTGCATCAAAATGGATGCAGCTGGAAGTCGGCATGTTGAGAGAAATAAGCCACAGAAAGACAAACACATGTTCTCTCTTATATGTAGGAGCTCAAATTTTAAAAAAGAGAAAAAAAAAATACACACATAAACAAAGAAAGCCTGTATATATCACTATCGCTGTAAATAGTTTTGTAAATCTGTTTCATACCTTCATCAAACCAGTGGTTAAGAATGTTATACTGGGGCTGGTGCTGTGGTGTAGCAGGTTGAACTGCCGCCTGCAGTGCCGGCATCCCTTATGGGTATTGGTTTGAGTTCCGGCTACTCCACTTCTGATCCAGCTCTCTGCTGTGGCCTACGAAAGCAGTGGAAGGTGGCCTAAGTCCTTGGGCCCCTGTACCCACATGGCAGACCCTGAAGAAGTTCCAGGCTCCTGGCTTTGGATAGACCCAGCCCCAGCTGTCGTGGCTATTTGGGGAGTGAACCAGCAGATGAAAGACCTCTCTTTCTCTCTGTGCCTCTGCCTCTCTGTAACTCTGCCTTTCAAATAAATAAATATTAAAAAAAAGAATGTTATATTACTATGTTTTTTTTTAAAAAGATTTATTTATTTATTATTTGAAAAGCAGAATTACAGAGAGGCAGAGGCAGGGAGAGAGAGAAGGAGAAGTCTTCCATCCGCTGGTTCAGTCCCCAAATAGCTGCAGCAGCTAGAGCTGGGACGATCTGAAACCAAGAGCCTGGAGCTTCTTCTGGATCTCCCACGCGTGTTCAGGGCCATCTTCCACTGCTTTCCCAGGCCATAACAGAGAGCTGGATCAGAAGTGGAGCAGCCAGGACTCAAATCGGTGCCCATAAGGGATGCCGGCACTGCAGGCAGCAGCTTTACCTGCTATGCCATGGAACCGGCCCCACTACTATAGTTTCAATGATCTGTGAGTATTTTAAAATTTACTGTATATGAGTGAAATGGTCATTTTTACATTCTATTATTTTGTATAGCCCTTACCTATATTCTCCCTAAACCAGGGGCTTTCTGCTTTTTACTTGTTAAATTCTGCTTTTTACTTGTTAAACTTCTTATTTGGTGAATCACTAAGCCTTTGATTGCAACGTAAATTCAAAATATGTTATGTCAAAAACAAAAAGAAAGAGAAGGAAGAGGGGAGGAAGGGAATATCATTATATTCTTAGAATTGTTTCTTTTTTTTCTTTTTTCTTTTTCTTTTTCTTTTTTTTACAGGCAGAGTGGACAGTGAGTGAGAGAGAGAGAGAGACAGAGAGAAAGGTCTTCCTTTGCCGTTGGTTCACCCTCCAATGGCTGCTGTGGCTGGCGCACTGCAGCCGGCGCACTGCACTGATCCGAAGGCAGGAGCCAGGTGCTTCTCCTGGTCTCCCATGTGGGTGCAGGGCCCAAGCATTTGGGCCATCCTCCACTGCACTCCCGGGCCACAGCAGAGAGCTGGCCTGGAAGAGAGGCAACCGGGAAAGATTCCGGCGCCCCGACCGGGACTAGAACCCGGTGTGCCAGTGCCGCCAGGCGGAGGATTAGCCTAGTGAGCCACGGTGCCGGCTTAGAATTGTTTCTCAAACTATATTGAATCTGTTAAAAATTAACTAAAAGTTGTAAAAATTAAATTAAAAAATAAGATGACTTGAGTCTAACCTGACTCACTGAGTGATGAGCTTGTTGATCCATGGGAAACCCTCCATCAGGCCTGCACCTCCAAGCAGCCAGTGGGCACACCCACGGAAGTGGAGGTGGAGGTGGGGGTAGGGGTGGGAGCGGAGGTGGAGGTGGAAGTGGGAGTGGGGGTAGGGGTGAGGGTGAGGGTTGGGGGGGTAAAGGTGAAGGTGGGGGTAGGGGTGGGGGTGGGAGTGAAGGTGGAGGTGGGGGTGGAGATGGAGGTGGAAGTGGGGGTGGGGTGGCCAGTCGTGGAGTTCAGAGGGGAGCGTACCAAAGGAAACGAGAGAAGAGCATCATGTTGGGGGTGCGCCTGAGGCTGACAGAGGGAACCAGGGCACCTGCGGAGTCCCTCACTGTGGGGCTGTATTCAGCAAAGGCGCAGCCTGGGCTGTGGAATATTCATCCAGAAGCTGTGGAGTAACAGACGTGTGGGGCCTCCCCGAGGCAGGAGCAGGAGCCCCCACAGCAGAGGCCTCATGGTGCAAGGCCAGGCCATGTGAGCGACGGGAGGAAAGGCCTACCGGCCAGGCCCACCCCAGCCGTTGCCCTGCCGCTGCCCGGAGTGACTAATGGCGGCCATCCGTCCTGGCTGACGGTAATGCTTCAAACCATCCATCTCCCAATCGTTAAATTACCATTTTATGGCCGAAATCTCTCTCTCATAATTGATAAAAATCTCCTTTTGATGTTTGGTGTTATTGGGGGAAAAATGTTTTCTTATTCTTCATTATGTTTTTCATATAAATGCAATTTTTACTGAGAGCTGCTGGGAAGACAGGCTCAGGCCAAACTGGGAGGGAGGGGGCTCTCTCTCCCAGCCCCACCCCCTGGCCCTCCCCATAACACAGCTGCCTGGCCAGCAGATCTCTCTGTTCCATTCCCAGAACACTCACGCAGTGGCCTTCTCAGGGACATTGTGGGGAGACAAAGAACACAGCCAGAACAAGCAAAGGTCACGCTAGAGGCTGGAGGGAGGCCACAGCCAGGCCACAGCTTCACGGTGGCTTCAGGCCACTCGAGTGGCCTCAGGGTGGTGAAGGGCATGCTGACCTCAGCTGGGCCCTGCCACTGTAGGACAACAGGGGCGATGGGGACAAGGGTTCCAGAGGGCAGGGACGGGCACAGACCCGGGCAACAGAGCAGGTACACGTGAGGAAATGAGAGAGGCAGAGGCTTGGATCAGCACTGGAGCAGAGACAGCAAGACTAGGAAAGCAGGGCAGCCCCAGGCACAGGAAGTCTTCTGGCAGCTGCAGGCCCACAGGTGCCATCACACTCAGGCGGGAGGGGCTCCCTCAGCCTCTTTGGCCCCCATCACCCCGGTCATGTTCACCACTCCACGCACCCCATCCAGTTCCATGAGTCCACTGCCACCTTACAAATTAGGAGGGTCCAGAATTTGGGACAGCATCACCTGCCTGGCCCTGGGCAGCCGTGGCTCCTCCTAGGCAGTAGCCAGACCTCCACCTCCACCCCCTCCCCCATGGGGCCAGCCCCACCTGGGGGCCATGAGAACAAAAGTCAGAGTTACCAACTCAGAGGACATGCTGCCCAAAGCCTCAGGAAGCCTCAACGGCCAACCCAGGGCCACCAGCAGCCTCCCAAGGCTGGGAGAGGGCGCTGGACACTGTGGCCAGAGAGGGGAGTCCTAGCAATGGGAGGGGAAGGGCCGATCGGTGGAGAGCAGGCTGGGTACTGATCGGGACAGGGAAGAGAAAGAAGGTATCAGGTAGCAGAAGCCTGGTAACCTCGCCATTGCCAAGCCCCTCAGAACCCAAGTTCCCTGCTCATCTACAGCATCCAGTGCAATGCACAGAACTAATGTCTGAGGCTCACTGGCTGTCTGCCCTGCACCAGACACGCTCCACGTGTCCCACACCAACTCACCGCACCACAAGCAGCCCATGTGCAGGCACTGCCACTCCATTTTACAGATGATGAAACAGGGACAGCGAAAGTCAGCAGCACGCCCCAGGTCTCAAAGCCACCAAACCAACAGGCAGCTTGCCTCCTGCCCACCTCAAAGGCTTAGTATGAAGCCTGAGCAGAACCAGGTCCAGATGTGGAAGCAGAACCAGCTATCAATGTGTCGGCCCAGCAGAGACAGGGAGAAAGAGATGCGTGTGCCCCACCCACACACACAACTGACACCAACGTATCTACAAGGAGTCTTTAAAAAACTCACAGAAAATGCATGGATTTCAAAAAAATAATATCTTTAAATTCATTTTCCATGGACTTTTTGAAGCAGCCCTGTATTCCACAAGGCACCTACACACACACACACACACACACACACTCACACACACACACCTGGATACCCTATCAGTGCTGCTTCTCTGGAGACCCCTGCCTCACACAAGAAGAAGCCTGGCCCAGCCCAGCGCTGCTGCAGCTGGGAGCAGGGCGGGCCCCAGGGGAGTGCCTTTCCCCACCTCTCACAGCTCTCCAGGCACCAGCAGGGGCCCTGGGTGCCCCTCGCCCAGGCCAGCATCCTCCTGCCTCACTCCATGCTCTGCCCTCGTTCTTGTGGTCCTCATCCTACAGCGCTTCCTCTCTGACCACCAGCAAGTGTGAGAGGCAGGGGGTGTTCCCCGTACACGGGCTTCCTGACCTCATCCCTGAACTTGCACTTAAACCTGGAGTGAAACACGACTAGAAAGTCACCCTCCACGTGCACCCAGGGGCTCACACACAACCGCGGGGTGCGCATTCCTCCACCTCGTGCTTTGGCACCTCCTCATGCTCTCTTCTGCATTTTTCTAGAAGCTCCGGTCGGAGGATGCACCAAAAGCACCACGCCAGAGTGGCACTTGGTCCAGTGGGATTCCCAGCTCCAGCACCTGACTCCAGCTTCCCACTAATGCAGACCCTAGGAGGCAACAGTGGTAGCTCAAATAGTTCGGTCCCCGCCACCCAGGTAGGAGACCTGGACTGCGATCCTGGCTCCTGGAGTTGATCCCAATTCAGCTGTTGAGGCCATCTGGGGAGTGAACCAGTGGATGGAAGCTCTTCTCTCTCTCTCTGCCTCTCTAATAAATACATGAATACATATATACATACATACATACACCCAGACCTGCATCATATAGCTCTGGTCCCTGGAAAGGCCGAGTCTAAACCCCCTCAAGGAGTATAAGATGCACAAAAAGATGTTTCCAAGCATACAAGCCAAGCGGCACTACGCCATCACCCATGTGAGCATCACCACCAACCACGGTGCTTCCGCGTCTCCCTCCAGCCACTGGCCTCACTTCCTTCAGCTTCTCCAGAACTGCAGAGCTGAGAAGAACCTTACCCAACACAAGCACACTGCAGGGCCAGAGTTGGGTCACTTCTAGAAATGCCTTGCAACAAAATCTGCCTTGTCGGCAGGAGTCGGTGGGGAAGGTGGGGAGTGTGTGTGTCCCCGTGACCACAGACAACTGAACCAGTGCAGCTGACCTCCTAAGTCTCACCGTCACACTATCCCCCAAGCTCTGCACTCACCTCAGCCTTCCCCACCTGCACTGCCCTGAGTGTGGGACTCACCTCCCACATTACAAAAAGAATCGGGCTGCTGGGCCCCCGCCCACCTTGCCGTATCTCCATCTCTCCGTCTGTCCTTTGCTCAGGACCCTCTCCCAGCTCTCCCCTCCCTCGGGCTCACTTTCTGAGAGCAGCGTCCCAGGTCCTTCAAAAGGCGGCCCGAGCCCTGGCAGTCCAACCTCAGCTCCACTATGCGCCACCCTGAACGCCGCTTTCCAGGGGACAAACGTCACTGTTCACCCTCCTGGCTGTATGGTGCCCCACGCCGGCACCCTGGCTGAGCCTGTTTCCTTAACCCAGAAGCAGTCCCTCCTCTAGCCTCACATCTGAGGGTCTGGCCGGATGCTACCTGCTTCGGAACACCTCCACCTGCCCAAACCTGACTCCTCCCTCTCCCACAAACCCCTTGGGCACTGATGCAGCCAGGAGTTGCCCTGATGATGACCCCAGACCATGGTGGCCACAGTGAGGTCACACCACCCTCAACTAGACTCAAGGTCCAGTCTCTGCCATTCTCAGTACATGCCAGCTGTGTGGACAGGCAAGAGTGAGAAGGAATGAAAGAATGAGAGAAAAGGTGTTGCTCCACAGAATGGCAGGCTGTCAGAGCCTGCAGGGGACTTCAAGGACACGTAACCTGGATGAGGAAGGCAGAGGAAGGGCTGGGAGTTGCCATGAACAACTGTGCCAGGTCCCCAGCCAAGGTCTCATGGCAGCCGGGGTGGTCAACGGTCTCATGGTTTAGGCCCGTGCCTGCCCCGTGTGGGTTGTAGAGATGCCAGCCTAAACACCTTCTACAACATGGACCATGCCCAAGAGTAAAATGAATCTAAATCTCACCCACTTGGTCAAGTCTCCCCGCTGCAAGGAAGGGTCAGGGCTCCAATACCCCTCCTGGACTCGCAAGCTCAGGCGCCATCTACTGGCCAAGGTCAGAAGTGCACCAGGACCCAACACCCCCAGGGCAGTCAAGGAACCAAAGCTGAGACCAACCCCAATTCAGTCCATATCCGGGTCACCCTTGATGCCATAGAAATGATCCCACCTCTTACTTGGGCTCCTGGCTGCTCCCCAGAACTGGTCCTTCAGGACATAAGCCTAACATCCAAAATAAAAGGGGGAAAAGCACCTTTCTTTCTGGTCATACTGAGGAACATGCAAGACACAGACACATACAGACACACATATACACACATAAGACACACAGACACACACATATAGACACAGACACACACATATAGACACATACACATACACACAGACACACACACAGACACACAGACACACACAGCTGCTTTCCATATGGATGTCTGCCAAACAGAACTCTGCTGTGTAGGGGACAAGATGCTGCTGCCGCCGCCCCTCCCTCAGCGGTGTGGCCCAGCCCACTCCCTACAGAGCCAAGCCTAGGTGAGGGCGGCGCCCTCCCCTGCTCTCAGTGCTGTCTGGCCTGATCCAGAAGCAAACATCAACTGTAGGGTCCAGAAGTGCTACAACTTCCACCTCGTCCCCCACCCCAGGCAGGGGACACGACTCAGGGCCAGCCCATGTGCCCGGGACGGGGACTGGCGTGAGGACACCCATGACCTTCCAGAGCCTCTGTGGATGGGGAGGACCCCCCCAACCCAGGCATCCAGAACCAACCAGCTTGGCCAGCACACACACCCCTGGAGCTCCTCCCTCGCAGTGAGAGATGTCACAGCATGCAGGCAGTCTCCCAGGAACCTCAGGTCCCGCCCAAGGACCTGCAAAGCTGCTGGTAGACTCAGCTCTTGTTAACCGCGCTCCTGAGAACCCAGGGAAGAAACAGGGATTTCTGTGGTGTGCAGCCCAGGATGCCCGGGCCCAGCTCAACCGTCATCCCAGGGTGACAGCTGCACCCCGAGAAGAGTCGTGGGAGGGCAGGAGGAGGAGCAAGTGCCCTGTGAGTGACTTTCCTCCACCCTCACACCCCCGCACTCACCTCCCCTGCTTCCCACCCAGCCCTCGCCCCTCCCTCCACCCACGGCTCTAGAAAGTGTGTCACCAGGGAACAAACGCGCTTCGCGGGAGGGAGGAAGTGCAGGGGGGAGGGAAAGAGCACGGGCTGCAAGGGACGCCCCCTCAGAACCGTGACCTTGACATCAGCCTCCCTTTCTGGGGGGCTGGAGAGTCATCGTTGTGCAGGGGACACACAGCCAGCACGCCTAGGACCGCGCCCTGGAAGGAGACTGGCGGCCAGGCCCTGAGGCCTCAGGCAGGGCTTTGGGACGGAGGAGCCCAGCTTCCTGCCTCACTCTGCCCCGCTGGCCTGCTCTCACCCCGCTCCCCTCCCCAGCAGCCTTCCTCTCCCTGGCAGCCAACCCCACGGAGCTGCCACATCCCAGCAATGATGCACCTTGCACTGTTATTACAGTGATTTATTTAGTTTTAATTTGGGGGTGACTCTCATGCCGTTGGAAGCAAGAGGCCAACAATCTTGGCGAGAAGCAAAGCCACTCTCAGTGCCAACCCCAGCCCCTCTGCCTGGGGTGCTTCCATGCCACCACTCCTCGTTTGCAGCCTGCTCCCGGACGCCAGCCCTGAGTCAAGTTTGCCTTTCACTCACTCTCCTTCCCATCAGAGAACAAGCTTCTTGGTGGCAAGGGAGTCACAGGCATCTCTCTGCTACCTCCGGTGTGATCCTGGCCCTCAGGAACTCACCTAATGAAGGCTTCCTCCAGGCCTGGCTGCCCCTGGGGAAGTGTGTCCCTAGAAGGAGGCTGGGCACCTGAAACCTTTAACTGTGTTAAAGGACCAGTAGTCAGGGCCAGCTCTCTGCAAACCACTAAGAATGAAACAATTGGCCTTTCTCAAACCTATGCCCCATCTTGAGTAGCCTAAGGAAGCTTTCAGTCATTCACTCATTGGTTCATCACACAAACATTAAGCACCTACTGTCTACCTCGCTGTCCTGGTGCTACAGATATAAGGTCAAAGGACCACCATGGGCTTCATCTTCAAAGACTCGATGACTTGCAGAGGAACGCTCAGAGAGGATGACAACAGAACAAGCCGCCCTGGGCAGCAGACGGACAGTAACCGTCCTATCAGGCGGAGGCTGGATGACCACCTACCAGGGCTGCTCAGGAAAAGCCACTGCTCCTGGACACTTCACTGATGGGACCACGCTGCCCTTGGACACCTGATCTTAACCCCTTGGGCCCCCACCCACCCTTCATCTACAAAACGGGATTAATCACACCCGTCATATGTTGTGCCCTAAGAATTAACTGAGATAATACACGGGACCCAGCACAGTTGCTGGTATGCAGTAAACCCTCAGTAACTGATAGATATTAGACTGTGGTTCAAAAATGGTCAAACATGAACAATTTCATATGATTCAACTCAAGACCAGCAGGTTTCCTTCTAAGCCTCTTTGGCTGCAGCACTGAGAGTCACTGTGACTTCTGCTCTGCCTCATGGTAGATGCCCTGGGCCCTGGGCCCAGCCAGGGCCTGGTCAGGAGCCCAGCCCACCCCCGGCCTTCCCTCCAGCCAAGGCACTACCTCCTTGCCCAGGTCCTCGCGGATGACCTGGCGGACCTCTGGCATGCTGCTCTGTGGGGCCTGGCTGTGCAGCACCTTTAGCGTGCTGGTGTACTCCTCCGGCAGCAGGTAATCCAGAGCCCCCAGGTGCTGGCCCACCTTGATGAAGGTGCCCCGATTGGCACAGCAGAGCTCCCGGAGACGCCTGGCGGAGCGCAGGTGCACCTGCAGGGAGACGGGGTGTGAGAGAGGTGTGAGTGTAGAACGTTACCTGGACCTTGCTTCCGTTTCCCCCCTGGTGTCCAGGTAGGGACACACACACACACACACACACACACACCTCCATCTTTTTCCTCAGCGCCCTCCCTTCAGTCCCGTGGTACCCAGACAGTCCAGCCTGTGCACAAGGCCTGAGGTTTCCAATCTCCTCCTCTCCAAACCCACCTAGGCTGGGTCTCACTCCCTCAAAATGACTGTGCAGGGCTTTTAACCAACGCTAATCTACTGATGACTCATCCAAGGATATGCCAAGCTACTGTATTTGCCACCTATCTCTCAGACATGCTAAACATATTCTGTTTATCTAGATCTCCACAATCCCTACAACACGCACACTGTAGCAGCTCAGGTGCTGGTACATTTCAAGATGTGAGACTCAGCTGTTGTGCTTATGAAGAAGTGTCTAACAAACATCCAAGGGAGTTCTGGAAAGCACTCCAAATCTAGGGCTCTCTTAATACCACAAATCATAGCAGGGTCTCCGCTTTTGTTGTTTTGTTCTATTTTGGTTTTTAAAGATTTATTTTTTATTTGTAAGTCAGAGTTACCGTGAGGGAGAAAGAGAGAGAGAGAGAAATCTTCCATCCACTGGTTCACTCCCCAAATGGCCACAATGGCCAGGGCTGGGCCAGGCTGAAGCCAGAAGCCAGGAACTTCTTCTAGGGATGGCAGGGGCCCAAATACTTGGGTCATCTTCTGCTGCTTTTCCCAGGCCATCAGGAGGGAGCTGGATCAGAAGTGGAGCAACCAGGACATGAACCAGTGCCCAGAGAGCATGCCAGCATCTCAGGAGACGGCTTTACCCACTCCGCCACAATGAGGGGTCTCCTTCACGCCACAGGAATAACTGTACCAGGCACATGGAGCGGGCTGCTGGGACACTCTCTGGAGGTTGCGGGGCCCAATAAACCTCCTGATGCTCACAGTCCTGCTCCCAGGCTGTGCACTGCCAGTCACTGCCCCAGCCCAGCTGAGGGCATTGGCACTGGGGGCACACACAGTTCCCCCTAGGACATCAGCCAAGAGTTTGAACACCAACGATGAATCTACACTAAGTTCTAAGAAGGATGCTGATGTAGTCAGCACCTGTTGGGGCAATCAATCCACGTGAGAAGTTCAATACCAATACACAGACGGCCTCTATCATCAGTTGCCAGGGGAAACACACAGGAAGCTGTCACCTTAGAAATTAAGTGAACGCTGCACCTCAATCACTCTTTCCCCAGCAGCCCACCTCCCACCACAGCAGAGCAGAGGTCCCAGGCTCCAGCACCAGCACGGGTCCTTAGGCCCTCAGAGGCCTGTCCACATCTGGCTCTGCTGGACGGCCTGTCTCCTGGTGCATTCCTGGTGCATTCCCTATGCACACAAGACCCCGGTCCTCTGGGCAGATTCCTCCAGCCCCTGACATCTGATACCTCATCCTCTCTGAGCCAATGAGTGTCCTTCACAGAAGAGTGACTGGGTTTAGGGGGAGGGGAGCATTCCCATAAGAACCAGAAGCTGGGGACCACACTGGCCAATGGCAGATGGCCGGTCACACAAAGCTGGGCAGGGTCGCAGCCACGGTGGGCAGAGGCACGCTGAGCAAGTGCGGGGCAAGGGTTCCAGCCATCATGGATAACAACAATGTACAGCCCAGATAACCGGCTCCAGTTCCAGTGTGCCAGCAGAGGAGAAAATGCAGTCAATGTAGAATTAGGGGCCACCAGAAAGGCACCCCCAAGTCATCAGTCCCAGGGCTCTCGAGCAACCAGAGTACCAGGCCAGCCAGCACTCCCTAGGGAGGGCTGTTGAGGCAGCCAGCGGCCTGCTCGTCCACGGGGCTGGGCCATGTAGATCAGCACCCAGTAGAAGCAGAGGGAGTGCAGACACATTCCCCACCCTCCCCTCCACTCCCAATAAAGATAGCAGCCGCTGCATTGTCACTGGGGACCTGCTGGGGGCCAGCCCCGGGCCCTCAACCATCTGGGGAGACCCCACAGAGCCACCCAGCCAACAGCTGCAGGCATGAGAAAGGGCACGGGACCACGTGCCACGGCGACTCCCAGATGAAGGGGAGACTTGGCTCGCGGGAAGAGAAGGATGTATGGTATCGTGGTTCTGGATCTGTTCTTCCTTCCTGCCTTACGACACTGGTTCTCTCCCCTTTGTCAGATGGTTCCACATCTGGCTTTATCAACAGGGGGTCTTGGGACACAGAGAGACCACAGCAGGAGCACGGGTCTCCCTGGCTGGACCCAGTGTGCTGTTTTCAACAGAGTGCAGCCAGGGAGCAAAAGCCAGCAGTGCCCAGTGCAGTGGCCTCCCAGCCCAGCTACGGCCCACGCCCTCCACTACATCTCTCCGCTGCTGTGGTACTTCCTGCAGACCCTGCAGCCGGCGGGCTGCCGCACGTATCAGCTCAGGCTCGAGCCTCCTGCCTCCTCCACCCACCACCACCGGCCCGGCCCTGGGGCTGTCGTGCCGTTCCACCACAGCCTGACTCTGAGCCCTGCCAAGTGCCTAGTCCTGTCCTGCTCACCATCCCTCAGCCCTAGGAGAAGCTGCTTCATGTGTTGGTACCTCACAGTCTTTTAGGAATTCGGCACGTTGAGTAGTTACTCACTCTTCATATGAAACCTTCCCTGCTCAAATTCTCGGTGTGTCAGGATGCTGGCTGACCACAGGGTGAAGCCCCTGAAATTGAATTTGAAGATCACATGAAGATGAAGCAAAGGCACGTGTGCATGTGTGTGTTGCCGAGTGTGTGTGTGCTGTTTGTGTTGCTTTGTGTGTGTGTGTTGCTGTGTGTGTTGCTGTGTGTTGCCATGTGTATTGGTGTGTGTATTGATGTGCGTTGCTATGTGTTGCTGAGTGTGTTGCTGTGTTGGTGTGTGTGTTGATGTGTGTATGGTGGTGTGTATGTGTATTGCTGTGTGTTGCTGAATGTGTTCCTGTATATGTGTGTGTTGCTGTGTGTGTGCATGTGTGTTGTGTGTGTGCATGTGTATTGCTGTGTGTGCATGTGTTGCTGTGTGTCCGTGTGTGTTCCCATGTACTGTGTTGCTGTGTGTGTGCATGTGTGTTGCCATGTGTGTCGATGTATGTGTGGTGGTATATGTGTGTATTGCTGTGTGTGTTCCTGTGTACATGTGTGTTGCTGTGTGTACGTGTGTGTTGCTGTGTGTGTGCATGTGTGTGTATGTTGCTGTGTGTGTCCCTGTGTGTGTTCTTGTGTGTATGTATGTTGCTGTGTATGTGTGCACTGATGTGTGTGCGGTGGTATGTGCATGTTGCTGTGTGTTCCTTTATACATGTGTATTGTGTGTGTGTTGCTGTGTGTATACGTGTGTGTTGCTGTGTTGCTGTGTATGTGTTGCTATGTGTGTCTGCGTGTGTTGCTGTGCACATGTGTGTTGTTGAGTCCATGTGTGTTGCTGTGTATGTGTGTGTTGATGTTTGTGTGGTGGTATGTGTGTATTGCTGTGTGTGTATTGCTGTGTGTGCGTGTGTGTTTCTGTGTGTCCCTGTGTATGTTCCTGTGTGCATGTGTGTTGCTGTGTATGTGTGTTGGTGTGTATGTTGATGTTTGTGTGGTGGTGTGTGTGTATTGCTGTGTGTGTTGCTGTGTGTTGCTGTGTGTGTTCCTGTGTACATGTGTATTGCTGTGTGTGTCCCTGTATACATGTGTGTTGCTGTGTCCATGTGGCTGTGTGTGTCCCTCTGTGTGTTCCTGTGTATATGTGCATTGCTGTGTGTGGGTTGCTGTGTGTATACGTGTATATTGCTGTGTGTGTTGCTGTGTGTGTCCCTGTGCACGTGTGTGTTGCTGTGTGCATGTGGCTGTGTGTGTCCCTGTGTACGTGTGTGTTGCTGTGTACATGTGGCTGTGTGTGTCCCTGTGTGTGTTCCTGTGTATATGTGCATAGCTGTGTGTGTTGCTGTGTGTATATGTGTATATTGCTGTGTGTGTTGCTGTGTACATGTGGCTGTGTGTGTCCCTGTGCACGTGTGTGTTGCTGTGTGCATGTGGCTGTGTGTGTCCCTGTGTACGTGTGTGTTGCTGTGAATGTGTGTCTGTGTGTGTCCCTGTGTGTACTGCTGTGCTTCCATGCATGTTGCTAGCCTTCCTACTTCCCCATTTTCTTTCGACTGGATCCATGTCTGCACTCCTCGCTGCCATGGGCGCCCCCAGAAAGCATCAGCCTCCCCCTGCCGTGCCCCTCACCCAGGAGCAGAGTTGAGGCGCTGCTGCCCCTCTCCTGCAGCCTGCCTCGGGGCCAGGTGAGTGACCCTCACAGCACTGTCTGGGCTACGCAGGGAGCCCTCTCTGATCATGCACCCAGGAATGCTGGGCTGAGCACCATCAACGTGCAGGGACAGAGACCAGGTGAGCCCGCGTGTGCTCTGTGTAGCTGCGGCCAGTCACGCAGGTGCCCTTGGCGTAGGCTGATGAGGACTACGGGTCGGTCACACACTGCCAAAGCCATCATCCAGGAAACTGAGTCAGCACCAATGGCAAAGGCACCCACACCTGCACTGAAGAAGCCACAAAGCCACCTTCAACCAGCTTCTGACTCACATTTCCCTCTCTCTCCCTCTGGGCCCCCTCCCTTCCCTTTCTCCTTCTCCTACCTCCCAGAAATGAGGCACATTGCCATTCTCCAAAAAATTAAAATGTACTTGTAAAAACAAAAGAGAGAAATGCTGAACAAGAGACCAGGCCTCTGATTTCCGTGGCCCCTCTCCAGCTCCAGCTCCTCCAGGTCTGGCATGCTTTAAGACGAGAGGCCAGGCCCCTGCCAACCTTCAGGGAGCTACTCACCTGGTGCACACCCCTCTCTCAGCCTCTGTGGACTCCATGGGCACCCCAGGGGACAAAGCCTGTGGGCGGCAGAGCACACGCACAGGGACCTCCCCTTGCTGCCCTCGCAGGATCCTTCCCCACCCAAGTGAGTGTGTGCCACGCAAAACAAAGCTTCCAGACCCCCTGGCCTCTGCGGCCCCTGAACCTAGTCCTTCACACCATCTGTAGCTCCAAGCACCATGAGGGATTTGCAGAACGGGAAGTTAGCAGCAGTGCTGTCTGACAGAATTTTCTACAGAGACGGGAATGGTCTGTGTCCAACACAGCGGTGCTGGCTGCATGCTGAAATGTGGCCAGCGTGACAGAGGAACCGAAGTCTTTTTTAACAGCACAGAAGTAATTTTGTTCATTTATCTTGAAAGGCGAAAAGATACAGAGACAGAGATCTCCCATCTGTTGGTTCACTCAACAAAGGCCCACCACAGCCAGTGTTGGGCAAGACCAAAGCCAGAAGTCCAGAACTCCATCCTGGCCTCCCACATGGGTAGCAGGGACCTAAATGCTTGATCCATCACTGAGTTCTCTTGGGGTACACGTTAGCAGGAAGCTAGAACAGGCATGGAGCCAGGACTGGGAGTCAGGACTTGAACCCATAGCCCTCCAAAATAAGAGACAAGTGGCCCAGGCAGCATCTTAAGCACTATGAATATAACCTGTCCTTGAATTTTTACACAAATATTTACATTTGAAATAATTTAAACTTAACTCACCACAAGTGGCTAATGACTACCATAATGGGCAATTCAAGTTTGTAAAATAGCAATCACCATAAGAAATGTACCATCATTTATTCAGTGCTGTGTTTTAAACACTATCCTACAGTAAGCAGTCAAATATAGGTAGTGGTGGTAGTGATTATATTTTTCTTAATTTTTATTTGAGAGGTAGAGAGACAGACAGGCAACACTCCCATCTGATGGTTTACTTCCTAAATGCCTGCAACAGTGGGGCTCAAAGCCTGGAGCCAAGAACTTAATCTAAGTCTCCCACATGGGTGGTAGGAACCCAATTAAGCCATCCCATTGTCTCCCAGTAAGAACTAGAGCTGGGAGCTGGAGCAAGGTATCCAATCCATATTTACAACCATATGGAACCCAGGCATCTCACCCATGGTCTTAACCACCAGGCTAAATGCTCACCTGTTACTGTCTTTAGATCTGCCACTATCTCTATAAAATAGATCTTACTGTAACTCTTTCAGAAGTAAGAGAGATTATCTCTTACCAGTGAACCTCAGAGAGGATCAGCAACATTCACAAAGTCCCACAGCTGATAGACCGTGAAACCAGCGTGTGTTCAAACCGTCATCTGTGATTCCAACCCCGAATGCCACGCACCACAGTCTGCTGAGCAAGCACTGGTTGAATTTCTCTATACACAAGGCATGGAGGGGGATGCAAGCAAGTACAGCCATGGTCCCCATAAGCAAGGAGCTTGCGGTGTAGACAGAGTTGAACACACGCATAAAACCAAAATCACCACAGCAGGCACTCAAGATGGCTGCCAATCAGTCCAATGAGTGATCCATGCTGCAGTGGCCTAGGCTGGGTACCAGGGTGACCAAGAAAGTCAAAGATACATAGCTGAAAATGCCAGTGTAAGCTGTACCTGGTTTGTTTATTTTTTTCCCCAAAGAAGCCTTTTATTTAATGAGTACAGATTTCTTAAGTACAACTTCAGGAATATAGTGATTCTTCCCACCATACCCGCCTTCCCACCCCATCTCCTGCTCCGTCTCCCACTTCCAGTCCCATTCTCCATGAAGATTCATTTTTGGGGCCCAGGCTGTGGCACAGTGGGATAAGCCTCCGCCTACGGTGCCAACATCCCATACAGGCTCCAGTTTGAGTCCCAGTGGCTCCATTTCCGACCCAGCTCTCTGCTGTGGTCGGGGAGAGCGGCAGAGGATGGCCCAGGTGCTTGGGCCCCTGCACCCATGTGGAAGACCTGGGGGGAAGCTCCTGACTCCTGGCTTCTGATTGCTCAGCACCAGCCCTTGTGGCCATCGGGGAAGTGAGCCAGCAGATGGAGGACTTCTCTCTCTCTGCCTCGGTCTCTCAGTAACTCTGCCTTTCAAGTAAAAATGAATGGATCTTTAGAACAAAAAAGGATTCATTTTTCAATTTACTTTATGCACAGAAGACCAATTCTATACTAAGTAAAGATTTCAACATTTGGCACGTGTGTGTGCATGCACACACACATACACACACACAACTGTTTGAGAACAAGTTTTACAGTTAATTCTTACGATACAACTCGTTGAGGTCAGAGGTCTTGCAGGGGAAATAAATGCACAGTGATTCCTGCTGTTAATTTAACAATTAACACACCTATGTATGACATCAGTGATCACCCGAGGCTCTTGACACAAGCTATCTAGCATATGGAAGCCTTTTCAATCCACAATCTCAGCCAATATTTAGACAAGGCCATAAGCAAAGTGGAAGTTCTCTCCTCCCTTCAGAGAAAAGTACATTCTTCTTTGATGGCCACTTCTTTCCACTGAGATCTCCCTCACAGAGATCCTACATGTATGACATTTTTTTTTCCTACCACAGTGTCCTCGATTTCCATATCTGGAATGCTCTCACGGGCTTTTGGCCGGCCAGACCAGACTACCTTAAGGGTTGATTCTGAGGTGAGAGTGTTATTTAAAGTGACTGCCATTCTTATGAGTCTGCTGTGTGGACTGCTTCCCATGTTGGAATATTCTCCCCCTTTTAATTCTATTATTATTACCAGACACTTGATCTTATTATATGATCCCTTTAATACTTAATCCTATCTACATGATCATTTTAACACTTAATATGGTCACTTCAACACTTAAGATAGTATTTTTATCACCAAGCTTAATGGGGTTTGGGGTCCAATGGCAAGTTTTTAAAATGTAGCCTTACAAGTAAGTCTGGGCAGGCGCCATGGCTCACTTGGTTAACCCTCCGCCTGCAGCGCTGGCATCCCATATGGGCTCTGGGTTCTAGTCCCGGTTGCTCCTCTTCCAGTCCAGCTCTCTGCTGTGGCCAGGGAAGGCAATGGAGGATGGCCCAAGTGCTTGAGCTCCTGCACCTGCATGGGAGACCAGAAGGAAGCACCTGGCTCCTAGCTTCGAATTGGTGCAGCGCCGGCCATAGCAGCCATTTGGGGAGGGAACCAACGGAAGGAAGACTTTTCCCTCTGTCTCTCTCTCTCTCTCACTGTCTAACTCTACCTGTCAAATAAAAAAAAATTTAAAAAAAAAAAAGTCCATAGGAATGTATGCAGAACTATACAGCATGATAGTTACAAACCTACTCCTCACTCTCTTGTTCCAACTCTTATTTTTCACTGAGATCTCTTTTCAATTGAAATTATACACATTTGATTAATTCTAGGTTAAGTAAAGAGTTCAACAAACAGTATGAAGAAGAAAAAAAAAATGTTCTTCAACAGTTAAGGCAGTTCAGGACATTGCTTCCCAAAGTGTCAATTTTACTTCTACAGATTTCCTTTTAGGTGTTCTGTTAGGTATCACAGATCAGGGAGAACATGTGGTATTTGTCCCTTTGGGACTGGCTTATTTCACTCAGTATGATGTTTTTCAGATTCTGGTGTTTTGTTGCAAATGACTGGATTTCATTTTTTTTAACTACTAAGTAGTATCCCATAGAGTACATATCCCATAATTTATTAATCCAGACTTCAGCTGATGGGCATTTAGGTTATTCCATGTCTTAGCTATTGGGAATTGAGCTGCAATAAACATGGGGGTGCAGATAACTCTTTTATTTGATGATTTCATTTCCCTGGGGTAAATTCCCAGGAGTGGATGGCTGGGTCATATGGTAGGTCTATATTCAGATTTCTGAGTTATCTCCAAACTGATTTCCATAGTGGTTTTACCAGTTTACATTCCTACCAACACTGGATTAGAATATTTTTCCTCCACATCCTGGCCAGCATTTGTTGTTTGTTGATTTCTGTATGAAAGCCATTCTATCTGGGGTGAGGTGCAACCTCATTGTGGTTTTGATTTGCATTTTCCTGAAGGCTAGTGATCCTGAACATTTTTTCATGTGTTGGCCATTTGGACTTCCTTGATTGAAAAATGTCTGTTTATGTCCTTGGCCCATTTCTTAGCACAGTTGTTTGTTTTGTTGTTGTGGAGTTTCTTGATCTCTTTATAGATTCTGGTTATTAATCCTTTATCAGTTGCATTGTTTGCAAATAATTTCTCTCATTCTGTGGGTTGCCTCTTCACTATCCTGAGTGTTTCTTTTGCAGTGCAGAAGCTTCTCAATTTGAAGTAATTCCATGTGTTGATTTTGGCTTTGATTGCCTGTGCCTCTGGGGTCTTTGCCAAGAACACTTTGCCTGTGCCAATGTCTTTCAGGGTTTCTCAGATGTTCTCTAGTAATTTGATGGTATTGTGTCATAGGTTTAGATTTTTAATCCATGTTGAGTGGATTTTTGTGTAAGGTGTAAGGTAGGGGTCCTGCTTCATATTTTTGCATGTGGAAATCCAGTTTTCTCAGCACCATTTTTTGAAGAGACTGTCCTTGCTCCAGGGATTGGTTCTAGCCCTTTTGTCAAATATAAATTGCTTATAGATGCTTGGATTGATTTCTGGCACTTGTATTCTGTTCCATTGGCCTCTCCATCTGTATTTGTACCAGGCTGGTTTGAGTATAACTGCCTTGTAGTATGTCTTGAAATCTGGTGTTGTGATACCTCCGGCTTTGTTTTTGTTCTGTAAGATTGCTTTATCTATTCAAGGTCTCTTGTGTTTCCATATGAATGTCAGCACCTCTTTTTCTAGATCTGAGAAGAATGTCTTTGGTATTTTGATTGATATCACACTGAATCTGTAAATTGCCTTCAGATGAATGGACATTTTGATGATACTGATCCTTCCAATCCACAAACATGGAAGATTTTTCTATTTTTTTGCATCTTCTCCTATTTCTTTCTCTAATGTCTTGTAATTCTAATTGTAGAGATCTTAGACATTCTCAGTTAAATTTATTCCAAGGTATTTGATTTTTTTTTACATAGCTAGTATGAATGGGATTGATCTTAGAAGTTCTTTTTCAGTCGTGGCAATGTCTGTGTATACAAAGGCATGTAAGTTTGTTTATTTTTTCAAAAAACCAGCTCTTCCTTTTGATGATCCTTTGTATCATTTTTGATTCAATTTTGTTGATTTCTTTAATCATTTCTTTTCTCCTACTAGTTTTGAGTTTAGTTTGCTGCTGTTTTTCTAGATCCTTGAGATGCACTGATAGTTCATTTATTTGGTGCTTTCCGATTTCTTGATGTAGGCACCTATTGCTATAAACTTTCCTCTTAACACTGCTTTTGCTGTATCCCCTTGGTTTTGTTATGTTGTGTTATCATATTCCTTTGCTTCCAGAAATTTTTTTATTTCTCTTTTGATTTCTTCTATGACCCACTGTTCACTCAGGAAGATGTTGTTTAGTCTCCATGTGTTTGCATATGCTCTAGAGATTCCTGAGTTGTTGATTTCCAGCTTCAGTGCCTTGTGATCCTAGAAGATGCATGGTATGATTCTGATATTTTTGAATTTGCTGAGACTTGCTTTATGGCTTAGTATGTGGTCAGTCCTAGAGAAGGTTCCAAGCACAGGTTAGAAGAATGTGTATTCTGCAACTATAGGATGAAAAGTTCTGTAGATATCTGTTAGGTCCATTTGGTCTATAGTATCAATTAATTCCACTGTTCCCTTGCTATTTTCTGTCGGGGTGATTTGCCTATTGCTAAAAGTGGGGTATTGAAATCCCCCATTATTATTGTATTGGAGTCTATGTCTCCCTTAAGATCTCTTAGTATTTCTTTTAAATAGCCAGATGCCCTGTAATTAGGAGCATATGCATTTCTAATACTCACATCTTCCTGTTGAATTGATCCCTTAATGATTACATAGTGCACTTCTTTGTCTCTTTCAACAGGTTTTGTGTTAAAGTCTATTTTGTCTGCTCTTAGAATGGCTACACGAGCTCTTTTGTGGTTTCTGTTAGCATGGAACATCTTTTTCCATCCTTTCACTTTCAGTCTGCATTCATTTTTGTTAGTCATATGTGTTTCTTGTAGGCAGCAAATAGATGGGATTTGTATTTTAATCCAGTCAGCCAGCCTGTATCTTTTAACTGGCGAGTTGAGTTCATTTGCCTCAAGGTGACTATTGATAAGTAATGGCTTTGCCCTGCCATTTTTCCACAAATATTCCTATTTTACTTTGGATTTCCTTTGTACTTTTACTGATGATTTTCTGCCTTTACCTTCTTCTGTAGTGAGGACCATGTTTCTGTGTTTCTGTGTGCAGCACATCCTTAAGCATCTTTTGCAATGCTGGATGGATGGTGACACATTCTTTTGATTTCTGTTTGTCATAGAAGGTCTTTATTCCATCTTCGTTCATAAATGAGAGCTTTGCAGGGTACAGTATTCTGAGTTGACAGTTCTTTTGTGTTAAGATTTGGACTATATTTCGCCATTCTCCTAACCTGTAGGGTTTCTGATGAGAAGTCTTCTGTGAGTCTAATTGGATATCCTATGAAAGTAATCTGGAGTTTCTCTCCTACACAGCAATCTAAAAAGATTTAGAATCTTTTCTTTATGTTTTACTGGGGAGAGTTTGATTACAATGTGTTGTGGTGAAGACCTTTTCTGGTCATATCTATTAGGAATTCTATGTGGCTCCTGTACTTGGTTGTCCTTTTCTTTCTCCAAACTGGGATAATTTTCTGTTATTATTTCACTAAAACGACTTTCTAATCCTTTCTCCTTCCACACCTTCAGTAACTCTGAGAACCCATTATGTTGGTTCGTTTGGTAGTATCCTTATAAATTACTAACAGTGTTTTTTAAGTTCTCATTTCTTCTTCTTGTGTTTGTTCTGACTGTATCATTTCCTGTGCTTTGTCTTCTAAGTCAGATATTCTTTCTTTTGTTTCAGCAATTCTATTGTTAAGGCTTTCCACTGCATTTTTTTTTTGTTCTACTGAATTATTCATCTCCAAGATTTCATTTTGATTTTTCTTTAAGATCTCAATTTTGTGGGAGAAATTTTCTTTCAGGTCACATACAGATTTCATTAGTTTGTGCATTTGCTTCTGATTACTTATAAGTAATTCTACGATCAATTTTTTGAATTCCATTTCTGGCATTTCTTCCATCTCATCATGTTCACAATCTGGTATTGAAGTGTTGTGTTCTTTTGTGGGCATGATGCTGTCTCCTTTATTTGTGTAGAGTTTCCTCTGCTGTTTTCTCCCTAACTCTTCCCTGAGACTGCACTCTTTCTACTTTTTTAAACTATCTTCTCCTAGACCAGAGCAGCAAGCTCACTCCCTACTCCACCATCTTAATCCAATCCTTGTACATGGTTTTATATATAATGGGGAGGGATCCCATTGCATAAAAGTTAATGACATCAGCTTTAAAATCAGAAAAACCTAGGTTCAAATCCTGTTTTGCTGGCTGCTTTTCATAAGTCCTTGGACAAGTTAATTAATTTTGAAACCTCAATATCTTCATCAATAAAAGAAGGATAATAATTATACTTGTCACTGTGATGAATAAATGAAATAACATATAAAACTGAGCGGGAAGTGGGGCAGATGTTGTGGTGCAGTGTTAAGATGCCACTTGGGACACTTACATCCTGTACCTAAGTGCCTGGGTTCAAGTCCCTGCTCTGTTTTGGATCCAGCTTCCTGCTACTGTGCACCCTGGGAGGCAACAGGTGATAATCCAAGTACTTGGGTCCCCATCATCCAAGTGGAAGACCTGGATTAAGTTCTTAATATCCCTCTCTCTCTACCTCTCTTTGCCTTCAAAATAAATAGAACTTAAAAAAAAATACAGAGCCTACAATGGCTCCAGCAAATAGGCAGTGTTCAATAAACAAATGAGACAGGGAAGGTAAAATAATCTATCTTCCTAGAAAATGAAATTCAACAGAACAGCTACCACCCTGCAGGGCCAGCCACTCCCTCTACTTGGTGCAGGCCAACAGTCAGGACCACAATCTAACAGACAGAAACAGTAGCTAATTTCATGCTCTGTCGTCTGAATTGCAAAGCACCATTGCATGAGAAATGCAAACAGCGCCACAGGGTTACCAGGTTCTCCTCCCTAAAGATCTCCCTACTTGTGCTGCTTGCCCTAATACTAGACCCCACTTGCTCACTGGGGCCCCATCCTGCCTTTACCAAGCCCCTGGCTGCACTGGTGGTTGAGTAGGTCTCTGGAGCACATCATCCCTGCAGAGCCCCACACCCACTTCCGCCCCCACCAAAACATGGCAGCAACAGCTGGTGCAGTCTCCCTGCTCCGCTCCATAACTTCATTTCACTCCCAGCTCTACAACTTGCCTTACAATGATCTCATTACCCATAACCTTGCTGTAATGAGTTTTAATCTGCCTCATATTAATGCAAAGCACTGTCATTAGCCCCCTTGGCTTCTGGTTTGAGGATGGGGGCAGTGAGTAGCTAATAAGACAAACTCCATGGTGATTAGTTATTGACTTGGCCAAGTGCAGTAAAGGCCCAGGGATATAACTCCTGACTGGAGTCTGACACCCTGGGAGTGAGGAACCCCAAACTTCACAGCAAGGGACTGATGTCAAACTCAATCAGAACTGGGCAGTATCTCTGGGTGCAGGGATGCTGACAGAGAGGAAAGAGACACCCGCACAAGGGGACTTCTGGAAGTTTGTAGAAAATGGAATTAAAAGATGTTTATGTTGCTGTAAAAAATTTTGAAATCCATGCATAGTTTTTTTTTTCATATTATACATTTTCCATAAACTTTCTGAAGACCCCTTATACAATTTCAAAAAATTTTGTACCAAAATAAGAGCATTATTTAATTGCATCTCTTCATAAAGCCTTGGAAGCACCTTCATACATACCCCTCACAGATATGGGAAGAAGAAGGGGACAGCGAAAGAGAAGGCAACACAGAGACCACAAAACAGAACTCTGATTAATTCTTTCAGTGACAGACTCAAGGATCAAAGGACTGAAATGTGAACAGTGAAATCTCCAGGCTGTAGAACTGTAACAGCATTTTTCATTGGTCTCTCCCATCTTCTCCAAACTTCTTGCAATGAACGTCTGTCAGTTATGGGGGAGAATTTCTTTTGACCCATCTTTTCTTTGGCATCTTCTGGGAATGGAAAAGCCCAGAGACTTCCCAGCCTCCCAGCTTTAAACACAGAAGACTCTGAGACCAGTATTGTGGTGCCATGGATTAACCCACCATCTGTGGTGACGGCATTCCATATGGGCACTGGTTCAATCCATCAATCAATCAATCTTGTTTAAAAAATGCACAAGACTTTTGCCAGCATGTGCCAAAGCAGGTGAAGCTGTTGCCTTCAATGGCAGGATACCAGATGGCCTCTGGTTCATGTCCCAGCTGCTCCACTGTACATCCAGCTCCCTGCTGATGGCCGGGGAAAGCAGCAGAAGATGGCTCAAGTGTTTGAGAGACCTGGATGAAACTCCTGGCTCCTAGCTTCAGCCCAGCCCAGTGCTGGCCATTGCAGCCATCGGGGGAGTGAACAGCAGATGAAAGATCTCTTTCTCTGTCTCTCCCTTTCTCTGGAACTCTGACCTTCAAAATAAATAAATAACGTGGCAGAGCACTGTGGTCCAAGTGGATGTTCTGGAGACAGAACACCTGCTCCTCCCCTCAGCAACAACAGAGCAGGCTGGGGCTATGGTCAGGGCCTCTCCTGTCATGTCAAGCTTTGCTTCAAGCTGTCATTCAGGCAACGAAGTTACACTCATCCTGTCTCAGGGGAAATAATGTAAGTTGCAATTCATAAATGTTTTGGAAGAGTCTGACCCCAGACTGCATGCCACTCTGACCATGCGTGGGACAGTTTTGTGGTTAACAGCATAGGGCATCGGATGCATCAGGTCTGTCCCGACTTCACCAGTTAGAGGCTGGTGACCATCGGCAGTTATCTAACTGCTCTTCACTTGGGTCTTCTCATCTAAAGACAAGAGTAATGCTAGTGCCTGCTCATGTGGCTGCTGTGAAGGTCCAAAGGAAACACAGATAAGGAAACACAGACATTCACAGAGCCAGCGTTGGCATCTCTACACTTACTACAAAGGGTACCTGGGATTACAATCAGGTATGGTAAGACAGACACACACAGAAATGGTTGTCACAAAGGAATGGGTTTTTACTCCCAAATCCCCAGAAGTAGGAGGCATGGCATCCCACGCAGAACCACACAAGGAAGCATCGGAGTTCGTCAGGAGACCAAGCAAGAGGGAAACATGAGGAGCAAGAGCCTTTGTGGTGGAGCCCATGGCAGGGAGTGAGGGAGACAATGCAGAACAGCTGGGGGATTTAGTAGAGGATATGAAAACACGTCAGTGCTTAAATGTCTAACCACAGATATGGATGGAGGACAGTGCAGGGAGAGGCAGCAGGTGAATGGGGGACAAGGAGAAGGAGAGAGACTCAGAGAATCCCAATCAAACTCTAGAGATGAAAAACACATCAGATGGAATTCATGGCATATTAGACATTGCAGAGGGGAAGAAAAGACTAGTTAACTTGAAAACCTAACAATAAACTATTCAAAATGAAATAGTGGGGAAAACTTAGTGAGAACCAAGCTACTTAGCTTTGATTGATTTTCACCAGTGAGCTGTGGGACAAAGCCAAGCAGTCTGGCAGATGTGCAGGAAAATCACAAAGCAAAGGAGATGGGAGGGGTGGGGAAAAAATAACCAAAGAAAGAGTGCATGAAAGTTTTTTCAATTTTATTTCTTTAGGTATAAATCAACAGATCCAAGAACATCTACAAGCCCCAAGCTCAAGAAATATAAAGAAACCTACATAGCGGCTGGCATCGTGCCTCTGATTGCAATACTGGCATCCCACATCAGGGTGCCAGTTCAAGTCCCAGCTGCTCCGCTTCCGATCCAGCTCCCTGTGAATGTGTCTGGGAAAGCAGAAGATGGCGGCCCAAGTGCTTGGGCCCCTGCCACCCATGAAGGAAACCCGGATGAAGTTCCAGGGTCCTGACTTCAGCCCTGGCCACTGCAGCCATTTGAGGAGTGAACTGGGGAATGGAAGATCTGTGTGTATTGTGCATCTAATGTATATTTGTGTTTGTGATGCGATGTGTCTCTCTCCCTCTCTCTGTGTCACTTGGCTTTTCAAACAAATACATCCTCAAAAACAAAAACAAAAAAATACATAATGACATTGTTTAAAGCAGTGCTAGGCCGGCGCCGCGGCTCAACAGGCTAATCCTCCGCCTAGCGGCGCCAGCACTCCAGGTTCTAGTCCCAGTAGGGGCGCCGGATTCTGTCCCCGTTGCCCCTCTTCCAGGCCAGCTCTCTGCTGTGGCCAGGGAGTGCAGTGGAGGATGGCCCAAGTACTTGGGCCCTGCACCCCATGGGAGACCAGGAGAAGCACCTGGCTCCTGGCTTTGGATCAGCGCGGTGCGCCGGCCGCAGTGTGCCATCCGCGGCGGCCATTGGAGGGTGAACCAACGGCAAAGGAAGACCTTTCTCTCTGTCTCTCTCTCTCACTGTCCACTCTGCCTGTCAAAAAGAAAGGAAGGAAGGGAGGGAGGGAGGGAGGGAGGGAGGGAGGGAGGGCAGTGCTAAACAGAAAATGTTAAAGAAAAAACAAATCCAGAGCAAAAAAAGAGACAAAAGACAAAGGAGCAAAGATAAAAATAACAACAGAGGCTTGCATTATGGTTTAGCAGGTAAAGCCACCACCTGCGACACAGGAGTCCTGGCTGCTCCACTTCCAATCCAGCTCCCTGCTGAAAAAGCAGTGGGAGCCAACCCAACTGCTTGGGCCCTGCACCCGCGTGGGAGACTGGGAAGAAGCTCCTGGCTCCTGGCTTCAGCCTGGCCCATGGTCAACAGCTGCAGCCGTCTGTGGAGTGAATAAACAGATGGAAAATTCTCTCTCTCTCCTTGTAACTCAACTTTCAAATAAATAAATAAACCTTTAAAAAAAAAAAAAGAACAGCAGTAGATTTTTCAGCAGAAAAACAAGCAGAAGTTAGTGAATCAACAGCTCTGAAAGTATTGAAAGAAAATCCAGCATTCTATACCCAGCAAAGACATCCTTCAAAAACAAAAGTGAAATAAAGTCTCTGAGACATAAAAGCTGACAGAATTCACCTCCCTGCACTCCATGAATATCAAACACCCCTTCAGGCAGAAGGAACAGACACCAGAGAAAGTAACTTCATGGGTAAATATACAAGAATTTTTCCTTCTTCTTTTTTTTTTTTTTTATCTCTTTAAAAGATAAGTAACTGGGGCCAGAACTGTGGTATAGCAAGTTGAACTGTCTGTGATGCCAGCATCCCATGTGAGCACTAATTAGAGTCCCAGCTGCTCCACTTTTTTTTTATTTGAAAGGCAGAGTTACAAAGAGAGGAGGAGAGGGAGACACACACACACACAGAGAGAGAGAGAGAGAGACAGAGAGAGAGAGAGAGACAGAGAGAGAGACAGAGAGAGAGAGAGAGAGTGTGTGTGTGTTTCCATCCACTGGTGTTGGGTCATGCCAAAATGCCAAAGCCAAGAGCCAGGAGCTTCTTCCAGGTCTCCCACACAAGTGCTGAAGTGCCATCTTCCAATGCTTTCCTAGGCATTAGGCACTTCAGCAGGGAACTGGATCAGAAGAGGAGCAGCCAGGTTTCGAACCACTGTCCGTACAGGATGCCAGCCCCAGCCCTGCTGCTCTGCTTCTGAGCCAGCTCTCTGCTAATGTGCCTAGGAAGGCAGCCCATGTGGCTTCAGCCTGGTCCAATCCTGGCCATCTGAGGAGTGAGTCAGTGAACAGAAGCTTGCTCACTCGCTCGCTCGCTCTCTCTGTCTCTCTCTGTCCCTGCAGATGGAAGATCCCTCTCTCTCTCTCTTCCTTTCTCTCTCTTAACCCTGCCTTTTAGATAAATAAATGTTTAAAAAAAGATAAGTAACTGCTTAAACAAAATAGTAACAGTGTCACACAGAGCTTATGACATGTAAAAATATTAAATCAACACCACAAAGACTGGAAGAAAGAAAGGGAAGCATACTCCGAATTCTGATATTCTATGAAGTGGTATAATATCACTTAGATATGGACTGTGACAAGCTAAGATGAGTAGTATAAACTAAAGCAATCATTAATAAAAAGAATTATAATTCACAAAACAACAATGGAAATAAATGGAACATAAAAAATATTCAACCTTGGGGCCAGCGGTGCAGCACAGTGGGTTAAGCCACCATTTAAAATGTCAGCATCCCATGTGGGTGCCAATTCAAGTCCTGGCTGCTCCACATCTGATGCAGTGTCTTGCTAATTGCCTGGGAAAGCAGGGTAATATGGCACAAGTGCTTGGAACCCTGCACCCACGTGGTCAACCCAGATGGAGTTCCAGGCTCCTGGCTTCAGCCTGGTCCAGCCCTGGCTGTTGCCAGCATTTGGGGAATTGAACCAGCAACTGGAAGACCTCTTTCTCTTCATGTCTCTCACTCTCTTTCTGTAACTCTGCCTTTCAAATAAATAAATCTTTAAAAACAGAGAGAGAAAGAAAATACTCAATCCAAAAGAAAGCATGAGGGAGGAAAACAAGAAATAAAAAATAGGGCAAATAAATTCAGCTAGATAAAAGATATAAATCTAATCATACCAATAATCCCATCAAGTGCAAACGATATAAAACTCTCAATTAAAAATCAGAGGTTGGGGAGCACATTCGATACAGCAGTGGAGACACTGGGTCAGATGCCTGTCTCATATTGCAGTGTCTGGGTTCCATACTCAGCTTCGGCTCCCAAGCCCAGCTTCCTGTTAGTGCAGGCCCTGGGAGGCAATGATGATGGTGCAAGTGATTGGGTTCCTGCCACCTACACGGGAGAGCTAGACCAAGTTTGCCCCCAACACTGACTTTTGAGGACATTGGGGAATGTATCATGGATGGAAGAGCTCTGTGTGTGTCTTTGCCTTTCAAATAAAATGAAAAAAATAAATAAATAAAAAATAAAAATTTTTTTAAGTTAGGGATTGGCAAACAGGATAAAAAATAAAGACCCAAGTATATATTGCCTACAAGAAGTGTTCTTTAAATATAAAAGTGCAAATATGTTAAATGTAAAAAGGTAGAAAAATATACACTATGCCAACGCTAATCAAAAGAAAGGTAGAATAGCTGTATTTCTATCACACAAAATTGATTTCAGAGGAGAGGATATTAACAAGCATAAAGAAGGTCACTTCATAATGATAAAGAGGTCAATCCTTCAGAAGATATACAACCCTCATCATTTATGTACCAAATAACAGAGCTTCAAAACGCATGACGCAAAAACTAATGGACCTGCAAAGAGGAACACAAACATCCATAATCATAGTCATAGATTTCAACACCTGTCTCTCAATGATAGAATTAATAGGGATTGGATTAAGATGGCGGAGTAGGGAGGGAGTTTTCTGCCCGAGTCTGGGAGAAGACAGTTTATAAAAATGGAAAGAGTGCAGTCTCAAGAAGAGTTAGGGAGAAAACAGCAGAGGAAACTCCATAAACTGAAGGAACACAGTGGACCTGCGTGGAGGGTGAAGAGGCGCACAACTTAGGACCCCACCAGCCGAGAGCCTCCGCACCAGCACTGGAGAGCACGGTGTGAGCAGGCTGCGACAGCCCAAGCCACTGGCGAAAAAGCAGCAGGAAGAGCTGTGAGGGAACCCGGCTTGGAGCCCCGTGGGAGACAGCGTGCCTGCCAAACTAGAGGAGAAAAAACAAAGGGAAGGCACATTTTCTCTCTCCCTGATCATCCGGCAAAGGAGCCCTGTAACAAGCTGACAGAGAGCAGGTGCCATTTTGGACAATGTAACAACTGTGCCAGCGCGTGTCTGTACCCAGCAACCAGCCAATGGAGATTCCTGCCTCTGGTAGGGAGAACAGACTGGGGGCGTGGTGCTCTTGACTGTGAGAGGCTGTGTGCCAGGACTGTGAAAACACTGAGGCTGTGTGGGAGGACTCACGGTGTGGCTGGGACCTTGGGCAGTCACTGTGGGAGGCTCCACAAGCTAAGGGCTCCCTGGTTACCTGGGGAGAGACACTGCTGGGGAATCTGAGCTCACAGTGAGCACTGCACAGTCTTTGTACGGTCCTGTGGCAGAGCAGACTACTAATATACTCACAGGGTCTACCACCCAGCACTGGTCTCCTTCCAGGAGAGGAGCTCAGCTGAGTCTATGCCAATAGACAAGAAGAAACCTCACCTCTGATTTAAAAAAAGGGACATTTACCATGCCAAACCTGGGGGTGTCTTCTAAGACACACCTTCACTCTGCAGCACTGAACAGAGATCCCTGGCCACTCTCACCACACACCTCTAGGTATTCCCTGAAAACAGACACTCCACTAATCTGATCAGACATAGTCCAAAGATAAAAGCCACCACATAGAAAAATCAAAGAAGAACCCAAGAGTATCCCCACAAATGCCAAAAACAAAAGCACCAACCCAAGAAAGAAGAACAAGGAAGACAACATGACACCCCCAAAAGAACACAACACCTCAATACTAGATTGTAAAGATAATGAGATTGAAGAAATGCCAGAAATAGAAAAAAATCGATCATAGGATTACTTACAAGTAATCTGAAGCAAACACGCATGAACTAATGAAATGAAATGACATGAAAGAAATTTTTCCCACGAAATTGAGATCTTAAAGAGAAATCAAAATAAAATCTTAGAAATGAAGAATTCAACAGAACAGATAAAATACAGTGGATAGCCTTAATAACACAATTGGTGAAGCAGAAGAAAGAATATCCAACTTAGATGACAAAGCACAGGAAATTACACAATCAAACCGAAAACAAGAGGAGGAAATGAGAAAACTAAAAAATACTGTTGGGAATTTACAGAATACTATCGATGACCCAACATACAGGTTCTAGGAGTTCCTGAGAAAGAATTAGAAGGCCTTTTTAGTGAAATAATAATGGAAAATTTCCCCAATTTGGAGAAAAAAGGGGCATCCAAGTACAGGAAACACATAGAACTCCAAATAGACATGACCAGAAAAGATCTTTACCATGACACATTATAATCAAACTCTCCACAGTAAAACATAAAGAAAATATTCTAAACGGTGCACGAGAGAAACACCAAATAACTTTCAGATGATCTCCAATTAAACACACAGTGGACTTCTCATCAGAAACCCTACAGGTTAGGAGATGATGGTAAGATATGTCCAAGTATTAAAAGAAAAAAACTGCCAACAGAGAATACAAAAACTGCGAAGCTCTCATCTATGAACAAAAGTGAAATAAAGACCTTCTATAACAAACAAACTTAAAAAAATTTGTCACCACCTGTCCAGCCCTGCAGAAGATGCTTAAGGATGTGCTACACACAGAAACACAGAAACATGGTCCTCACTACAGAAGAAGGTAAAGGCAGAAAATCTATCAATAAAAGTACAAAGGAAACCCAAAGTAAAATAGGAATATTTATGGAAAAATGGCAGGGCAAAGCCATTACTTATCAATAGTCACCTTGAGGCAAATGAACTCAACTCGCCAGTTAAAAGATACAGGCTGGCTGACTGGATTAAAATACAAATCCCATCTATTTGCTGCCTACAAGAAACACATAGGACTAACATAAATGAATGCAGACTGAAAGTAAAAGGATGGAAAAAGATGTTCCATGCTAACAGAAACCAAAAAAGAGCTTGTGTAGCCATTCTAAGAGCAGACAAAATAAACTTTAACACAAAACCTGTTAAAAGAGACAAGTGCATTATGTAATCATTAACAGAACAATTCAACAGGAAGATGTGAGTATTAGAAATGCATATACTCCTAGGCCGGTGCCGCGGCTCACTAGGCTAATCCTCCGCCTTGTGGCACTTGCACACTGGGTTCTAGTCAGATTCTGTCCCGGTTGCCCCTCTTCCAGGCCAGCTCTCTGCTGTGGCCCGGGAGTGCAGTGGAGGATGGCCCAAGTGCTTGGGCCCTGCACCCCATGGGAGACCAGGATAAGTACCTGGCTCCTGCCACCAGATCAGCGAGGTGCGCCTGCCATAGCGCGCCAGCCGCGGCGGCCATTGGAGGATGAACCAACGGCAAAAGGAAGACCTTTCTCTCTGTCTCTCTCTCTCTCACTGTCCATCTGCCTGTCAAAAAAAATAAAATAAAATAAAATAAAATAAAGAAATATTAAGAGATCTAAAGGGAGACACAGATTCCAATACAATAATAATGGGGGATTTCAATACCCCACTTTTAGCAATGGACAAATCACACAGACAGAAAATAGCAAGGAAATAGTGGAATTAACTGATACTATAGGCCAAATGGACCTAACAGATACCTATAGAACTTTTCATCCTATAGTTGCAGAATACACATTCTTCTAACCTGTGCTTGGAACCTTCTCTAGGACTGATCACATACTAGACCATAAAGCGAGTCTCAGAAAATTCAAAAAAATCAGAATCATACCATGCATCTTCTAGGATCACAAGGCACTGAAGCTGGAAATCAGCAACTCAGGAATCTCTAGAGCATATGCAAACACATGGAGACTAAACAACATCTTCCTGAGTGAACAGTGGGTCATAGAAGAAATCAAAAGAGAAATAAAAAAATTTCTGGAAGCAAATGAATATGATAACACAACATAACAAAACCAAGGGGATACAGCAAAAGCAATGTTAAGAGGAAAGTTTATAGCAATAGGTGCCTACATCAAGAAATCAGAAAAGCACCAAATAAATGAACTATCAGTGCATCTCAAGGATCTAGAAAAACAGAAGCAAACTAAGTTCAAAACTAGTAGGAGAAAAGAAATGATAAAAGAAATCAACAAAACTGAATCCAAATAAAATACAAAAGATCAGCAAAACGAAGAGCTTGTTTATAGAAAACATAAACAAACTTAACACACCTTTTGCACAACTAACCAAGGAAAGGAGAGAGAAGACCCAAATCAATAAAATAAAATGAAAAAGGAAATGTAACAGCAGATACCACAGAAATAAAATGAGTCATCAGAAATTACTACAAAGGGCTGTATGCCAGCAAAATGGGAAACCTAGAAGAAATGGATAGATTCCTGGACACATACAATCTACCTAAATTGAGCCATGAAGACTTAGAAAGCCTAACAGACCCATAACCAGGTAAGAAATTGAATCAGTAAGAAAGGCCCTCACAACAACAATAGCAAAAAAGATCTCTGCAATGAGTATCACAAAAGATTAGAGAAAGAAATAGAAAATACAAAATATGGAAAAATCTCCCATGTTCATGGATTGGAAGAATGAATATCATCAAAATATCCATTCATCTGAAGGCAACTTACAGATCCAATGTGATATCAATCAAAATACCACAGACATTCTTCTCAGATCTAGAAAAAAATGATGCTGACATTCATATGGAAACACAAGAGACCTTGAATAGATAAAGCAATCTTACAGAACAAAAACAAGCTGGAGGCATCACAACATCAGATTTCAAGACAGACTACAAGGCAGTTATACTCAAACCAGCCTGGTACAAATACAGATGGAGAGGCCAATGGAACAGAATACAAGTGCCAGAAATCAATCCAAGCATCTATAAGCAATTTATATTTGACAAAAGAGCTAGAACCAATCCCTGGAGCAAGGACAGTCTCTTCAACAAATGGTGCTGAGAAAACTGGATTTCCACATGCAGAAGTATGAAGCAGGACCCCTACCTTACACCTTACACAAAAATCCACTCAACATGGATTAAAGATCTAAACCTATGACACAATACCATCAAATTACTAGAGAACATTTGAGAAACCCTGCAAGACATTGGCACAGGCAAAGTGTTCTTGGCAAAGACCCCAGAGGCACAGGCAATCAAAGCCAAAATCAACACATGGAATTACTTCAAATTGAGAAGCTTCTGCACTACAAAAGAAACACTCAGAATAGTGAAGAGGCAACCAGCAGAATGAGAGAAATTATTTGCAAACTATGCAACTGATAAAGGATTAATAACCAGAATCTATAAAGAGATCAAGAAACTCCACAACAACAAAGCAAACAACTGTGCTAAGAAATGGGCCAAGGACATAAACAGACATTTTTCAATCAAGGAAGTCCAAATGGCCAACAGACACACGAAAAATGTCCAGGATCACTAGCCTTCAGGGAAATGCAAATCAAAACCACAGTGAGGTTGTACCTCACCCCAGATAGAATGGCTTTCATACAGAAATCAACAAACAACAAATGCTGGCCAGGATGTGGAGGAAAAATATTCTAATCCAGTGTTGGTAGGAATGTAAACTGGTAAAACCACTATGGAAATCAGTTTGGAGATAACTCAGAAATCTGAATATAGACCTACCATATGACCCAGCCATCCACTCCTGGGAATTTACCCCAGGGAAATGAAATCATCAAATAAAAGAGTTATCTGCACCCCCATGTTTATTGCAGCTCAATTCCCAATAGCTAAGACATGGAGTAACCTAAATGCCCATCAACTGAAGTCTGGATTAATAAATTATGGGATATGTACTCTATGGGATACTACTTAGTAGTTAAAAAAATGAAATCCAGTCATTTGCAACAAAACACCAGAATCTGAAAAACATCATACTGAGTGAAATAAGCCAGTCCCAAAGCATATGTTCTCCCTGATCTGTGATACCTAACAGAGCACCTAAAAGGAAATCTGTAGAAGTGAAATTGACACTTTTGAGAAACAATGATTTTCATAGCCCTTATCTTGACTGTCAAGGAACAGTTTTTGTTGTTGTTGTTGTTGTTTTCTTAATAGAGAATGGGACTAGGATGGAAGAGGGAGGAGGAGGTTTGGTGGGTGTGGGGGTGGAGAGTGGATATGATCAAAACAATCACTATATTCCTAAAGTTGTACTTTTGAAATTTGTATTCATTAAATAAAGTTTATTTAGGAAAAAATAAAAACAAAATAAAATATGAATCAAACTGGAAAAGAAAATAGAATAGGCAGAAGATGAGTGAGGATATAAAAGACTTGAACAGGGACCAGAGTTACGATGCAATAGGTTAAGCCACCACCTGCAACACTGGCATCCCATACGGGCATGGTTCAAGTCTCAGCTGCTCCCCTTCTAATCCAATTCCCTTCTAATACACTCAGGAAAGCAGCCAAAAGATGGCCCAAGTCCTTGGACCCCTGAACCCACATGGGAGACCCAAATGGAGTTCTAGGCTCTTTGTTCAGACCCAGCTGCTACAGCCATTTAGAAAGTGAACCAATGGATGGAAGAAAGAGCAATCTCTCTCTCTCTCTCTCTCTCTCTGGGTGTGTGTGTGTGTGTTCCTCTCTTTGTAACTCTGCCTTTCAAATAAATAAATAAGATTTGTAATAACAATAAGATTTGAACAAATACTATAAACCACATTGACCTGGCAGGTTTCTACAAGACACTTAGCCAATCATGGCAGAATGTGAGTACATTCTCTTCTAGGGCAGAAGGAACATTTACCAAGAGACCATATACTGGGCCATAAAGATAGTCTCAGTAAACTTAAAAGTATCAGGGGTGAGCATTTGGCCTAGCAGTTAAAGCACCCACATACCACACGGGAGTGCCTGCGATCGATTCCTGGTTCTGGTGACCAATTCCAGATTCCTACCAACAGGTAGGTTATGGCTCACATAGGTGGGTCCCTGCCACCCATGTGGGAGACCTGGACTGAATTCCCAGCTCCTGGTCTGGCCCTGGTCCAGTCTTGGAATATTAAAGCTTTAGGAAGGAAATGCATGTATTTACTATTTTGATTAAGGTTCTATTCTTCTTGTTATATCCTATAAGGTAGTGCACAATTTTTGTCTCCTTAATATTGATGTTTATCTTGATCACTTCATTAAGATGGTTATCTCTCTGGCTTCTTCACTAGTTGTTTGTTTGCCTTTTATAATCAGGTATTTTATGGAGAGACATCTCAAAATTTTATAAATAACCTCTTCTTAATCAAATTTTCAGTTTATTCATGTATTTATTTATACCAGTATGGACTTACAGGTTTCTAATGTTTTCAATGGATGGCAAACTACCACACTGTTCATTGGTTTTAAGAGGTTTTCTGAAGTATTTTGACATATGTAAAAACACTACACATATTTAAAACTTACTTGGTTTGACACATGAATATACCTATGACACCACCTTGCTGAGTGGCATTCTGTCCCATGAATGTCCCACAATCTGTTTCTTCCTTCACATTTGGGTTGTTTCCAGTTTGGGAGTGGAAATAAAGCTGTTACAAATACTCGTGTGGGGCTGGTGCTGTGGTATAGTCAGTAAAGACGCAGCCTGCAGCAGCAGCATCCCAAATGGGCACCAGTTCGAGTCCCGGCTGCTCTACTTCCAATCCAGCTCCTTGGAAGTGTGCCTGGGAAAGTGGCAGAGGGTACCCCAAGTCCTTGTATCCCTGCACCCATTTTGGGGACCCGGAGGAAGTGCTTAGCCCCTGGCTTTGGATAGGCCTAGATCTGGCTGTTGCAGACATTTGGGGAATCAATCAGTGGATGGAAGATCTCTCTCTGTCTCTTCCTCTCTCTAACTCTTTCAAATAAATATATTTTTTAAATAAATAAATAATTTTAAGAAAACACTCGTGCCAATTTTGTACAGACATATGCTTTCATTTCCTGTGGGTAAATACTTAGGGTTGTAATGGTCAACTTGTGCAGGAGGCATATGTACTACTTGTAAAACACTGTCAAACTGCTTTCCAAGGTGGTTTATACCATCTTCCACTGTCATAAGCAGGGATAAGGCATTCCTCCACATCTGTTGGCATAAGACTTTTTCAATTTAGTCACTGCCATGGGTGTGAGGGGTGTGTTTTAAATTTGCATTTCCCCAGGACTAAAAATGCTGAAGAGCCTTCCATGTGCTTATCTGCCATCTCTGTATCTTTGGTGAAAAGTCTACTCAAATCTTTCACCCACTTTTTAATGGGTGGGGTTTTTATTATCATTAAGTTATAGGAGTTCTTTATATAGTCTATAAACAAGTATTTTATCAAATGTATGAATTCAGATATTTCTCCCCATCTGTAGCTTCTCTTTCTATTTTCTTAATAATATATTTCAAAAAGATGAGATTTTTAATTTTGGTAATTCTCTTATGGATCACTCTTGATGTTGTACCTAAGAAAGCTTTGCCTGGGGCTGGCATTGTGGTGTAATGGCTTAAGCTGCCACCAGTGATTGCCAGCATCCTATCCAGTTCCAGTCCCAGCTGCTTCACTTTTTTTTTTTTAGGATTTTATTTATTTATTTGACAGGTAGAGTTATAGACAGTGAAAGGGAGAGATAGAGAGAAGGTCTTCTTTTCGCTGGTTCTCTCCCCAATTGACTGCAACAGCCAGAGCTGCACCGATGAGCCAGGAGCTTCTCCTCAGTCTCCCACGTGGGTGCAGGGTCCCAAGGACTTGGGCCATCTTCCACTGCTTTCCCAGGCCATAGCAGAGAGCTGGATTGGAAGTGGAGCAGCCGGGACTGGAACCTGCACCCATAAGGGATGCAGGCGCCACAGGCAGAGGATTAACCTACTATGCCACAACACCGGCCCCCCGGATGCTCCACTTCTAATCCAGCTTCCTGCTAATGGCCCCTCCTTGGGCCCTTGCACCCATGTGGGAGACCCGGCTGGAGCTCCTGGCTCCTGGCTTTGGCCTGGCCCAGCCACGGCCATTGCAGCCTTTTGGAGAATATACCAGCAGATGGAAGATTGATTCTCTCTCTCTCTCTCTCTCTCTCACACACACACACACACAGAGTGTGTGTGTGTGTCTCTATATCTCTCCCTTTCTCTCTGTCTTTCAAATAAATAAAAATAAATCTTATAAAAAAGAAAATATAGGAGAGAATTGCTGTGATTTGCATTAGGCAAAGTTTTCTCTTCATGGGGTGTGCTCATATGGGATTGCTAGCATCGCAGGTGGTAGCTTAACCTGCTGTGCCACAACACCAGCCCCAAAATACACCATTTTGAAGTGTACAGTGTTCTGAGTATACTCATCCATCTGCAAGCTATCCCCACTGTCTCATTTTAGATATATAAATTATGACTTTTTAATCAATTATATGTTTTGCTCATAACTGATACACAAACACATATACAGGCATTTCAAAAATTTCATGAAAAATCAAATTAAAAGATAAATTTATTTTAATGCAAAAACCCTAAAACACATACATAGTTTTTCATAATATGCATTTTCCACGAATGTTTTGAAGACCCCTTGCATATATCCACCTTGAGTCTTTGAAACAGAAGTCCCTGACCTCATTCAAAGGGGCCAGTACTCACTCACAGATGATAAAATCTGTGGGCTCAGGTGTGTATAACTTTGCCATCATCTCATGCTTTACCAATATCATCCCAGTTAATAATTTCATGTTGAAATGAGAACCAAACTGAAGTCATCAAACACCTTGTAAGCACACTGCCGGTACAACTCCGGCCCCTGGTTTGTAATCTTCATGTATGCTTCTCAGGCGTCAGTATCTACTGAATTGTTGGCTCACTACACCAGCACAGGACCCATGCAGCAGCATACAGACCAAATCTTGGTCATCACATGTTGTGTGATGCACTCCTCCCCAGTGCACTACCTTTCACACACTTCTCTCTCCTGATCCAGGAAGGAGACCTTAAGAGGTGTACTATCATTCTCCCCATCACACAGATGTGGCAACTGAGGCTCAGAAAGTGAGAGGCCAGGGTGGGCATTGTGCTGCAGCAGGCTGAGTTGCCTCTTGAGGCTGTCACCCCATGTCGGAGCACGGATTCAAGTCCCAGCTGCTCCACTTCCAATCTAGATACCGGCTAATGTGCCTGGGAAAGCAGCAGATGATGGCCCAAGTGCTTGGGTCCCTGACACCCACATGGGAGACCCAGACTGAATTCTGGGCTTCTGGCTTTGGCTTGGCCCAGCCTTGGGCATTGTGACCATTTGAGGCATGAAAATATGGATGGAAGATCTCCCCTTCTCTCTCTGTCACTCTGTTTTCAAAAAAAAAAAAAAAAAAGTTAGCATCCTTGCCAAGGTTATTCTGACAGTAAACAGTACACTCAGGGTGTGAGTCAGTGTCTTCTCACTCCCAAAGTCCTATCTTCCTACTAGACTCCCTCCACACCGCTAAATACTCGTCCTGAATCGGCAGAGAAACACCCAGTCGCCCAGGTGGCCAGCACCTGCTTGGGCCCCTAGTGCTGCCTCCCCCAACTGGCCCACTGCAGCCCCTGCTTGAGCCTCACTACTTCCCAGGGCTGGGCCGCACACCAGTACCTGGGGACCTCTGAAGGGTTAGCGTTGAGGATGGAGCCCCTTTTCCCACTATGGCTACTGTGCTGTCCCTTTCTGGTCTCAAATCTCAGGGTTTCACAGTCCTCTGGCCTGGCCCAGTAGCAACAGAGACCTCACACCTCCGGGTCCTTTCTCACTTCCTTCCCCAACAGTTCCCAGTCTCGACTGCTTGTGCGATGCGTGCTTGCCAGACCTCTGTGTGTTTGTGAATTTGTTCCTAATCTCGCTGTTATTTGCTGGCTCACTGGAACAGGTCCCTGGAGCCCAGACTCAGCCAGGGACTGTACCTCTGCCCACGCCGCAGCTCTGTGGCTGTGACAATTCACTCTGTTTGTTCCAGGTGCCAAGAAGCAAAAGCTGAGAAGTGACCCCTAGACCCAGCCAGGTTGCAACCAAATGGGTGAGAGGCCCAGAGCTACAGAGAGTGACCATTCCCGCTCCCACCCTTTCCCAAAGCCCCACCTCCTCCCTGCAGGGAACAGACGGGCAAACCCCATGCTATTTGAGGATACAGAGTCACAGCTTTTATCCCACAGTTAGGACGTGAGTCACCAATGAGGGACTCGGCAAGAACCATGGGCCTATCACCATGTGACACCCAGCAAGGCATCTCCATGACACCTTGGGTGACATGGGGGCAGACCAGTCATCCTGTAGGATGCAGCTCAAGGCCCATGGCTCCAGGCCAAGCTTCTGGAACTATCCCAGACCACTCCTGGTTCTCAAGGCCTCCCCTTAGAGTCACCCAAGGAGGACCTTCGCCAAGGACCTATCCAGCTGGACTTGAGAGGAAACTCACCATGGCCACGGCTTTTGCATTTGAGCTGTGACTGGGCCTTGCTTTCTAAGTCCACAGGAGGGGCAGGTGTGAGTGAGGGGAGGGGGCCATAGGTACCCAACCTGCAAACCAGGCTTAGGGTGGGCAGAAGACATACTGGCCTAGGGGAACAGGGATGGTCTGGGGCGAGAGGCTACAGTGATGCCCCGGTCATGGGAGTAACCAGACAGGACAAAGGCGCCACTGGGAAGCTGGTCCATGGGGAACCAGAGTCGGCGCATACCCCAAACCAAAATGACCGTCTCAAGTGTGAGGCCTGACAGCAAAAGCTGCCTCAGACCCTCAGGCATGCACAGAGCCAGTGCTGCCGCACACCTGGTGTCTGGCACTATGGGACCTAATATGAACACTTTACACATGTATCATCTTACTTCTGAACATTTTACACATGTATCATCTTACGTCATTCCATCACCAGCCTACTCAGCTAACACAGCTCCCATCCGCCACTCTACAGGTGAAGACAGTGTGCTTCGGTCACATAACCTGGCCAAAGGCACACAGCTAAACAGTCGCAGGGCTGGGGCCTGAACCCAGGCAGTTTGACTCTAAGATCACGATGCTTTTTAACCACAGTGAAGTGCTTTTTGGAATAGCTGAATACTTCAGAAGAAATAGTTTTGAATCAGGACTCAAGGCACCTGGATTCTGGGCCAATTCTGCCACTCAGAGCCCCCACTTATGCAATCCTGAACTAATCATCTCGGCCTCCTGGACCTCACATGGCTCATTTGTAAAACAAGTGAGCGGCATCAGAAAAAGCAAACGTGTGGCGTACATGCCTCTCCTCTATTACCATACCCATGGCACACATCAGACATCACTAATCAACCACAACTCACACTCACAGAGCTCAAATAAGACTCACTTGTTCTCTACCCTGCACTCGGGCAGCCAAGTTAGCAAATGCAATGGCTTTACTTCCCCAAAGCTACAGTGTTTCCAAGCTGTCTTCTTACCCTAAAAAGCTGTAATTCTGTTTTATTCAGCATTTTAATTCTAGCCCCAGCACCAAGTGTATTGTGTCTGCACGCCAGTCTTCCTGCTGCACGATGGACATTATGTTACAACACAACGCTCTGCAGGCGGCTACACTGTCTGCCTTGTCCCTAGTGAGTCCCACCCAGGCTATGCCCAGTCTGAGTTTTCAGACTGGATTTGCTCTCAGCGTGGCCCGGGGGGGGGGGGGGGGGGGGTGGCAGGGGGCTCTCTCCCCACTGCCTCTCTGGGGGAGCCCAGCAGAAGAAAGATGGAAGACACTGACATGATGGGATCAGGGGCACAGGCTCCTTTGCATGGAGGCACTGTGTTTGCAGAAGGTGCCAGTCAAAATGAAAATCCTCCTAGGAGTGGTAGCACAGGAAATTATGATCAGTCGTGGACACCTTGGCAGGAGTTTCTTTACCTGTCTTCTTCCAGTCATGACAACTGCCCCAGGGCAGAGGTCTACAGAATTGGACAGGAGTCAGATATAGATCCTGTTTCAAAATAGGTTCTTAAAAGGAAGGCTACAGGAGTGGGTATTTCAGAAAGGCAGCTGTTAGTGGCTGAGAAAGTTTAATAAATAAAACATGCTTCACGGCTGCCAAAGACACCTGCATTTAATAAGGAAGAGAGTTTAGGCCAAAGGAATTAAATCCTAATGGTGGAATTACAAGTATCAGCAATGACTTCAGGAGGTGTTAAACCAAGAAAGTTGTTCCAGCATCCCTGAAAACCCCTCAAAATGAGCCGATGTGACTGTGCAAGCCCCCAGCAGACAGCAAATGAGCTGCAAATTTAAGAGATTGATAACATTATTACTGGCAACCTGTGAATCTGCCAGCCAGGGAGCAAGCCTGCACCACGCAGACACAGGAGCCCAGGACGTGCACTCTTGGGTCTGGAACGCATCCATTTGGGAACCCAGTTGCCAGAAAAGCGGAAGCGAACCCTTCCCTCCATCCGCCCCTTAATCACACACACTGAGAAGATGCATAATTAATTTGTTCTCAACAGTTGCTCTGTGGCTGGAAGAGTGAGAGCGTTTCTGGAATGGCAATGACAGACAAGAAAAACAAGTGTTAGGCCACGAGTGGAATAACAGAGGCAGCCAGCCGGCCGGCCGGCCCTCCCCCCATGCTCGTTCGGGCCACAGGCTTGATGAGACAGGAATCGTTCTCAGTTCATCACAGCCTTGAGCTCTTGAGAGCCACTAGGAAGGAATAGAAAACAAAACCTCACTCTAGGCTCAGAAAGACAGCTAGGATAGGTACGGGCTCAGGTGCAGGGCCAGGGGAGAACCGGACGCATGCAGGGAGCTCATGACAGTCAAGAACTGTTGATCTCACTGTGGTCACCACGTCGTGACTGCTTAGAAAAAGGTCCATTTCAGCAACGCACGGTGAAATACTGTGATTTCTTTTTTTTTTTTTTTTTTTTTGATAGGCAGAGTGGACAGTGAGAGAGAGAGACAGAGAGAAAGGTCTTCCTTTGCCGTTGGTTCACCCTCCAATGGCCACCGTGGCCGGTGCGCTGCAGCCAGCACACCGCGCTGATCCGATGGCAGGAGCTAGGTACTTCTCCTGGTCTCCCATGGGGTGCAGGGCCCAAGCACTTGGGCCATCCTCCACTGCACTCCCGGGCCACAGCAGAGAGCTGGCCTGGAAGAGGGGCAACTGGGACAGAATCCGGTGCCCCGACCGGGACTAGAACCCAGTGTGCCGGTGCCGCAAGGCAGAGGATTAGCCTAGTGAGCTGCGGCGCCAGCCGAAATGCTGTGATTTCTATCATTTATTTTAATATTCTTTGCCATAAATAAGTGAAGGAAAAAGCCACTACAGTTAGGTAAGAGGAACAAGCTCTGGTGTTCCAACACACAGTGCAGTGATCGGTTAACGATGGATCATGGATTTCAAAACAGCTGGGCTGGCACAGGCGCAGGGGAGGGCGCAGACATTTAGCTCTGGGGTTGCTACCGCATTTTGGAGTCCCTGCCTTCGTGTCCTGGCTCTGCTCCTATTCCAACTTCCTGCTAATGCGCACCTTCAGAGGCAGCAGCTAGTGGCTCAAGCACTTGGCTCCCCTGCTGTTCACAGGAGATCCAGATGGACTCTCAGTTCCTGTTCCGGCATTCAGGGAGTGAACCATAGATGGGAGATATCTGCCCCCAACTCTGGTTTGCCTCTCTATCTCTCTGCCTTTCAAAAATAAATAAATAGATAAATAAATAAATAAATATAAAACTAAAAAAAAAAAAGTAGCTAGGAAAAGGTTTTTAATCATAAAAAATTTTAAGTATTTGAGATGATGGATATGCTAATCATTTGACCATTGCACAATGTATAAATGCATCACAGAGCTCCCATAAATATGTATGTATGATTGTGTGTTAATAAAAAAATGTTTAATTTAAATAAATTAATTAAAGAATTATAGCAACATATTTTAGCTTAGGTGCCAGGTATAGTGGCAGTTCATCATACTGTTCTCTGTACTTTTTAATAATATTTGGAATTTCTTTCATATAGAGAATTTTTTTCTTAAAGATCCTACAATGGAGACCAGCACTCGGCACAGGGGTGAAGACGCCACTTGAGGTGCCCACATCCCATATCACACTGCCTGGGGGGGGAGTCCCAGCTCCACTGTTGACTCCAGCTTCCCGCTAATGCACACCCTGGGAGGCAGCAGGTGACGGCTCAAGCCTTGGGTCCCTGCCACCCACATGGGAGACCTGGACTGAATTCCAGACTCCTGGCTTCAGCCTGCTCCAGCACCAGCTGTTGTAGCCACCTGGGGAGTAAATCAGTGGATAAAAGAGTTCTCTCTCTCTCTTTCTCTCTCTCTGACATTCAAACAGAATCAAATGAAAATAGATAAATAATTTTTTAAATCCTACAGCGGATCCCAGCCTGCTGTTCCCAACCCTTGGCTGTGGCCAGGAGGCCCTCCTATGTTCTCAACCTGCCCCAGCCTCTCCTGTCTCATTTCATCTCCCGCGACCTGTCTGTCACTCACTCTATCATGCCGGCCGCCTTCCAGGTCCCCCAACAAACCAAGGTCAATGCCACCTCAGGGCTTTTAGGCGGACACTTCCCACTTGCCAGGGCCAGCTGCGTGGGCCTGTGACCCAGCCCTGCCCTTGGAAGGGCCCATGCCTATGGTCCAACACCCTCCAGTCACTGCAGGAGTCTGGGTCACTGCGTCACTGCTCCCTCCAGATGTCCCCATTCTACTCACTGGGGAGAAACTAAACTAAACATCTGCCAAGCAGATGCCCTTGAGAGAGGGCGATTATCCAGGGTTTACCAGGTGAGCTTAGCAGAGGCAGAGAAGAACCAGAGAGACGAGCTCCAGATGGCTCCAGCCAGATGCCGCCGGCCTGACGAGGGAGAAAGGGGGCCACGAGCCAAGGGATGCGGGCAGCCTCAGGCAGCTGAGAAAGGCAAGGGTACGACTCCTCCCCTGCGGCCCCCAGAAGGAAGGCACCCTGCTGACACCTTGATTTTTCCCGCAGGGACATCCATTTCAGTCTCCTGGCCTCTGAACCTGTAACATGGTAAGTCTGTGTTCCTTGCAGTGGCTAAGTCTGTAGTAACTTGTTATGCAGCCATAGGAAATTAGCACAGTAGCTGTCTTAAAATCCTTAATTTTGCTTTGAATTTGTGTTTTGTAAGTGCTATCTGGTAGGACAATGGAGCAAGGGCTGGACTCTGTGCACACAGCCCCACTTCCCACATTCCCTGCCCCCGGAATCCTGGTTTCACCAGCCTCTGCCTCCAGCCTGCATCTCCGCTGCTCTCCACCCTGGGTGGCCACCAGGTCACACTGGTAGGGGGAGGCCTGCATCCCACCATGGCTATTCAGCCCTGCAGCGAGCTGGGCACAGGCATAGGGAAGATGGGGGTCACACAGGTGTCCATCCCAGCATCAGACTGGCTATAGCTAGTTCAATTGGAAACCTCCCTACCCCCACTCCAGATCCCAAGCAGGGGCTATGAACTCCTGGGAGCTGCACAACCACACGAGAAGGGAGACTGACCCCCCGACCCCCACCCCCAGTGTTTTCATTTTGCACTGGGTCCTGTAAATTCAAAAAGCCCATAGACAGGGTAGGCCTTAAGCCTAGTGGCCTGGGGCCAGCATTATGACATGGCAGATTAAGCTACTGCCTTCAAAGTGAACATCCCACACAGGCACTGGTTCGAGTGCCAGCTTCTCCACTTCCAATCCAGCTCCCTGCTAATGCACCAGGGAACAAGCAGCAGATGACCCAAGTAAAGGATGCTGGCCACCCACATGGGAGACCCAGAGGAACTTCCTGGCTCCTCACTTTGGCCTGGTCCAGCCCCAGCCATTGCAACCGTTTGGGGAATAAACCAGCAGATGGAATATCTCTCTCTCTCTCTCTCTCCATTTCTCCCTCTCTTTCTCTCTGTAACTCTTTCAAGTAAATAAACAAATCTTAAAAAGAATAAAACAGAAAAATGCTCATGTCCCACATCAGAGAGCCTGGCTTCAATGTCCAGCTCCAGCTCCTGACTCCGGCCTCCTGCTAATGCAAACCCTGGGAGAAAGCAGTGATGGCTCAGTTACTGGGGTTTCTGCCAGTCAAGTGGGAGCTCCGGATTGAGTTCCAGGGCTTCAGCGCTGGCCCAGCCCTGGCTGCTCCAGGCACTGGGGGAGCTGAACCAGCAGAAAGGAGCTCTCTTCCGTGCTCTCACTCTCACTCTCTCTGCCTCTCACATAAATAAATAAGCATTTTTTAAAAGTTTTGATAAATTGAATTAGAAGAGAAATTTATTTTGTGCAAAAAATTTTTGAAATCCATTCACAGTTTATTCAAAACACACATTTTCCATGAACTTTTCAAAGACTCCCTGCAGGCATGGACTTCGAAAATTCTTTTTGGGGCCAGCACTGTGGTGCAGTGGGTTAACGCCCTGGCCTGAAGCGCCAGCATCCATATGGGCGCCAGTTCAAGACCCAGCTGTTCCACTTCCAATCCAGCTCTCTGCTGTGTCCTGGGAAAACAGTAGAAGATGGACCAAGACCTTGGGCCCCTGTACCCGCATGGGAGACCCGGAGGAAGCTCCTGGCTCCTGGCTTCGGACTGGTGCAGCTCTGGCCACTGTAGCCAACTGGCGAGTGAACCAGCAGATGGAAGACCTCTTTCTTCCCTCCCCCTGCCTCTCCTCTCTCTGTGTAACTCTGACTTTCAAATAAATAAATAAATCTTATTAGAAAAAAAGAAATTGCTTTATAAAAAATTCTTTGCACCAAAATAAGCTTAGCATTTTACACTATTTTCCATGAACTTCTTGAAGTACCTGCCCACACACAGCCCTGCCACTTCGCTAACTCCTCAGGTCTTCACATGCTCGAACCTTCATCATTCTCCAGTTTCAACTGAAACGCCGCACGCCAGAGAGCCACTTGCCAGGCCTGCCTTCTGCTCTGACCCCATCACTGCACTGTCTTCTCAAAGGCACTCAGCAAGAACTCAAAGTGTCTTGTTCACTTGGCTCACGGATGCACTGCAAAGTATATACTGAGCCCACTGAATGCCACACCCTGCTCCACATGCTGCCAAAACAGCAGAGAGTAAAACAGACCAAGCCCTTCCCTCCCAGAGTGGACATTCTTTGAGTTCCACCAACTGTGAATTGGCTCTTACCCACCAGGTACAGATCTTTGGGGTGGCATTTGGTCTAGCAGTTAAGGCACCCATGCTCCATGTCAGAGTGCCTGGGTTTGAGTCCTGGCTCTGCTCCCGATTCTGGCCTCCTGCAGATCCTAGGGGGCAGTGGTGACAGGGTCTCCGCCACCTACATGGATTGAGTTGCCGGCTTTTGACTTTGGCATTACCCCAGCCATTGAGGACATTTGGGGAATGAACCAGCAGAGGGGAATGTTCTCATTCTCCCCATGTGTGTCTGTCTGTGTGTGTGTGTCTGTCTCTCAATAATTTTAAAAATCAAGTGGCCGGCACTGTGGCGCAGTAGGTTAATGCCCCAGCCTGCAGCACCGACATCCCAAAGGGGCGCTGGTTCAAGTCCTGCTGCTCCTCTTCTGATCCAGCTCTCGGCTATGGCCTGGGAAAGCAGTAGAAGATGGACCAAGTCGTTGGGCCCCTGCACCCACGTGGGAGACCTGGAAGAAGCTCTTGGCTTCAGATGAGCCCAGCTCCGGATGTTGCGGCCATTTGGGGAGTGAACCAGTGGAATGGAAGACCTCTTTCTCTCTCCGTCTCTACCTCTCTCTGTAACTCTGTCTTTCAAATAAATAATTATTTTTAAAAAAATTTAAAAATCAAAAGAGAAAAGAATAGATCATTGTATCCCCAACACCCACCCAGCACCCAGCATGTATCAGGTGCTTAACTGCCCAAGTGGCTGTGAGAAGGCTGACTTAGCTGCCCTGCACAGCTGGGCACAGCACAGGCATCCCTTGGCATCCCACAGAGTGTGGGGGCTGAACATCTGTCCTATAAGCAAAAAAACTGGAAAGGAAGAGACAGCCTGGGGGCGGGGGGAGGGTTCCCAAACCACCTTGCCCTCCAATAGCTCCACATGTGTCCTGCCATTATCAGTCAACAGTTTATTTGTATATTTAAGTGAAGTTATTTTGCTAATTAGAGATATATTTCATGGTTCTACAAGGAGAAGTCTATTAAAAAGTCTTGTAACAGGCAAGAGCTTTGGGGTGATTTTACTCAGGGACAAGAAGCGCACTGAGTGGATTTAATTTGAGAGAAGATAGCTGCTTGGGGCCACGACAGTGAGCGGAAGGAAATCAAGAGGCTGTTAGATCAGGACGGCTGTTCCCTTCCAGCTGCAGAGGCCTCGAGGCACTGTGCTGTGGCTTTCCACCAGCCCTGCAGCTCCAGCTGTCCCACTGTGGAAACGTGGCCACTGACACAAGAGAAAACACACCTCAACCGAGTCAGTGCACACCTGTCCTCACAGCCCTGTGGCCTCGCCGCCTGAACATGTCAAGGTGGGAGAATGCTTGAGTCCAGATAAACAGCCCAAAGGGTTCCAGGAGAAATGGCAGAGGGCTGAGGGGCTGGACAGAGCAGAGGAAAACACCAGTTTCTGAAAGTCTGACACATGGCTCAGACTCCCTGAGACTACAAGGAAACCCACACTCTGTAGACTGGAGTTCAGGCACCCCAGGCTGGCGAGCCAGGAAGGAGAGCAGTTAGGGGCACAGGCTGAGGAGCCACGCCATTTGGGGTGATATCCAAACTACTGAAGTGGGTGAATGGTGGTCCCCAAAATGCATGTCCACATGCTAACCTCTGGAATCTGTGACTGTGGTATTATTTGGAAAAATGGTCTTTGCAGGTGTAATATAGTTGAGAACTTTTAGATGAGATCCCAATGGCCCCTAAATCCAATGACAAATGTCCTTATAAGAAAGAAAAGGTAGAGGCAGAGACTGGAGTGATGCATTAAAAAAAAAAAAAAATGCCTCCAGCCACCAGAAGAGTCAAGGAAGGAATCCTTCCCAGAGGCTCCATCAGCACTTTCTTTTTTAAAGATTTATTCATTTATTTATTTGAAAGTCATAGTTACAGAGAGAGAGAGAGATCTTCCATCTGCTGGTTCACTCCCCAGCTGGCCACAATGGCCAGGGCTAAGCTAGGCCAAAACCAGGAGCCAGGAGCTTCATTCGGGTCTTCTACATGAGTGCAGGGGTCCAAACACCTGGGCCATCTTCCGCTGCTTTTCCAGGCCATTAGCAGGGAGCTGGATCAGAAGTAGAGCAGCTGGGACACAAATCAGTGCCCATATGGGATGGTACAGTCTTTTTTTTTTTTTTACATTTTAAATCTTTTTTTAAAGATTTATTTTATTTATTCAAAAGACAGAGTTAACAGGGAGATGCAGAGGCAGGGAGAGGTCTTCCATCCACTGGTTCACTCCCCAGTGGCCACAACGGTTGGAGCTGAGCCGATTCAGAGCCAGGAGCTTCTTCCAGGTCTACCACAACAGGAGCCCAAGGACTCCACTGCTTTCCCAAGCACATCAACAGGGAGCTGGATCAGAAATGGAACAGCCAGGACTCAAACCAGCACCCATATAGGATGCTGGCACTGCAGGCTTGGGGCTTTAACACTCTGTGCCACAGCACTGGCCCTGATGCTGGAGTCTTAAGCAGCAGCTTTACCCACTAAGTCACAATGCTGGTCCAACTATCGACACTTTGATTTTAAACTTCTGGCTTCAGAACCATAGAAGAGTAAATTTGTATTGTCCTAAGCCACTCATCATGTAATCATTTGTTAAGGAAATTAATCTATATACCATACTAGCTGTGGACCCTTAACCAAGTCACTTAATCGGTCTGTGCCTCAGTTTCCTCATCCACAAAATGGGATGACAGCAGTGGTACCTACTTCACAGGGCTGTTGTGAGAGCTAAATGAGATAGCAGAAAGTCCTTAGCACAGTGCCCGTCCCATCATCACTGTTCAGTCAAAGCAAACACTTGTTCTGACCATCAGAAGCCCACCTGGGGAAGTCAGAGGGGGGCCCAGCATCTACGATGGATGGTGCAGCCTCACTTCTCAAAGTGCAAAACCCTATAGCAGTGACAGTGTGCAGAAGTGGTACAAGGCACAATTTCAAGTGGCAACCAGAACATTTATGCACATAAGCATTAGAGACCAGAGAGAGAGATTATGAACCCTGTAATGTTACAGATAATTTTGCTTGGGACAAAACCAAGACAAGGAAAAAGAGTAGTGGGTGCTTGGCACAGCAGTTAAGATACTCCTTGGGGGCCGGCACCACAGCTCACTAGGCTAATCCTCCACCTTGCGGCGCCAGCACACCGGGTTCTAGTCCCGGTCGGGGCACCGGATTCTGTCCTGGTTGCCCCTCTTCCAGGCCAGCTCTCTGCTGTGGCCAGGGAGTGCAGTGGAGGATGGCCCAAGTACTTGGGCCCTGCACCCGCATGGGAGACCAGGAGAAGTACCTGGCTCCTGGCTTCAGATCAGCGCGGTGCGCCAGCTGCAGCGCACCGGCCTCAGCGGCCTTTGGAGGGTGAACCAACAGTAAAGGAAGACCTTTCTCTCTGTCTCTCTCTCTCTCACTGTCCACTCTGCCTGTCAAAAATAAAAAAGAAAACAAAAAAGATACTCCTTGGGACATCTAAATTTAATTCCTGATTCTGCTTCTGATTCCAGCTTCCTACTAATGCACACACTCTGGGAGGCAGCAGGGGATAGCTCAAGTATTTGGGACCCTGACACCCATGGCGGAGACCTAGATGGAGTTTCTGCTTCCTGGTCTCAGCCTAGCCCAGCCAGCTACGGCTGTGGGGCACATTTGCAGGTGAGAGATCTCTGTCCCTGTGTTTGTCTCTCTGCCTCTCTTGGTGGGGGGGGGGGGGGGGGGGTAGGGGAGGGTCTATGCTTAGGAATTTAAAAATCTATGGGAAGAGTCAACAGAATGAAAAATATCTTTAAAATACCTGAATAGTTGGTTCTAAAGAAGGGCATGGGAATGACAAAGAAGGAATCAAGACAGCACTGGTTTCTGGTGTGGGAGGAAGAAGGCTGTCATCAGGCAAGACGCATGCAGGTCTACCATGGTACAGGCAGAGTGTTATCTCTGAAATTGGGCAATGGGGGGGCAGGGTATTACCTCTGAAATTGGGCAATGAGGATGAGGAGGAGCCCTGAATTATTTTTATGCCTAAAATATTAACAAGTATTTCACACGTTTTTCAAATATAAGGTATATGCGCACATAGCAAAATAGGACACTGTTACTGGCTATGATACATGGGTCACTAACAAGTCTAGCCCAGTTAGGAGCATAACTGAGGGGCAGTTAAGATGCCACTTAGGATAGCCACACCCCATATTGCAGCACCTGGGTTCAAGTCCCAGTTTTGCTCCTGATTATAGCTTCCTGTTAATGCAGACCCTGGAACAGCCAAGTGCTTGGGTCCCTGTCACCCATGTGAGAGACCTGGATGGAGTTCCTGGCTCCTGGCTCCTGGCTCCCGGCTTCAGCCTGGTCCAGCCTCAGCTGGTAGAGGTATTTGGGGAATGAACAAATGGATGGAAGATATCTGTCTGTGTCTCTGTCTCTCTCACTCTCTCTCTCCCCAACTTTCAAATAAATGAAATAAATAATTCTTTTAAAAGACTAATTGGCGTTTTCTAGGATCACAGAGATGCCATCACACAGCAAGTCCCGTCTCCAGGGGGAAGCTCCAGTGCCATAGTTTCCCCCAGGACTCCCACTGATGGCAGTGAACCCCGCCAGGCCTCTCTGCAGATCACACCGAGGCCCAAGAACCCACTCCTGTGGAAGTCTCCTGGGATCAGGCCTGCCGCATAAGCATAACACTGCACAGATCTGTGATGCATTATTCAGAAAGCTCTGGGTCTGCAGAAAGCTAAAAAGGAGGTGCTGGCCTCAGTCGCAGACTTCTCCCTTAGTCCCGAGGCCTGATCCTTAGATGACCCAAGCAGAGCAAATTAAATGCAGCTCATGCTGCTGCAGAAATGATCACAGACTCTGACAAAGCCAGTCGCCAAGGCAGCAAGGATCCAATTCCCCTCCCCTCCTTGCAGAACACTCGAAGGCAAAGCTCCCTGAGGACGAAGGGAAGCGGCACAAGGGGCCTGAAGGGCAGGGTGCACGAAGACTCTCGGCAAAGCTTCCAAGCAGGCGACATGAGCTGCAGGTGCAAAGGGCTGTGGCACAGTTAGATCCCACTACTCCAGGGGCGGCTCTCCCAGGCCCTGGCCCCGCTCCTCTCGGCTGCGAGTCAGTTTTGCTCTCAAGGGTCAGGAACAATAATTCTAGGCCATGGGTCAGAGGACCAGTCAGTGCCTCTGCAGCTGATAGCTTCACGCCCACCGCCCTCTCCCCACGCCTGCTCCTCACTGTGGGTAACTTGAGGGTTGACCCAGGCTTATTCCACTTTATTTCCTCTCAGCCTCGCGCAGCACCTGGCACAGAGCAGGCTCAGTTAAAGCTGGCTAAAGAAAGAGCCAGATGGAAGAATGGAGAAGAAATGCATGGTTTGGCCAACACAGTCTCCAGGTTTCAGAGAACATTCCTGAAGAGCCAGACATGGCTACGGTTCATCTTTGCAGACCAAGAAGATCTTAGAATGCTTACTGAACGGTTGTACCTTCATGAGTGTGAGGCTAAAGCTGTCCTCAAAAGTGGCAGCTGTTCCAGCTCCGAAGAGTTCAAAGCTCCTGAAGTGAAGAGCTGGCATCTACCACACCCTCTGGGGGGTCTGCCCTCCCTTCCACTGGGGGATGCGAATGCCAAGCATTTGCTGAATTAACTGTTTGGCTGGTTCATCCAATGAGTAAAGGAACTTCCAGGCAGGTGGTTCCTCTGCACTTCTCCTCCTTCCCCCATGTTTCCCAAACCTAACCTGGCTGTAGCACAGCCTTGGGCTGAGACGGGGCTGCACCAGCGGCAGCAGCCGGTGAGAGCTGGCACATGGGCATCTTTGCTTCCACTCTCTGCCCAACTCGTCATCACAGGCTGTGGTGTGTGGTTTATCCCCTGAGGTTTCCTGTGCTAGGAGCTTGGTCCCCAGGTGGTAATGGTAACCCGTGCATGTCCTCGGAAGGGATCAACGTAGCTCTCTAGAAAGGGTGGTTATGTGATTATGGCCTTGTCTAAATAAGGTCAGAGTTTGTGAACTCAAGAGGCTTCCATAGCCTTGGCAGCTCATGGCAAGAACCTCGGGTGATCACTGACGTCATAAATAAGAGTGTCAATTGTTAAATCAACAACAGGAGTCACTGTGCAGTTGCTCCCCATGTAAGACCTGTGTCCTTAACGAGTTGTACTATGAGAATTAATGGTAAAACTAGTCTTCAAACAGTGTTTTATACTTTATGTGTCTGTGTGGTTGCAAACTGTTGAAATCTTTACTTAATATAGAGTTGATCTTCTGTATATAAAGATAATTAAAATGAATCTTAATGAAGAATGGGATGGGAGAGGGAGTAGGAGATGGGATGGTTTGCAGGTGGGAGGGTGGTTATGGGGGGAAAAACTGCTATAATCCAAAAGCTGTACTTTTGAAATTTATATTTATTAAATAAAAGTTCTATTTAAAAAAGAAAAGAAAAGAAAAGAAAAGAAAAGAAAAGAAAAGAAAAGAAAAGAAAAGAAAAGAAAAGGTGGCTATAAAAAGGAGCAAGCCCAGTCCCTCCCCTTTGCTCTGGCTTCCTGTCTTACCACCCAATCTTTCCCTCTCGCACATACTCCTGCCACTGCAACTCCAGCCACCATGGGATCCTCACCAGAGGCCAGCGAAAGCCGGTGCCATAGCCTCGAACCCCCAGAACTGAGTGCTAAACAAACCCCTTTTCCTTATAAAGTAGCCAGCCTCAGGGATGTTGTTATAGCCATCAAGAACAGGCTATAGCAGATAAACAAGGAGATGCCAGAAGATAAAATGCAAAGAACTGGAAGTTGAGCAAGTCTAGATGCCAAGGTCAAGTCCCTAATCTGCCATAACTTTGCGAGAGGGCTAATGGGGGAGGGCGGCCCAGAGAAATCACCTTGCCTTTCTGGACCCCTCGCTTCCCATCTGTACACTGGAGGCTCCAGGCTGCTGACACCTCACGTGCCTTCCTCCAGTTCCAAGGGGCACCTCAGCCCCTCCTCTTCCCCTCCAAGCAGTCAGGAATGGAGTTCCTTTCCCCCAAACACCCTACTACATCCCATGGTGGGAAAGGTTGGCTGCCCCTGCCCTCTCCCTCAGAACCGTCCCGTTCTCAGAGTCGAGGCAGCGTGGGCCTCTGAACATCAGGTAGAGAGGGAAGCAGAACGTGAGAAGCGTGAAGCTTTCTCCCAGCAAGCGTGTGGCCACCTGCATCCCTCAGCACGCGGAGGGAGCCCCCTAGAGGTGTGATGCTCTTGCCCTCTCTGTGGGAGGAGGACCCACCAACTGGACTGAAGACTTGGGGAGAAGAATCAAGGCGTGCTCGCTCACCTCTTCCTCGCTCCTCCGCTTTGGGGATTTGCTTATCTGCAGGTCCCTGTGTGAGAGGCTGTGCCCAGGTAGGGAGGACTACAAAGATTCAGGGTGAAGTCCAGTGAGCCCACTTACCCCAGACCCAAGCCACACAGCCCAGCTCAGTGCTGATCCCAACAAAGCCAAGCTTTTCACCTTGAGTCCACTGTCAGAGTCCACTCTCTCCTTGGTTCTGCCCCTCAGGCATGGAAGACAAGGGAGCGAACAGTGAGTTTCTCAAGTGCATGGGGTATGGGGTCAGCACACAGGCGACAAAATGACCTCTGTGATGACAAGAGTTGGAGCTCCGCTATAAAGCTTCAGGGTCATAGCAGCTCCCAAGGTCTCTCCTGTGATGACTCCAATTAAGGAAAGATACGGTATCTCATCTCCTCTCCTCTCCTCTCCTCTCCTCTCCTCTCCTCTCCTCTCCTCTCCTCTCCTCTCCCCTCCCCTCCCCTCCCCTCCCCTCCCCTCTCCTCTCCTCTCCTCTCCTCTCCTCTCCTCTCCTCTTCTCTCTCTCTCTCTCTCTCTCTCTCTCTCTCTCTCTCCGGTATGTGCATGCATATATGCACAAATGCACATACACCATATCCATTTTTTAAAATATATATATATATATTTATTTATTTGGAAGGCAGAGTTACAGAGAGGCAGAAGCAGAGACAGAGAGAGAGAGATGTTCCATCTACTGGTTCACTCCTCAAATGGCTGCAAGGCCAGAGTTGAGCCAATCCAAAGCCAGGAGCCAGGAGCTTCCTTCAGGTCTCCCATGTGGGTGCAGGGGCCCAAGGATTTGGACCATCTTCCACCACTGTCCCAGGCACATCAGCAGGGAGCTGGATCAGAATGGAGCAGCCAGGACTCAAACCAGCACTCATGGGGGATGCCAGCACTGCGGGCAGCAGCTTGACTTGCTATGCCTCATGCCAGCCCCCATACTATACCCATTGTCTGACACAGAGTAGAAGCTCAAAAAATCTTCAGTAACTGATAACTTTAAGCATTCTCACTCACTGAAGGCTTAATAAAACTTCACTCCAGAACTTTCCCTGGTTCCTTACTGTCCCTAGTAGAAAGCCTGGCCTTCAGCCCCTCTGTGATCCAGTTCTAATTCTCTTTGCCAATATGCTCGTTCACTCACCTACCCCTAGACTCCAGTAATACTGAACTAACTTTTACCCATAAACCTCAGTCAAAATACCTTGTCCCAAATGCTACAGATTCCAATCTTGCCCATCTTCCTAAACTTAGCTGCAATACCACCTTAATTCATTCAGTATCACTCATCTTAACCTACTCTCTGCTCCTGTATGCCTCAGGGCTCTTAACTATTTTATGGTCTACCAAGGTAAAACAACTACATAAAAATACTATAAATAATAAGGGGCAGGTTTCTCAATGTCGTAGAAGGAAGTGACACAGAATACAAAGACACTGTTTGGGATGTCTGAATCCGCTATCAGAATCCCTAGGTTCAAGTTGCGGCTCTGCTTCCAATCCTGGCTTCCTGCTAACATGTACCTTGGGAGGGAGCAGGTGATAGTTCAAGTCCCTGTGTCCTTGCAAATACATGGGGGACCGAGACTGAGTCGCAAGCTCCCAGCTTCAGCTTAGTCCAGCCCTGGTTGTTGCAGGCATTCGGGCAGTAAACTGGCAGATGGAAAAATCTCTCTCGTCTGTCTGTTACGCATCTATCTTTCAAATAAATGAAAGATATTTTACATGTTAAAAACAAATAACTAAATGAATAATATGAGAAGGAGCCAGCATGACAAACCGTATGCCTCTGGATCTGCTCTCTGGAGTAAATCATCCACAGCATTAATTAAGTGAAACTTCTCATCTCCATTCTTTGAAACCCGACAGAGACCAAAGCCCTGGCCTCCACCTGGCAAAGGGGAAAGCAGAGGTACCTGACCGTGGACTAGGAGTCTGAGGACCCAGCTCCAGATCCAAAACGGCTCCAATTCCAAACAAAGCTCCCCTCACCCTCGCTAGGCCCCAGAATTCCTGCAGTCCACTCCTTCCTCTGAGTGACTGGTCCTTCTGTGATTCTCACAATTCCGATTATGCTTCCAGACCCAGCACACATCTACAAGGCCCCCAGCCTTCAGGATGCCTGTGGCTGCAACCATCAGTACTCTGAACTCAAAACACCTTTGGCAAAAAGAGAACTACCTGGCAGATGCCACCGTAAGTCTGGGGGTGGCCCATATCTGGGGAGTCACATAAGACATCTCTTTGCAATGCCAGCTCCATTCACAGTTGGTGATGGTGCTACAATGGCTGCCAACAGCTCAAAGCCAGCATTCCACACTCAGCTAACCCAGCAGAAAAGAGAGAGCTGTCATTCCCCCAAACAGTCCTAGACCTGATATCAGGTCACTCGCCAGAAGTGGCTCAGGTACCCATCCCTGAGCTGATCTCCAGGGCCAGCAGATTGGGCTCCATGGACTACCTGGCTGATGATGGTGGGGTGAGCCCTACCCAAAACTTGCCAGGTGCAGACGATGTAGAGGAGTGGCTCCCCCAGGGGAAGTCTGAATGCTGCTCCCCACGATGAGAATGGTTCCCAGGCTGCAAAACTAACACACATCTACCACATCCCAGCCCTTGTCAGAATCAACTCCACCTTGTCTCTTCTGGCCCACTGTATAGATGTCTGTCTATACCAACAGCACCTGCTGTCTGAATGGGCCCGTGTACACACCTCTCAGCTTATAAGCATCCTGACGCCAGAAGTCTGGTTCTCCAAGGTGCCCGGTCCCTCCCCACCCCCTCGGCCACCCAGGAAAGTGCCGCTCCCTGTTCTTCCAACACAGAGCTGAGTCACTGAGATCCTGCCTGCCAGCGCTACCTTGCAAGTGCTTCTCCAAGTCCCCACCTGCCGTGCCGGTCTCCTGGTTCTGACGCTCTGGGACCAGCGGTCTCCTGGTTCTGACGCTCTGGGACCAGCAGATGCTGGCTTGACAGGGGAGATAATTATGTTTTACCCTCCACTCACTCTTTTATCAGCCACGCCGACAAGCACAGATATTAGAAAACACTCCCGCTGCATGGACTTGTGCTCTGTATGGCCAGCCAGCTCCCTCTTCCCAGGCACAACTCCTGGGGAGCAGCCTGCGCCTTGATATCTGGGGCCAGCCACCACGTGCTGCCCTCCTGTCCAATGCCAGGCTGCACTTTTCCTGTGGCGCCCCTCAAAGCTGTCCACTTCCGCCTTTCAGATGAGCTACGTGTAGCAGGCAGCTCTCTGCACAACACCCACTGCCCACCTGCTCTGCAGGGTCCCCAAGGCAGAGGCCGTACCCTGGACCCTGTGGGCAGCACTTTTCAAGGCCCACAGCTCTGGTTAGGAGAAGAAAGAGGGGCAGGGAAAAGCGAAAGGGTGTGAAGTCTCAGAGGCAGGTGCTTTGAGATTCTCCAATAAAAGCTACAATTTAATTCTCTTAGCCACTCCGTGAGTCTTTATTCAGAATCTACTGTGTGCTGGGTACTGGTGTGAGAGCTGCAGACATGGAGGTGCACAGCCCAGGCCAAGCCTCTCTCCTCATAAGGCTCTCAGCTTCTGGGAGGCAGTGGACTTGAAGGTAACACCTGCTTTACACTGCACAAGGCACTGGCTCTGACAGTCTCCATTTAATCCTCAGTAAGCAGCATTACCACCTCTGGCTTAGACAAGGAAAATGGCAGCTACAAAAGGTTAAAGTGACCGTCCCAAAGCCAATGCACAAACTCAAGTCATCTGATCACCAGCCTGGGCTCTTTCTGGGGCTCCTGCGAAGGCAAGGAGGTAGCAGGGTGCTGCCTGGCACTGAACCAGACATTCAGCTGACTCAGTCCCAGGCACCATCAGGAGAGGTGAAACACACAAAAGGAAAGCCCCAATCCCTAATCCAAAAGAATGGACAGTCTAAGAAGAGAGAGAGATGTGTAACTAACCATCGTCTGTATTAAAAATAAACAGTGATCAAATTCAAATAGGTAGATATTTCTGGAAGGATGCACAAGAAATAATAATTGATAGCAGGCAGAAAAATTGGAGAATGAAAAAATACGGATATTAGGGTCATTCTGTGTGTTTCAAATATTTTTTTTTTTTTTTTTGACAGGCAGAGTTAGACAGTGAAAGAGAGAGAGACAGAGAGAAAGGTCTACCTTTGCCGTTGGTTCACCCTCCAAGTGGCCGCTACGGCCGGCGCGTTGCACCGATCTAGCCAGGAGCCAGGTGCTTCCTCCTGGTCTCCCATGCGGGTACAGGGCCTAAGGACCTGGGCCATCCTCCACTGCTTTCCCAGGCCACAGCAGAGAGCTGGCCTGGAAGAGAGGCAACCAGGACAGAATCCGGCGTCCCAACCGGGATTAGAACCCGGGGTGCCGGCACCACAGGCGAAGGATTAGCCTACTGAGCGCAGCGCCTGCCTCAAATATTTTTATGAGGCTACTTCCAAAAAAATCCATGGAAAATGGAATTAAATTATAATTTTATTCTGGTGCAAAAACATTTTAAAAGTTTTTTTTTTAATTGATTTGAAAGAGTTACAGAGAGAGGAGGAGAAACAGAGAGATCTTCCACCCACTGGTTCACTCCCCAAATGGCCACAATGCCAGGAGCTGAGCCAGGCAGAAGCCGAGAACAAGAAGCTTCCTTTGTGTCTCCTACATGGGTGCAGGGACCCAAGCACTTGGACCATCTTCCACTGCTTTACCAGGCCATAGCAGAGAGTTGGATTGGAAGCAGAACAGCTAGGACTTAAACTTGTGTCCATATGGGATGCCAGCATCAAAGGCAGAAGCTAAACCTGCTACACCACAATGCTGGCCCCCCAAAAATTCTTTTGAAATCCATGCATATTTGGAATCTTCAAAAAGTCTATGGAAAATTCGTAATATGAAAAAATAATGCATGGATTTCAAAATACTTTGCACCAAAATAAATTTACTCTTTTTAGAGATTTATTTGTTTTCATTTGAAAGGCAGAGTGACAGAGAGAAGTAGGGAGGGAGGAGAGGAAGGACAGAGAAGCAGGTGGGAATAGAATCTTCCACCCACTGGTTCGCTCCTCAAATAGCCAGCAACAGCTAGGGCTGGTCCATTCCAAAGCTGAGAGCCTGGAATTCCATGTGGGTATCTCCTATAGGTGGCTGGGACACAAGCACTTGGACCATCTTCGACTGCTCTCCCAGGCACATTAACAGGGAGCCGCATCAGAAGCAGAGCAGCCAAGATGGGAACCAGCGCTCATATGGGATGCCAGCATTGCAAGAAGCAGCTTAGTCCAGTAAGCCACAATGCCTGCCCCAAATTATCTCTTTTTTTCCCCAAAGATTTATTTATTTATTTGAAAGACAGAGTTAAAGAGAGGCAGAAGTAGAGAGAAAGAGATAGAGAGGTCTTCTACCCACTGGTTCACCCCCCAAATGGCCACAATGGCCAGAGCTGTGCTGACTCGAAGCTTGGAGCCAGGAGTTTCTTCTGGGTCTCCCATGTGGGTACTGGAGCCCAAGGACTTGGGCCATCTTTCACTGCTTTCTCAGGCCATAGCAGAGAGCTGGATCGCATGTGGAGCAGCCGAGACTCAAACTAGCGCCTATATGGGATGCCAGCACCGCAGACAGCGGCTTTAGCCACTATGTCACAGTGCCAGTCCCCCAAATTGATTTTTTTTTTTTTTAACAGGCAGAGTGGACAGTGAGAGAGAGACAGAGAGAAAGGTCTTCCTTTGCCGTTGGTTCACCCTCCAATGGCTGCTGCGGCCGGTGCGCTGCGGCCGGCACACCGCGCTGATCCGAAGGCAGGAGCCAGGTGCTTCTCTGGGTCTCCCATGGGATGTAGGGCCCAAGCACTTGGGCCATCCTCCACTGCACTCCCGGGCCACAGCAGAGAGCTGGACTGGAAGAGGAGCAACCGGGACAGAATCCAGCGCCCCGACCGGGACTAGAACCCAGTGTGCCAGTGCCACAGGCGGAGGATTAGCCTATTGAGCCGTGGCACCGGCCCCCAAATTTATCTTTTAACTTCACCTATTTATGAACTATTTAAAGTGCGTACATGAATTTTTAAACATATAAATGTATTTCCCATTTAACAACACTTTCAGGAGGCCATCGACCAAACCCTGCATGAGGAAAATGCTACAGGAAGATTGGCACTATGACACAGCAAGTAAAGCCGCCACCCCCAACACCGGCATTCCATACGGGTTTTGGTTTAGGTCCCAGCTACTCCATTCCAATCCAGCTCCCTGCTAATGACCAGAGAAAAGCAGCAAAGGATGGCCCAAGTGTCTGAACCGCTGCTACCAAGGTGGGAGACCTGGATGAAGCTCCTGGCTTCAGCCTGGCTCAGTGCTGGTCACTGAGGCCACCTGGAAAATAAACCAACAGATGCAAGATGTCTCTCTCTCTCTTTCTCCCTCTCTCTCTCTTTATTTCTCTTTCTCTCTCTCTCTCTCACTGTGTCTCTCCCATTCTGACTTTCTAATTAAATAAATAAATATTTTTAAAAAGAAAAAAAATCCGCAGGATAAATTATCTACTTTTTTTTAACAAGAAACTGGCACCAAAAAGAGAGGATGAGTAAATATCAAAGATTTTAAAGTATATAGGAAACATCAATCAAATGTTTTTATTTGGATGAAGATGTGGACAAACTAACTATAAAGAGACAGTTTGGGGGCAATAAAGGAAATTTGAACATGGACTAGGTAAGAAATTTTCTAGGTGTGATCATGATATTATGGCTATGTTTTTTAAAGATCCTATCTATTACAGATACATCCTGATGTGTTTACAGATAAGGCAATATGATGTCTAAGATTTGCATTTAATTATTTTGGCAAAAAATAATAATAAATAAATGAAGGCATGGATAGGGAGAGGGCAGGGACCAATACAATGAGGAAAATGTTGATAAATTCTCACACTGGAGGACAGCTCCACAGGGGTTCATTTTACTGTTCTCTCTACTCTGGTGGATGGTTGCAGTGTCCGCAATGAAGAGTTTAACTAAAAATGTAAAAGTTAATTATTCCTTCCACAAAGGATGCCTGAAAAGGAGAACATCATGGGGAGCCGGCGCCGTGGCTCAACAGGCTAATCCTCCACCTGCGGCACCAGCACACCAGGTTCTAGTCCCGGTCGGGGTGCCGGATTCTGTCCCGGTTGCCTCTCTTCCAGGCCAGTCTCTGCTGTGGCCAGGGAGTGCAGTGGAGGATGGCCCAAGTACTTGGGCCCTGCACCCGCATGGGAGACCAGGAGAAGCACCTGGCTCCTGCCTGTGGATCAGCGTGGTGCGCCGGCCACAGCGCAACCGGCTGCAGTGGCCATTGGAGGGTGAACCAATGGCAAAGGAAGACCTTTCTCTCTGTCTCTCTCTCTCTCTGTCCACTCTGCCTGTCAAAAAAAAAAAAAAAAAATCATGGGGGTAGATGAGGAGAGCAGGTAACTGTGTCCAAAGGGAAGACTAACAATTGCCTAGGCAGCAAAGGGAATTCCAAGCTGGGAGAACTGCTGAACAGATCCATCTGGTACAGAGCTCTCCAGAAAAGCCCAAAGTGTCTACACCTGACCTCAAACTCAACTGACACCCCACAAACGTCTCCTGCTTGGTCCCCCAACTCTCAGGGTACACAGAGTCACAGCAACGTCAGGCCCCCTGTTGCCAGGAAAGAGAGTGGCAGTGGAATCCACGCAGAGGCCTACAAGAAGCCCCAAGGTGGCCTCCAGATAGGACAGCAGTGAACCTCTCTCAGCTGGCTTTTGCTGACAAAGCATCTGGAAGCCAGCTAGGTTGTGTCGGGGACATAGCCTTCATCCGGCCTGAGTCATCCCAGATATTGGCACTGCCCTAAAACACACAGCAGACTCCCCAGCAGCACCGTGTAGATTAGCATCCTCAGTACCAGGGGATCCAACTTGACGCCAGGCTCACAGCCCTGCTCACTGGCACTGAAACACCTCAACGTGGTGGGACAGCCGCTCCTCCCCTCCTTCCCTCCAAACCCCCAGTTGGCCAATGGCCTCAGTCTCAATCCCCACCCTGCCCCCTGCCCACCTCCAGGGGCACACAGAGATCCTATTGGCTGTGCAGCCACTTCAGGTGCACATGAGCCCCCCATTCCCTTACCTTGGATCGGAGCTGCACGTACTCCTCTGAGCCATACGGGACGCTCCTAAGGGAGGTGAGGTAGTCATAACTGATGACAGCTGTCTGTGGACCAAGAGAGGACAGAGCTTAACACCTAGACGTCAACCAGGACTCCTCTGCCAAAGCGCTGCCCACACAGGCTGCCCAAGTACCACTGAAGATTCTCAGCCCCTCCCACGATGAGAAAACCTACCGTAGCAACTGCTCTGCCCACCCTGACGGCGCCAAAGTCATTAGGGTCCAAGTGCTTGTTACTGTAGAGGTAGATGCCAGAGGCGGCAAGCGCCATGCTGGTCCATGAAGCAAGCTTGAGGGCCTTTCTGGCCATGTCCTGAGACCCTGCAACAGAAAGGAAGACAGATGGAACACCGCTTAGGGCTTCAGAGCCAGTCTGCAATTCAGATGTCAGCTCCGTCACTCACAGACCTTGGGATGACCTTGGGATGACCTTGGGACCACTTTCCTGATCTCATTTAGCCTCAGTTTCCTCATTTGTAAAAGCAGATGATGACTGCTGGGATGAGATGAGATAATGCACTCGAAACGGTCAGCACGGCACCCGCCACAGTCAATGCTCAAAATCCTTCTTCACGGGGCCAAGCACTGCTGCAGGCATGGGAACAAGACCAGGCTCTTATCCACACGGGACTCCGACTCTAGGCCGAGTGACAGGCAACAAGCCAACAGGCATCAATGTGCTAGAATATCAGAGCTGCCTTATCCAAGTCACAGCACCAATGTAAGGCAGCCACAAAACACACCCAACACCGGAGTAAGGGAAAGGGTTTACTGGGGGAAACCCGACAGACCAGAGGGAGGGGGCGAAGGAGAAAAAGAACACATGTCTGGGAAGCGAGTCCTAATATCCCTTTGTCATGGGGCAGGTAAGAAGTAGGAGCAACGAATCTCATTAGGATGGGGGTGGAGCTGACACCGGTGGTTGGACCTTGAGGTTAGGGCCAAAGCCTTCCATGCAACGCAGCAATGGGGGCCAGGGCCTAAGATGGCGTCTGGGGCATAGATGATGCCACAAGTAAGACGGCGCCATTTTACTAACAAGCCTGGCCTAACCCTAGGCCATACAGCCACTTGGGGAATGGATAAACTGTAACCCAGAAGGCCTGTGCAGAGCCAAGAACACAGGTCCCCAGATGAAAATCACATATCCAGGGCTGCTGGTTCAATGGCCCTCTTCCCTGTCACCCCGACACAGCCTCCCCTCAGTGCCACCCTCCAACACACCGACCCCCCAGGTCTGACCCTGTAAGAATGAGGCCCCCTCTGGGGAGGGCAGAGTCAGCAAAGCAGCCACTCCCAAGACCCAGTTTTCATGCAAATGTCCTCAGTAATAAAAGAGGCAGAAATTGAAATACATAAAATCCATACTATAGGAGCCCAACTCTGTCTGCAAAGAACGGCCCTGGAACTTTCCATAAAGTGTCAGTGAGTCTTTAACATGCAAATGAGCTGCTGCCCTGGGGGTATTTTCAAAGATCCTGTCAGGCGTGAAATATGGCTGTCGAGGAAAAACACCTTTCATTATTCAGCCCCTCGCTAATGAATCACCTGCCCTGGACTGTTTACTTGCCTTTCTGACTTTGCGCCCGCCCGGCAGAACAGCACACACCTTGCGGAGGCTCCGAGGTCACCAGGAGCCTAAAGGCTAATCACCAGATCATAGCAAGCCTTTCCAGAGCCCTCCCGTTCACCTCATTAGACAGCCCACAAAAACCAGTCAGGTGAGACAAATATCACCATCCCTCCCCAGGTAGGCGATTTGCCCTCAGTGGCTCAGCTACCAGAACAGCCAAGTAAGAGCTTGTTGGGCCCCTCTGCTGATTCACAGCCTGCGACCTCTGTGGTAGGTACACCAGGAGCCCTTTTCCTAAGGTTCTAACTACCCTTCAGGAATGCACGAGACAGCCGTGTGGGCAAGGACTCGGACTTCTGACCCCCTGCCGTGCCCAAACAGTGCCAGCACGTGGAAGGCGCTGTGTGGAGTCCGGTGATGCAGGGCATGTCACAGGACCCACCAATGCTCCTCACTCTCAGCTACAAAGCTCACACAGCTGTCTGTCAAATCAGGAAGAAGGGCTCCCCCTCTCTGGACCATAGGAGGCACCCCCAGGGACTCAGAAAAGCAGGCATCAGGAAAGCCTGGGAGATTCTCTAAGTCGGAAGTTGACAGTTGATCCAACGTCCATCCTCGGGCAGAATCAAATGAAAAATCCAATGCTGTTGGTGGGGTCAAACTGTGGCTGGGCCTTGTCAGTGACCGCCCACCTGCAGCCCCGCCCCAGGACGACAGACCTGAAATCATCCCTTATTCAGCGCTCAGTGAGAACAGCTACCCAGGAAAGGCACTTAGGGACTCAGCTCTGTTAGTCTTGCCACAAGTCCCCTCTGATTTCCTACACGGACAGTTAGACAAACAAGCATTATTTTTTTCTAGGCTGTCCCCAAGCCTGGAAGAGACCCAAGGTAACCTTGGAGAGAGTGATCAGGTCTTCAGAGAAACCTCGTCACTGATGCAGAGAAAAAGCAAACGAGGTGGATGATGCCGTCCACAAAATGCTGAGTCTATGCACCTGACCTCAGCAGGTTTGCAGTCCGCCCTGTCCTCCAGAGTGACGCAGTCCAGGGCAGGAAACAAAGCTGAACCATGTGGTTGAGTCCATGTCGAGGAAATAAAGGAATCCCTGACCAATGCTAAGGTTCCAGAGTGGACAAGGAAAAGAAATCTCACCCAGGCAAGGAACAGAAGTTCCACATTCAGTTCATCCCAGGGAGGGAGAGACTTGGAAAGCCAAGCGCAAGGAGCAAGTACCAAACTAGAGAAGAAAAGAAGTGAATGTCCGGGGGGAGACATGCAGCGCCACGTGCTTAAATACTGCAAGTAACCTGCACAACTAGATCCTGAGGTGTGCACAATTACGAGCCTTATTCTGCAGGTAAAGAAGTGCAGTTCTCAGAAAAGGCCTGAGCCAAGGAGCTTGTGAGCAATGGAGCCAGACATTTAAGGAAGAACTAACTCCAAATCTTCCCAAGTTATTCAAAACAATTGAAGGGGAGGGCATCCTCCCAAATTCTTTCTATGAAGCCAGCATCACCTTAACCCTTAAACCTGAAAAAGATGCAACAGAGTAAGAGAACTGCAGATCAATTTCCCTGATGAACACAGATGCAAAAATCCTCAACAAAATTCTGGCAAATCGAATCCAACAATACATCAGAAAGATCATTCACCCAGACCAAGTGGGATCTATCCCTGGTATGCAAGGATGGTTCAACATTCACAAATCAATCAATGTGATACAAGACATTAACAAACTGAAGAACAAAACCCATATGATTATCTCAATAGATGCAGAGAAAGCATTTGATAAAATATAACACCCTTTCATGGTGAAAACTCTAAGCAAATTTGGTATAGAAGGAACATTCCTCAACATAATCGAGGCAATTTATAACAAACCCGGCCAACATCATATTAAATGGGGAAAAGTTGGAAGCATTCTCACTGAGATCCAGAACCACACAATGATGCCCACTCTCACCATTGCTATTCAACGTAGTCCTGGAAGTTTTAGCCAGAGCTGTTAGGCAAGCAAAAGAAATCAAAGGGATACAAATTGGGAAAGAGGAAGTCAAACTATTCCTATTTGCAGATGACATGATTCTACCTATGGGGATCCAAAAGAATCCACCAAGAGACTATTGGAACTCATACAAGAGTTTGGTAAAGAAGCATGATATAAAATCAATGCACAAGAGGCTGGTGCTGTGGCACAGCGGGTTAATGCCCTGGCCTGAAGCATCAGCATCCCATATGGGCGCTGGTTCAAGACCCAGCTGTTCCACTTCCAATCCAGCTCTCTGATATGGCCTGGGAAAGCAGTAGAAGATGGCCCAAGTCCTTGCGCCCCTGCACCCACATGGGAGACCCAGAAAAAGCTCCTGGCTCCTGGCTTCAGATTGCCACACCTCCAGCCATTGCAGCCAATTGGCAAGTGAACCAGTGGATGGAAGACCTCTCTCTCTCTCTCTGCCTCTCCTCTTTCTGTGTAACTCTGACTTTCAAGTAAATGAACAAATTTTTTTAAAAAAATTCAATACACAAAAATCAACAGCCTTTGTATATACAGACAATACCATGGCTGAAAAAAATAACTTCCAAGGTCGATCCCCTTCACAATAGCTACAAAAAAAAAATCAAATAACTTGGAATAAACTTAACCAAGGATGTCAAAGATCTCTATGATGAGAAATACAAAACTTTAAAGAAAGAAATATAAGAAGATACAAAAAATGGAAAAATCTTCCATGTTCATGGACTGGAAGAATCAATATCATCAAAATGTCCATTCATCTGAAGGCAATTTACAGATTCAATGCAATACCAGTCAAAATATCACAGACATTCTTCTCAGATCTAGAAAAAATGATGCTGAAATTCATATGGAGGCACAGGAGACCTCGGATAGATAAAGCAACCTTATAAAACAAAAACAAATCTGTAGGCATCACAATACTAGATTTCAAGACCTACAACAAGGCAGTTATAACCAAAACAGCCTGGTACTGATACAAAAACAGATGGATAAACCAATGGAACAGAATAGAAACACCAGAAGTCAATCCAAGCATCTACAACCAACTTAGATTTGACAATGGAGATAAAACCAATCCCTGGAGCAAGGACAGTCTCTTTAACAAATGCAAAGAAAGAAAAAAAGAAAATGAATCTTAATGGAGAATGAGACTGGGAATGGGAGAGGGAGGATGGGGTGAGGGCGGGAGGGCAGGTATGGTGGGAAGAATTACTATACTCCTACTAAAGTTGTACTTATGAAGTTTGTACTCCTTAAATAAAAGGTTTCTTTGGGAAAATAATAAGAGTGCATAAGACAATACCCACATGTTTATGTCAACAACCCAAGTAAGAGTGGCCCTCAACCAGGCGTGACGAGTTCACAGGGTGCTGTGTGTGTGTGTACTTTTCCTGTAACACTGCAGTCCTCACAGCAGGGTCTCCAGGGCAGGGGCCTCTGCAGCTGCGGGCGCTATGTCACAAGTGCGAATTCTTCATGCAAAAACCCAGGGGATGGGCTGTAACAGGCCCTCCAGGGGATTTCTGCCCCCGCTGCAGCAGACAACGTGCGAAGGCACGGATCAAAGCTAATTCACTTCAACTCCGCACTCATTTCCTGAGCCCCCACTAAGGACCAGGCACCACGCAGCTGTCCTGTCCCGATAGCACTGCGCCATCCGGAAGCACGGCGGGGAGAGAAACGGCCCGGCGCGCACCGCAAGCCCAGGAGGCCCGCGGGAAGGCTGCTCGGCGTCCTGCTCCAGCCCACACCGCGGCCCCGAGCCCAGGCGATCCCGGGCTGACCGCGCCTGCGTGGGCCCCGGCGGCCCTCCTCCCGCCCACGAGCCGAGCCACCGAGCGGGCAGTGCGCACCGACGCCCGCTGGCGCGCCGAGGGGCGGAGCCCGCAAGTCACGTGACGGCGTGGCTGCGCGCGGAGGTCTGGTGACAAGGTCAGGGGCCGGGGCTCCCTCCCGATTCCCCAGGCTGCCGCTGCGGAGCCCCGGCGCGCCCACACGGGCTCCCCCGCGCTGGGGCCGAGCTGGAGCCGACGCCCGCGCCCCGGGCTGGCCGCCCCTACTCACCCCGAGGGAAGCAGAGCCCGGGCGCCTGGCCTCGCGCCGCAGCCCGGCGGCAGCGGGTTCGCAGGCAGCGGCGCTCGCCGGCCCCGGGACCGCGCGCGGTGGAGCCGGCGCCGCGCCGCCTGCCGGGACTTGTAGTTCCCGTTGTTTTCCAGAGCTGCGGCCGTGGACGGGCGGAGCGCCGACGGGCGCCTTGTCCCTCCTTTCTTTGCCTGGGCCGCGGACTAGGAATTTTAAGGAAAACCTTATTACAAGAGAGGCGTTTTCGTGAAAGATGAAGTTGTGGATTTGCAGCTGTTTGTTTGGTTTTGGATTTTTATGTGTTTTATTGGGAGAGACAGCTGGCATCCGGTCATCGGCTCGTTCACTCCCCAAATGCCTGCAACAGCCAGGGAGCCTGGGTCTCCCACGTGGGTGGCGGGGAGCTGCCGCCTCCCGGGCCGGCGCTAGCGGGAAGCTAGACCGGGACTGGAACTGAGTTAGTCAGGAGGGGTGCGGGCGGCCAAACCAGCGGCCGAACCACGTAACCTGAGGCCAGCCCGGATCTGGAGATTTTCCGTGAAGTGTCGGAACAGGTAGGCGAAGAAGAAATTTCACTCACCGTTGCCGAATGGTAAGAGTATGGTGGCTCATCTTCGGGCGTCTGGCCCTCAGTCACTGGCCGGTATTTGTGGAGTGTTGACCTACCAGGTGCACCTTGCAGACATCAGACAGGCACGCATTCTACAACTGTTGAGTGAGGTGCCCCCCTCCTGGGGGAACAAAGAGGAGGTGGGGGATCCATCTATTGATTCAAGGTCATGCCAATCAAATTTCCCTGTTTGTTCCCCTTGAATCTTCATAAACTAATCTGAAATTTATGACAGACCAGGGTTGTGGCACAGCAGTTAAGCCCCTGCGTACAAAGCCGATATCCCACATCCAAATGCCAGTTGGAGTCCTGGATACTCTGCTTCCAATCCAGCTCCCTGCTGATGCGCCTGGGAAAGCTGCAGAGGTTGGCTCAAGTGCTTGGGCCCCTGCTACCCACATGGGAGACCTGGATGGAGTTCTGGGCTTCGGGGTTCGTCATGGCCCAGCTTGGCTGCTGTGGCCATTTGGGGGAGTGAACTAGTAGATGGAAGATCAGTCTATCTCTGCCTCTCTCTATATATATTGTTCTGCCTTTCCAAATAAAGAAATCTTTTTAAAAGTAGAATTGATATGACAAAGGGAAAACTATAGCCAAAACTCAAAGAATACTGTGCTTCAAAGACTTGCCCTTCCACAGTCAACATGTGCCAGCAAGCTAGAACAGTTAAGGCCAGGCGATACTGGGGGTGGGCAAAGGGGAGAAATGGAACCAACTCAAAGGCCCAGAAGCAGATGCAGGCAGCTGTGGGTTTCTGTGTCTAACAAGGCTGCTGGCCAGCGCCGCGGCTCACTAGGCTAATCCTCCGCCTTGCGGCGCCGGCACACCAGGTTCTAGTCCTGGTCGGGGCACCGGATTCTGTCCAGGCCAGCTCTCTGCTGTGGCCCGGGAGTGCAGTGGAGGATGGCCCAAGTGCTTGGGCCCTGCACCCCATGAGAGACCAAGATAAGCACCTGGCTCCTGCCATCGGATCAGCATGGTGCGCCGGCCACTGCGGCCATTGGAGGGTGAACCAATGGCAAAAAAGGAAGACCTTTCTCTCTGTCTCTCTCTCTCACTGTCCACTCTGCCTGTCAAAATAACAAAAACAAAAAACAAGGCTGCCATTATTTTTAAAGATTTATTTATTTATTTGAAAAGGTTATAGAAAGAATGAGAGGGAGATAGAAGTCTTCTATCCACTGGTTCACTCCCGAGATGGCCCCATGGGCCAGGGCTAGGACAGGCCAAAGTCAAGAGCTAGGAGCTTCTTCCAGGTCTCCCACAAGGGTGGCAGGAGCCCAAGCACTTGGGCCATCTTCCCTTGATTTTCTCAGGCCATTAGCAGGAATGGGATAGGAAGTGGAGCAGCCAGGACTCAAACCCATAGGGGAAGCTGGCATAGCAGGCAGCAGCTTCACCTGCTATGCCATAATGCCAGCCCCAGGGCTGCCATTATAGCTCACCATCTCAAGTATGCAATTTCCAGGCATAAGGAAAAATAGAAACTTGCCACCAGTACGAAAAGTGTGAATAGTATAGGAATACCAGGGAGGGAGCATTGATTTTCCCAGATTTTGAAATGCTCTGTAAACCAAGAATTGACTCATAAGCTGGGAATTAAGCGTTGAATAGGAGTTCCCCAGGAGAAGGGTGTTAGGGAGCAGGCAAAGTTATGTAAAAAAGCATAAAGATGCAGAATACAATAGAAGAAAAAGATATTTAAATTCAATTTTTGAAGTCTAAAACCACAGAGAGAAGAGAGACAATGCATCTCAAAAGTTAATACCGTTAATATAACTGAACATTACGTTTAACTATGAAATTATTAGTAGGAGGCCAGCAGTTAACTCTGGGGGAAAGGTGAGAGTATTTTCATATTCTTTGCCCTTTTGTGCTATCTGAATTTTATACAATGAAGTGTAAACTTTCATATTAAAAAGTGTTTTCAATTTAGAGTTCCAGTTGAATATGGCAGATTGAATAAACCCATGTAAATCCAGTCCTTGGGGCACATGTTCAGCACAGCAGATGGGAAGCCACTTGGAACATCTGCAGTCCATACTGGAGTACCTGGGTTTCAGTCCTGATTCCACTTCTTATTCCAGCTTCCTGTTAACACGCACCCTGGGAGGCAGCAGGTGACGGCTCAACTGCTTGGGTCCTTGGCACCCATATGGGAGGCCTGGATTGAATTCTTGCCTCCTGGCTTCAGCCTGGACCAGCCCCAACTCTTGTAGGAATTTAGGGAGTAGGTCAGTGGGTAGAAGATCTCTGCCTGTCTCTGCCTCTCAAAAACAGATTTTTTATAAAAATAAAATAAAGGGACCGATGTTGTGACGCAGTGGATTAAGCTACTATCTGTAATGCCCATGTGGGCACTGGTTCATGTCCCAGCTGCTCCACTTCCAGTTCAGCTCCCTGCTAACGTCTTCATCTTCTCTGAAAACAGAAGAAGATGGTCCAAGTCCTTGGGCCCCTGCACTCATGTGGGAGACCTGGAAGAAGCTCCTGGCTCCTGGCTTTGGTCTGGCCCAGCCCTGGCCATTGCAGCCATTTGAGGAATGAACCAGCAGATAGAAAATCAATTCTCTTCTCTCTCTCTCTCTGCCCCACCTCCCCCCATCCCTCCCTCCTTCTGTGTGTGTGTGTGTGTGTGTGTGTGTGTAATTCTGCCTTTCAAATGAATGAAATCTGCAAAAAAATGAATAAAATAAATCCACTCCTTCCTGAAATCCCACGAAAATTACCAGAAGGAATTGAAAAGGCATAGCCCCTGGGGAGAGTAAGTGAGGAGACAAGCAAACAGGGAAGCCAAAAAATAAGCATGGGCGGTTCCAAAGCAGACAGGCCAACGAGGCTCTGTTAAAACAAGCCAATCCCTGAGCCGCAGCCCCAAAGCGTCTGGTTTGAGAGTCTAGGTCAGGTTCAGAGCTCAATAATTCTTCAGAGCTTGACTTGAACAGGCACTGGGTGGAAGGTCTGCCAGGGAGGCAGCTTGGCAAAGTGAAAGCAGGTGCGCCGCGAGCAGTGGTCCTCAGCCGCAGCAGAGTCCCTTGGAGAGCTGGAAGGTCCTCCCACCCACAGCTCAGACCACTTAGATCCAGTTTCTGAGGGCGGGACCCAGACACAGGTCTTAGTGGAGTGCCCCTGGAGATTTCAATGCCGCCAGTGTTAAAAACCGCCAATTTAAAGACGCTTGTTTGAACTGTGTGCCTTCCAGCAAGTTTTGTAACGGAACAGACTTTTCGTTTCCTTCTTGATAAATGGAGCCAACACTGTTACCCGGAGTACCTTGCTCAGGATCCTTGTGAGGATCAGGGAGGCGAAATGAGTGCTTCAGGAACACAATATTGCTGTGGGGAGGTGCGCGATCACACTGAGAAGAAAATCCAGACTCTCTATCCGGCAGCCTGGCTCCCCGTGGCCTGGCCCCACCCATTTCTGCAGCCTCCTTTCTCAGCCTTCTCTCCTCAGCTCATTCCACTCCATCCACACTGATTTTCAGTCTGTTCCTCAGTGCGCCAATATGAATACCTCAAGGCCATTACACCCGCTGTCCTCCCATAGCTTCAAAGGACTGCTCCGTGTTGGCGATCTATTTTCTATGCCAGCATCACCCATCAGGAGAGATCAGGAGAGACCATGTGCCGGCGCCGCGGCTCAACAGGCTAATCCTCCACCTTGTGGCGCCGACACATCGGGTTCTAGTCCCAGTCGGGGCGCCGGATTCTGTCCCGGTTGCCCCTCTTCCAGGCCAGCCCTCTGCTGTGGCCCGGTAGTGCAGTGGAGGATGGCCCAAGTCTTTGGGCCCTGCACCCGCATGGAAGACTGGGGAAGCACCTGGCTCCTGGCTTCGGATCAGCGCGATGTGCCGGTCGCAGCACACCGGCCGCAGTGGCCATTGGAGGGTGAACCAGTGGCAAAAAGGAAAACCTTTCTCTCTCTCTCTCTCTCTCACTATCCACTCTGCCTGTCAAAAAAAAAAAAAAAAAAGGAGCGACCATGTGATTAGCTCTAGCTATCCACCCACCCCCATGTTCCCCAGTACACACTCTATCTCCTTATAGTACTGTATTTATTACAGCACTTATCAATACCTAAAATTTCATCATTCATTCATTTAGATGGTTTCTGTCTGTCTCTCCTACTAGAATATAAACTCCATCAAAGTTGGGATTTGGACCCACTATGCCTTGGACACAGTAGAAAACGGGGGGTGAGGATAGATGACAAATAAAACCAGGCAAGGCCCGTGCCTTTATGGGGTGTCATTTGGCTGGCACAGGGGAGAAGCAGACAGCAAACAAGCATGGAAGTGACAGGACAGCCATGGGATACAACCAACCCTGGGAAGGAAAGAAGCAGAGACGTGATGTGGAAAGCATAATGGACCAGAGGCCAGAGCTGTCCTCTTGTGATAGAGTGGCAGGCAAGGTCTCTCTGAGAAGCTGTAGACTCATGGGTGAAGAAGTTAGCTGTGGGGAGGAATGTTCCAGAAAACAGGAAGTGCTGAGGCCCAGGGGAGGAAAGAGCTTGGCATGTTTAAGAAAGGACCCCAATGTGACTCAGCCCAGTAAGGTGTGGGAGCTGGGCCACACAGGGCCCTGAGGGACTTAGTAGTTTGGATTTTAGTCCAAGTGCACTAACTAGCTATTAAAGCGTTTTAAGGGGCGATGCTGTGGCGCAGTAGGTTAATGCCCTGGCCTGAAGCGCCAGTATCCCATATGGACACCATTTTGAGACCCGGCTGCTCCATTTCCCATCCAGCTCTCTGCTATGGCCTAGGAAAGCAGTGGAAGATGGCCCAAGTCCTTAGGCCCCAGCACCCATGTGGGAGACCCAGAAGAAGCTCCTGGCTCCTGGCTTCTAATCGGTGCAGCTCTGGCCATTGCGGCCAATTGCGGAGTGAACCATCGGATGGAAGACCTCTCTTTCTCTCTCCTCTCTCTGTGTAATTCTTTTGATTAAATGGATAAATAAAAATAAATAAATAGTTTTAAACTGGGAGAAGATATGACCAGAAAGCTAAATAGAAAATGCAATCAGGATCCGGCACTGTGGCACAGTAGGTTAATCCACTGCTTACGACGCCAGCATCCTGTGTCAGAGCACCGGTTAGAGTCCCAGCAGCTCAGCTTCCAATCCAGCTCCCTGCTAAAGTGCCTGGGAAAACACTGGAAGATGCCCATGTACCTGGGCTCCTGTCACCCATGTGGGAGTCCAAATGGAGTTCTAGGCTCCCAGATTGGCCTGGCCCAGCCATTCATGGAGTGAGCCAGTGGATGGAAGATCTCTTCTTTTCTCTTAGTCTCCATCTCTGTCACTCAGCTTTTCAAATAAATAAATATTTTTAAAAATAAATAAAAGAAAATGTCACCAAAGCTATAAAGAGAAAAAACATTTCAGAATGAGCCAGAGCCCCAGTTGTGTTTGTGGGCCAGCAAGGCCCGGGGTTGGGGAAGGAGCATGTGAAATGCTGTCCAGGAGAGGTCGGCATCCAGGATGCTGCATTTCTCATCCGGGAGGTGACCCATTTGCGAGACAGCATCAAACAGCGGACAATGAGCGAACACAAGAGAAACCAGGTCTCTGTTTAAGGCAACAGGAAATGATCACCATGCAGGAGGAAGACACCGGAGGACCTGTGTTTGGGCCAGGAGGAAAGCCGCAGTGTGGTTGCCAGCAGTGTGGCTGCCGAAAGAGTTAGATGGAGAGCAGCAGCAGAGCAAAGACAGCTGGGGCCAGGAGGCCGGTGTCCGCCCCCGCCCAGAACAGAGAAGGGACCAGCAAGACAAAGGCAGGCAGCCCAGACCCAGGCCCAGAAGGGTGGGGTCCAACTGCCCCAGGGCGTCCACAGGCCAATCCAAACACCTTGTGCATTTTCAAGCTGTGTTTCAGCAAGGCTGGGGAGAAGAGAGAGGCCTCTTGGCCTTAGGCAACTTCTAGGTGTCCATGACCACGTCATGGAAACCTGTTTAGTCAGCCTCCCAAGGTGGTCAGACCAGTCTGGACCTGACGGAAGGCTGAATTTTCAAAACTGCTTTGGAGGAAGAGCAGGCGTGTTGCAGCAGGGTAAGGTCGAATCTGAGCACTGGTTCAAGTCCCAGCTCTTCTAATCCAGCTTCCTGCCAATGCGCCCTGGGAGGCAGTGAATGGCAGCTCGAGTGCTTGGGCCCCTGACACCCTCAGGAGACCTGGCCGGAGTTCCAGGCTTCTGGCTTTGTCCTGGCCCAGTCGTAACTGTTGTGGGCATCTGGGAAGTGAACCAGCAGATAGAAGATCTCTCTCTCTCTCTCTCTTTTGCTCACCCTACCTTTCAAGTAAATAAATAAACATGAACAAAAAAATATGTTTTTAAAAATACATTGGAAGGAAGTCAAACAAGGTGAATAATCTGGAATTAATTTTCAACCTGTGGGGTGGAATGACATGGAAAATGAGGAGTTCTTCTCTGCCCCTGACTGGCTGAAGACCTATGCAAAGGCACTGCACCCAAGCTGTTCAGCGTTCTTGTCTGTCATAAGGGAGAGGAAAAATTCCTCTTGAAAAAAGCTGACATATCCCAATAAGGGTAAAATCCATTTAAATTCTTGACCGGAAATCTAATTTCTTGAGATGACATACATTACAGAGTACATATACTTCCAACAGTCTCTAGAAAATGGAATTAAAGATAAGTTTATTTTGGTGCAAAGGCTTTTGAAAATCGTGTATACAAGGTGTCTTCAAAAGGTTCACAGAAAACATGTATTATGAAAAAGTATGCATGGCTTTCAAATGTTTTGCACCAAGATAAACTTATTTTTAAATTTCATTTTCCATGAACTTTTAGAAATACCTTCATATATATTTGCATATTTTGCATATATTATATGTACAGTATTAGCAAAAATTTGTTATTGCCCAATATTAGTCTTTTTTTTTTTTTTTTTTTTTTTTTTTGAGCACCAGAGACAGCTCCCATCCACTTGCTGACTCCTCAGAAACCTGCAGTGGCCTGGGGCTGGGCCGGATGGGAAACAATCCAGGTACCCAACATGGGCCATGCAAATCCAGCTGCATGGTCCAAAATTACTGCTGCCCAGAGTCCACACTAGAAAGCCACTGGGGTCAGAAGCTGGAGCCAGGTGGCCGGCGCTGTGGCACAGCAGGTTAAAGCCCTGGCGTGAAGCACCAGCGTCCCGTATAGGCAGCGGTTTTAGTCCCAGCTGCTCCACTTCTGATCCAGCTCTCTGCTATGGCCTGGGAAAGCAGCAGAAGATGACCCAAGTCCTTGGGCCCCTGCACCCATGTGGAAGACCCAGAGGAAGCTCCTGGCTCTTGACTTCGGATCAGCACAGCTCTGGCCGTTGCGGCCATCTTGGGAGTGAACCAGCGGATGGAAGACCTTTCTCTCTGTCTCTACCTCTCTCTGTAATAAATAATATAAATCTTAAAAAAAAAAAAAAAAAAAAAGGCAGCTTAAAAAAAAAAAGCTGGAGCCAGGAGCCAAATCGAAGTATCCTGTTGCATGATGTGGACTTCCCAACTGGAGTCTTCATGGCTAGGCCAAACGACTTCCTTGTTTGCTTTAATGGTATATTTTCTCATATAATCCTCATGAGATATGATAGAGTTTTTTTTATTATCCCCATTTACAGGCATGGAGAGCCAAATAACTTGTCCAAGAACATTCAGAAAGGACAGAGCTGGGAGTCAGCCCCGTGAGCCTGATTCCAGAGCCCACGCTTTGGATTGGGCAGCCCACCCCGAATGTAGATGTATTTTGAGAGGGAAGCATTGGAGACAAATAGCTGGGGCCAAAGCAAACGAGGTCAGCCAAGTTCCAGTCCTGCTTGTGCTAATAGGTCTCAGAGCAGTCATCTTCCCTCTCCAGGGCTTGGGACCCCTTTATGTATTTTACAGGCGGAGCTTGAAGGGCTCTTCCAACTGCACCGCTCCGAGATTATCTTTGAGCTTGTCAGTCACAACCTACTCTGATATGGAAGGCAGGATTCAGTTAGCGCCTGGGCTGAAGAGTCCCTGTATCTTCCCCAGGTGTTGTCTTAACCCTTGGCTTCCCTAGGCTGTGCCCCAGGAGACTCACCTGCGTCCTGGGGGCTCCCCTCCCCTTTGCTCCCTGTGGTTGGAATTGGCAGGTAAACACAAATACACACACCAGCTGCTCTGCCCTATGTTCTGGCCATGGCTGGGTTCTCCCACTGCCACAGCTCCAGTCTGGGCACTTTAGACCGAGGAGTGGAGATGGCCTCCTGCTCTTGCTCGTCCCCAGGTGCTTCTCCACCACCTGTTGGTTGGTTTCCTCAACTGCCCATACCCCCTGCCAAGTAATCCTTCATTCAATACTCTGTGTGTAAAACCTTAAGCATGCTGTTCCCCGGGGGCCCTGACTGCCGCAGACCCCTCAGTGATGCAGTGGCTTTCCTCTTTGTCCTTGCTACCATGACACTGGAACTCCCCCCACCTGTCAAGAACCAACACAGGGATCCCAGGCCCCCTTTCAGAGTCCTACTGGCATCCCCCACCAAGCCCATAGGCCCTTCCAGAGTGAAAGAAGAGGACTCCCCCATTCTCCCAGTGGGGTGGGAGCATCAGCACCAGTGCTTTGTTTGCCTGGAGTCTATAAAAACCCTGGGGCTCCTTGGAGAGAGAAAATATGGAGTCAGACAGCCCTTGCTTTGAATCCTGGCTCGGCTACTTCCTGACTGTGAGAACTCCCTGTGCCTGAGATGCCTCATCTGTAAACTGGTAATAACAACATGTGCCTCGCAGCCGGCACTGTGGCCAACAGCTAAGCCATGGCCTGCAAAGCTGGCATCCTGTATGAATGCCACTTAGAGTCCCAGCTGCTCCACTTCTGATCCAGCTCCCTGCTGATGCACCTGGGAAAGCAACAGAAGACGGACCAAGTGCTTGGGCCCCTGCATCCATATCACAGACCCAGATGGAATTCCAGGCTTCTAGCCCTGGCTGTTGCAGCAATGTGGGGACTAAACCAATGAATGAAAGTGCTCGCTCACTCTCAATCTCTCTCTCCCTCTCTCTCCCTCCCCCTCCATTCTCTAACTCTGCTTTTTGAATAAATAAAATAAATCATATAAAAAAATTTCCCTTCCTCTCTATTAGGAAACTAGCAAGCCCTGAGAACAATTAGAAGAAGTAATGTGACTTCTCCAGAAATACCATACCACCTCCTGCAGTTCTTCAATGGAATAGACAGGTGCTGGTTTGGCAACAAACCAAGAAGGGGGGTGGGAGTGGGGGGATTAAAAAGAATAACTCATCAGAAACCAGGCTTTTGTTGAAAAAAAGAAAGAAAAAAAAAACAATGCCCAAACCTAACTGCAGCAAGCAATTAGGGAACAATAGCTAACTACTTTCTATAATTAGCGAGAGAAAGCATCGCAAGTGATCAGAGCGCCTTTGTCTGCTCTGACCCTCTGCACTGGGAAAGATCACGGCTCACGTGAGTTGCAGACTGGGGATCTTGGCATCCTTTTAAGTTTTCTGGAGGGACTGAATCTCACACCGCCCTTCTGTTGCAGAGACAGGAGGGCAGTAGGGTGATGAAGACTTTCTCATCAGAAAAGAAAGGCAACTGGGAACGTGACTCATGCACGGGCAAGTTCAGTGCTGATGGGGGAGGGGGAAAGGGTCGTACCACCTCCCCCCAGGGCTACAAACATGCTGTTGGTGCCAGGTGCGTGGGCTGGCATCGCTGTGGGAGGAAGAGGCAAATGGCTAGGACATTCCCCCAACATGCCCCTTTTGCGGAATATGAAGCAAGTCTTTATCTCTAACAATGGATGCCCCAGACAAAAGCAAAGAAGATATGCCCACAAACATGCACACGAGAGAGTTGCTCTCTTGGCCTTGACTGCAGGAGCAAGCTAGCTTCCTTGCCCAATCTCGCTGTTCTCCCAGGCCCCCAGCCTCCCCACTGGCCATCCTTGTCACTTCACTCTTCAATCCCTTATCCCCAGCCTACTGCCACTTCCTTCCATCTACTCTGCCGTCTCTGCTCCTCCCCATTTCTGTCATCACAAGCATTGTCAAGCTCCCCATCCCCCACCCCCCAGACCAGGTATTTTCACTGACTTCCATCAGTGTCTGTGTGGTCCCCCTCCCCCACACAGACAATCCACATGGCACTGGATTCACTGGGCCACCCTTCATGCTGGCATTATCTCCACTGGGGTTCAAGTGTCCTGGCAATGCACTTGGATAGGTTAGTGTCTCCCCTGGGTGCCCTTTACCGGTTCAGGGCACCCCATCACTCTGAGAGACCTGAGCCTGGAAAAGGGCACCCCATCACTCTGAGAGACCTGAGCCTGGATCAAGGTGCAGCTATTTTAGACTAGGCCTCCATCTTGTAACTCGGACCTGACTGGGCCCTGAACCCTAAGCCAAAAGCTCCTAAAAAAAAGAAAATAAAACTCCCCTTAATGAAGTAGGCAGGCATACAGGCTAAAATTGATTAGGTCTGTGAGCTGGAAGACCATGCCTTCGCCACGCCCCTGTGTGGCTGCCCCTGTGTGACCTCACCCACTACCTGATACCTTCGCCATGCCCCTGTGTGACCTCATGCCCCTACCTGGCCACACCGGGGTGCCCACCAGCCAATCAGGTTAATAGACCACTCCCCTTTGGAAGTGGATTAAAAGCCTGGGGCACGGTGTGTCCCGGGCTTCTCTTCTTCCTTGACCTCTTGCGGGGGGGGGGGGGGGGGGGCGCCCTGGCTGTAGCCCTGCACCTCCAGGGCTCGTAGCCTTCGGGCCATGCGCCCTAGGCTTCCTGGCCTAGATGCTCCCCACATGGCTGGTTCCTGGTGCTCGGTATGAACCCAGATTTACCTCTCAGATAAAGCTCTCACTCTCCTATGTATCTTTCTCACTAAATAAAAGCCTAAAATGTGCCATGCTGCCTCATTTATTTGTGTCTGTATTTAAAATTCTTCTCTAAATATTAGGCAAGAACCCTCTCAGGCTTATTAATATTGGGGATTTATTAATTAATAAGCATATGGTGATATCGTATGGCACCCCAAATTCCAGTAACATGTGGCATCCCAGATGGCGCTTCTGGGGAACTTTAAGGGCCACATTTTCATATAGATTTTAGGGGGTCATCCCCAATACCATTACGATAAACTCTCCTAGCAACAGCCAGTTAACAGCAGGGAAATACGTAAAGTTCCAGGAGTCTTTTCAGACAGCTAAGGTGAAGGATAACATCCCGAAACCCTGCGGTTTGACACGTACACCCTAGCAGCTCGGACCCTAAACTTTAGCCAATCATAAACGACAAGTATAAATTTAAAATATAAGCTTATCAGATGCTGTATAGCCAAACTTGTTTGTTCAACTGTATAAAAAACCTAACGACCTTACTGTAGGGGCCGCCGATCCAGCCCAGCTGTGCCTGGTACAGACATCAGACCAAACTCGAGTTTGAAATAAAACTCTTGCGTTTGCATCAGCCTTGGCTCCTGGTGGTCTTAATTGGTGAGAATCGAATGTTTCGGGTACAACAACACATTGTTCTTGTGGAGCACTTGCTCAACAAACCACTAGAACAAGAGCTCCTGTGCCAGGCTCCGCCCCCAAAAAAGACAGGGAGGAACTTTCGAAACAGATACTTCAGTAAGCATTGGAAGAGTATGATTAGTCTGTATCACTCAAGCTATCAGGGATACTGTTTTTTAGTATAAGTTAAGTCAAAAAGTGAGAAAAGAGTTGGAGTGTTTTGGTTTTGTTCATTCGAGAGGCAGAGGGGGACAGCGTGTGTGTGCTCCCATCACTGATTCACTCCTCGATGCCCACAAAGCTGGGAACCAGGAACTGAACCCAGGTCTCCCACGTGGGTGGCAAGGACCCAGGTACTTGAGCCATCACAGCTGCCTCCCAGGATGTGCACTAGCAGGAAGCTGGAATCGGCAGTAAATCTGAGACTCCAACCCCAGCACAAAGCTGAAGCTAGAACCCAGGCACTTCATTATGGGATGCAGGCAACTCAAGAGCCGTCTCTTTTCCCCCTCCCCTCCCCTCCCCTCCCCTCCCCTCCCCTTCCCTTCCCTTCCCTTCCCTTTTCTTAATTTATGAGAGCCAGTGCTGAGGCGTAGGGGGTAAAACCGTCACCTGCAGTGCCGGCATCCCATATAGGTGCCAGTTTGCGACCCAGCTGCTCTACTTCTGATGCAGCTGTCTGCTATGGCTTGGGAAAGCAGTAGAAGATGGCCGAAGTCCTTGGGCTCCTGCACCCGTATAGGAGACCTGGAAGAAGTTCCTGGCTCCCGGTTTTGGGTCGGCGCAGCTCTGGCCATTGCAGCCAATTGGGAAGTGAGCCAGCAGATGGAAGACCTCTCTCTCTCTCTCTCTCTGCCTCTCCTCTCTCTGTGTAACTCTTACTTGAAAGGCAGTTACCGGGAGAGACAGAGGGAGATAGAGAAAGAAAGAGAGACAGAGACAGAGACAAGGAAGGGAAGAAGGAAGGAAGAGAGGGAGGGAGGGAGGGAGGAAGGAAGGAAGGAAAGAAGGAAGGAAGGAAGGAAGGAAGGAAGGAAGGAAGGAAGGAAGGAAGGAAGGAAGGAGGGATCTTCCATCCACTAGTTTATGCCCCAAATGGCTGCCACAGCTGGGACTGGGCCAAGCTGAAGCCAGAAGCCAGGAACTCCATCTGTGTCTCCCAAGTGGGTGGCAGAGGCCGAAGCACCCACATCACCTTCTACTGCCTTTCCAAGAGCATTAGCAGGGAGCTGGATTGGAAGTGGAGCAGCCAGGATTCAAACTGGTGTTCATATAGGATGCTGGCGTCACAGCCTGTGACTTAACCTGCTGTGCCACAATGCCGTTCCCCACAAGAGTCATTTTAATCGTGTGCCCATGCCAAGAATTGGTCCTTTTTTTAAAAAAAAAAAAAAGGCTTAATGTAGCCATGCAGCAGGCACAACAATCTGGTGAACTTGATGATGGTGGTAGCTGAATGACTAAAGTCTGCAAAACATTGTATAACTCAAAGTCCCAATGAAAGTGATGCTCAGTGTGATTTCGTCCCCTGGGGGACATTTGGCAATGTCTGGAGACTTTAAAAAAAAAAAGATTTATAAATTTAAAACTCAGAGTTACAGAGAGAGAGAGAGAGAGATCCTCCATCCACTGATTCACTCCCCAAATGGCAGCAACAGACAACACTGGGCCAGGCTGAAGCCAGAAGTCATGAGCTTCATCCAAGTCTCCCACATGGGTGCAAGGACCCAAGCACCAGGGCCATCTTCATCTGCTCTCCCAGGTGTATTAGCAGGGAGCTGAACCAGAAGCGGAGCAGCCAGGACACAAACTGGCACCAGTATGGGATGCCAGCATCACAAGTGGAGGCTTAACCTGCTGTGCCACAATGCCAACCCCTGGAGACCTTCTTGATTGTCAGGATTTGGAGGATGCTCCTGGCATCTAGGGGCAGAGGTCAAGAGGTCAAGTGTGGGGGCCAGCGCTGTGGCGTAGAAGGCTAAGCCATCTGCAGTGCTGGCGTCCCATATGGCCACCAGTTCCAGTCCTGGCTGCTCCACTTCCAATCCAGCTCCCTGCTAATGTGCTTGGGAAAGCAGCAGAGGATGGCCCAAGCTCCTGGCTTTGCCCTGGCCCAGCCCTGGCCCAGCCCTGGCCCAGCCTGGCCATCGTGGCCATTTGGGGAATGAACCAACAGATGGATGAATTCTCCCTCTCTGTCTGTCTCTCTCTCTCTCTCTGTAACTGTGTGTTTCCAAAAAAAAAAAAAAAAAAAAAAAAAGGTCAGCTGTGTTGCTGGGCATCTTACAATGCACAGAACAGGATTCCACAACAGAGAACTGTCTAGTTCAAAATGTCAATAGGATATCTGTTGAGAAACCCTGGTCTGTGTATGGGCTGAAGTCCAAATCCCAGGCTTGGCATTAGCAAGACTCTCTTCTACCTGGCCCCTCCACCTACTCAATGCTGCCAATGCCTGGCTCCCTAGAGGACCCTGTCCACACTCCCCTCGTGCATCTGGATACTTCAGGATTATTCCTGACTGCAAATCTAGGTCTGTGCCATTTCTCCATGCCTGGTCTGTCATCTCTCCCAGGCTTCAAAGACAATTCTGTATCTCTCTCCCCAGCTTTCTTCCAGCCACAACAGTGCACACTGATCCTACCTTAGTCATAATCTTCCTTTTTACCAATAATTATTATGCTCCTCTTTTTAGCTGTTATATTTATCTAAGTAGATCGTAAGTTTTTTTTTAAACTATCTGAAAGAGAGAGAGAAAAAGCTTCCATCTGCTTATCCATTCCCCCAAACAGCCCAGACTGGGTCAGGTCAATCTGGGTTTCCATGTTTGTGGTGGCGACTCAAGTACTTGATCCATTACCGGCTGGCTCTCAGGATGTGCATTAGCAGGAAGCTGGAATCCGAGGGGGAGCTAGGACTTGATCCTAGACACGCCAATATGGGGTGCAGGCATCCCAAGCAGTATCTTAACCATCACGCAGAGCACCTGCTGCCATTCACAGCTTTTTTGGAGTCCCCTGTAGTTTGGAGCGCATTGTCATCCAAGAAGCACAGTATCTCCTTGAGTGTACGATGTGGGACTGTGTAGGAGAGAGCAAGCCCTCTTAGCTCCATACCCCCACTTCTAAGCAACAGGGCCACTAACATGCACTGGGCTGCCAGCCTCTAGGTTTGGGTGGAAAAACCAGCTCACCCTGCAGCAACAAAACTCCCAGGCTTTCAAAACAAAAGCTGACTGTCTCCTTTTCTTTCTTATCCTCACAAACAGCTGCTACTTAGATTCTAATGTTAGAAACAAAAGCATGGGGGAGAAATAAAGGTGGATTTAACTGAAGTGTTTTGGAACGTAAATACCCATTCAAAATGAAGAAAAATGTTTTCTAGCTTCAATACAATTTTGTTCCCACCTCCTGTCTTCATCCTGGCCCAGCCCCAAATATTTGGGGCATTTGGGGAGTGAACCAGTAGATGGGAGTTCTTTCTGTCTCCTTCTCTAATACATTTTTTCTGTCTTAAATAAAAATGTTTTTAATATCCTCAAATCTTCTCAGCCCCTCATCTGTAAAAACAGCCTCTATTATTGTTGGTGTGTAACTGGGTGATGGTTGTAACCACTCCTATTATTAGAACCCTGTGTTGACGGCACTGTGAAGGATAGTCCCTATGGTACGTGTATGTCTGGTGAGCCAAGGAGATCCATGAGACGTGAGTGCACGTGTCGCTCGGAGCTAGGAATTGATTCAGGCTATTAACTTGGTTCATGCAGCTTTTCTCTGCCAGTGATGAGATGGCCAGAGACACCACTTCCTCCGGGAAGGGGTATAGACTGGAGCAGGCCATGGGTCAAAGAAGACAGAGATGCTGCTGCTTCTACCTCCGAGCCCCTTCTCAAGCTGCTGCATTGTTGAGATGGCTCCTCACTCCACTCTCCACCGACACCTCTGCAACTGTCCTTCTTGGCCTCACCTACTAACAGCATGTGCCCTGGTCAGGTGACATTGCCAGGACTCTTCTCTGCACAGCCCAGGTCTGCTAACAGGTCTCCTGGGTGTTTGCAAAGCCCCTTGGGCTTACCTCCTGCACAGCTTCACATAGTCTCAGGGTTACCTTTTCAAATTGGAGTTGCAAACTCAAGACCTATGGAGCTCAGGAAGATTCGCAAAACTAAGTGAAGCAGGTCAGACACGAGAATCATCTTTTTTTTTTTTTTTTTTTTTTGACAGGCAGAGTGGACAGTGAGAGACAGACAGAGAGAAAGGTCTTCCTTTGCCATTGGTCACCCTCCAATGGCCGCCGCGGCCGGCGCACCATGCTGATCCTAAGGCAGGAGCCAGGTGCTTCTCCTGGTCTCCCATGGGGTGCAGGGCCCAAGCACTTGGGCCATCCTCCACTGCACTCCCTGGCCACAGCAGAGAGCTGGCCTGGAAGAGGGGCAACCGGGACAGAATCAGGCGCCCCTACTGGGACTAGAACCTGGTGTGCCGGCACCACAGGTGGAGGATTAGCCTATTGAGCTGCGGCGCCGGCCGAGAATCATCTTTAAAACATGAAAACTTCATCGACTTTTCTTAAATCAGGCAGCTCCCTTGATCTCTCTTTTGAGAACATCATAAGTTTGTGAAGCATCTCACATTGATCATCAAATAATTCAGCTACCACAACGAATGGCCACTGACTCCTCCAGCCTTGGAGCTACAGTAGGGAGAGGGAGGACTGTGGTCCACACTCCCACATAGTGAAGTGCCTTCTATGTGATTGTCACCATGGGGACAGGCTCCATGCTGCCAGTTCTACTGGTTTTTAAGGGAACTCAGAATTCCAGATCTTTATAATTTCTCAACTTTTATTTTAAAATTTATTTTTTATTTATTTGAAAGGCAGAGAGACAGAGCAAGGGCTCCCATCCATTATTTACTTCCTAAATAATCTCACCAGCTGGAGCTGGGCTGGATCAAAGCTAGAATCTAGGAATTCAATCTGGGTCTCCCATGGGAGTGGCAGGGACCCAACCACTTTGGCCATTACCCCTGCCTCCTAGGGTCCACACTAGCAGAAAACTGGAGTCAGGAGCCAGAGCCAGGAATCAAACTCAGGTACTGCAATATGGCACGTGGACATCTTAACTGCTTTAGGGCAAATGCCTGCAGTGTTTTCTTTCCATGGTTATTAAATCATAGTCATTGGCTCCTTACCCACTGCAGCTCCTTCTTTAGCCCAGACAGGCATATTCCAGCAGAGTATCTTGTTACCGGGAAGCAGAGGAGGAAATAACAAAAGGAGTCACTTCAGCTACCTGAGGTCCGCTGTCTGAGCCAAGGGCACACTTGATGGGAATGAAAATGATCACAACAAATGGCAGGGCTCAGAGCAAGGGGCAGATTGCTCCCCTGTCAGCCTATGTAGTAGAAAAAGGAAGAGTTATCTTGGCTCTAAAGCTTTATCCCCACCGGATCTCTATGTTTGCTATCCCCTTAAGGTTGCAGCCAACTTTCAAAAAGAATAATTAAATCTGGAAAGACATGGGGTCAGCAGGGCTCACAGTGCTTGTAAGCAGGAAGTCTCAGAGCTTGCAGGGGGGAAGGGGCTGAAAGCAAAACTGCTTTCCTACTCATTAACCCAAAGAACTGCTCGATCCCAGAAAGACGTAGGAGCTCGTCTCACCAAACCTACATGGACCCTAAGCTCAAGCCATCTACAGTCACAAAATTGATTCTGTCCATTATTGACATTTTCAACTTGCTTAATAGAAATGACTGCTTTCTTTAGTAATCATATAAAAACAGAGATTGCATTCATGATAACAGAAAAATGAAATACCTACAAATTCATCTCGGGAGTGATGAGTCTAATCTATATAAAGATAACTCAAAATGTTATTGGTTGGGGCCGGTGCTGTGGCATAGCAGGTAAAGCCGCCACCTGCAGTGCCGGTATCCCATATGGACGCCGGTTCAAGACCCAGCTGCTCCACTTCCAATCCAGCTCGCTGCTATGACCTAGGAAAGCAGGGGAAGATGGCCCAAGTCCTTGGCTCCTGCACCTGCATGGGAAGACCTGAAGGATGCTCCTGGCTCCTGGTTTCAGATCATCACAGCTCTGGCCATTGCGGCCAACTGGGGAGTGAACCAGCAGATGGAAGACCTCTCTCTCTCTCTCTGCCTCTCCTTCTCTCTCTGTGTAAGTCTTTCAAATAAATAAATAAAACTTTTAAAAAATGTCATTGGCAGATAGGAAAGATTTTAGTAACTCTAAATCTGAACAGTGTTCCTGACTGTGAAGATACAAAACTGTGATCAGCCCTCTCCATATCAATTTTAAGGACAACTCAATGCCAATCAAAACATGTACAGATTTTTATAAAGGACCCAAAAAATAATTCTAAATTTTATTTTGAAGATAAAAAATAAAGGTATACCAGACTTTTTATCCACTTCTTTGTTCATTCTATTTATTTTACATTTTATTTAACTTGCTTTTACAGCTTTAAAGATATAACTCACATATCATAAAATTCACTTTGGGGAAGGCATTTGGCACTATGGTTAAGATGTCACTTAGTGGGGCTGGCATTCTGGCACAATAGGTCAGGCAGCTACCTGCAGTACCGTCATCCCATATGGGCACCAGTTCGAGCCCTGGCTGCTCTGCGTCTGATCCAGCTCTCTGCTAATGGTTTGCGAAAGCAGCAGAAGGCCCAAGTCCTTGGGCCCCTGCATCCGCATGTGAGACCCAGATGAAGCTCCTGGCTCCTGGCTTCGGCCTGGCACAGCCCTAATCATTGCAGCCACTTGGGGAGTGAACCAGCAGATCAAAGATCTCACTCTCTGTCTCTCCTAACTCTGTCTCTCTCTAACTCTGACTTTCAAACAAATAAAATACATCTAAAAAAAAAAAAAAAAAGATGTTACTTAGGACACACACATCCTACATTGGAGTGCCTGGTTTTGAGCCTTGGCTACTCTGCTTCTGACCCAGCAGAATCTGGAAGGCAGCAGGTGAGGGCTCAAGTACTTGGGTTGCTGCCACCCACATGGGAGATCGAGTTCCAGACTCCTGATTTCACCTTTGCCCAGCAATGGCTGTTACAGACATTTGGAGAGTGATCCAGCAGATAGAAGATCTCTCTTGGGCTGTATCTCTATATTTCAAATAAAATGAAAACAAATAAAAGCTAAAAATTTTTAAATCACCATTAAAGGTTTAATAATGCATCTGGTATGTCTCTTTTCATCCATTCTATTGGCATCTATGACAGTGAAATAATGAAGAGCCTAGGTCAGTTTTCCTGAAGAGTATATTACACCCTGTACTTTTTAATTATTTCCTTTTGCTGTTTTTTTTTTTTTTTTTTTTTGACAGGCAGAGTGGACAGTGAGAGAGAGAGAGAGAAAGGTCTTCCTTTGCCGTTGGTTCACCCTCCAATGGCCGCCACAGCCAGCACGCTGTGGCCGGCACACCGCGCTGATCCGATGGCAGGAGCCAGGTGCTTTTCCTGGGGTGCAGGGCCCAAGCACCTGGGCCATCCTCCACTGCACTCCCTGGCCACAGCAGAGAGCTGGCCTGGAAGAGGGGCAACCAGGACAGAATCCGGTGCCCCGACCGGGACTAGAACCCGGTGTGCCGGTGCCACAAGGCAGAGGATTAGCCTATTGAGCCGCAGCGCCGGCCTCCTCTTGCTGTTTAAATTGATCCTAGTGTTATGGTGCAGTATGTTAAGCCACCTCCTGCAATGCTAACATCCCATATGACTTCAGGTTAGAGTCCTGGTTGCTCCACGTATGACCCAGCTCCTTGCTAATGTGTCTGGGAAAGCAGTGCAAAATGGTCCAAGTGCTTGGGCCACTGCACTGCGTGAGAGACCTGGAAGAAGCTCCTGGCTCCTGGCTCCTGGCTTTTGGCTTTGGATCAGCCCAACTCCAGCTGTTGCAGCCATTTGGGGAGTGAATCAGTGGACACAAGATCTTTCTTTCTGTGTAACTATGCCTTTCAAATAAATAAATAAATCTTCAAAAATAAGTAAATAAACTGTTCCTCTGCCCCCTGGATAGCTAACTGGAAGTTAGGTCTGGCTTGATCAGAAAATTGGGGAAATTATTGGAAACAGCTAATGTCAGTCTCAATATTAGTGATGCTACAGTGATTACAATCAGATCTCTCCATTTTTAAGGTGTATTTTTCTTTTGCAGTCATCAGCCTTCTTAATGATTTTTTTTTTGAAAGACACAGCGAGAGAGAGAGAGAGAGAGAGAGAGAGAGAGAGAGAGAGAGATCTTCTATCTGCTGGTTCACTCCCCAAATGGCCACAACTGCCAGGCTGGGCCAGGTCCAAGAACTGTATCCATGTCTCTCATACAGGTGGCTGTTGCTGTGAATTCATTCTGAGAGAAGAGCCGGGGGGGTGGGGTGGGGCAAGAGGTGTAGAGTCATGACACAGACACCGGGTGTCGGGTGAAAGTGGGCTAGAGGCGAGCAGCTCGCAGACTCGTGTATCTCAGTGGGTGCAGCAGCTTATATAGCCGTGGCAGCCAATCCAGTCAAGGGGTGGTTTATGCCATAACCAATCACTGCCTACTGCCAGGCAGGCTCCATTGCCAGGTGGGTTCCAAAGCCATTTCCTAAGTAACTGATGCTCGCATGCCGGTGGCATCTTGGCATGGCCTTCTCATACTACCACATTTCTCACTTTTCGTTCATTTTTGAGCAACAGGAAGCATGATCCTTGGTCATACCATTGTTGACCTCATTTCCATGTGGTCTCCTCATGGGGCTGTGCCTGTCTTAGGTTGTTCCCCAGGGGATCTTACCCGTCACTGACTAACCAGCCCTCAAAATGGGAGACCACAGGAGTGCTTGCTCAGATGGGGGGTAGGAATGAAGAACAATGGTAATCAGGAATGGCGTGACCACACGCAGGCTGTAGGCCATTCCAGTGGCTGACCAGAGCTAGTGGGGTATAAAGCAGTAGCGGATGTGGCTGTGGGCAGTTCCTCAGGGCAGGATGATAGGGCAGCAGCTTCACAATCGGTAGCAGGTGCATCTGCTAACAAGGCCGACTCTCAGTCTTGTTCAGCTGGTTCTGACTGACTGTCAGTTGCAGGCTTGATGTTTCTGGCTGGTACCCAAATGGGCTGTCCCGCATTCTCTGGAAAGACACAAGCATATCCTTGACCCTTGGTCAGCAGAGGGTGTGGTCCCTTCCATTCTACTGTCAGGGGGTCTTTCTACCTAACCATAGGGGCCGGTGTCTGGGATGGAAAGGATCCCCAGTGTTTATAAGCTGGGCTGATGCTTTGGGAATCGTAAGTAAGAAAACTGATAATGAAAAGAACCTCAGTCAAAGCAAGCTGAGGGTCTGGGGGCATATGATTGTTTTTCTGTCTTTGTAAGAGATCTTTAATTGTCTTGTGAGTTCTTTCAATGATTGCCTGTCCCTATGGGTTGTATGAGATACCTGTGGCAGACTATATGTTCCAGGACCTCAGGAAGGAATTAAATTCCTGTGATGTATATGCTGGCCCATTATCTGTCTTTATGGTCCAGGGGACACCATTCCACCACAGGTGGCAGAGGCCTAAGTACATCTTCCACTGCCTTCCCAGGTGCATCGGCAGGAAGCTGGATCAGCAGCAGAGCAGTGGTGATTCGAACCAGCACTCCAGTTTGGGATGCCAGTGTCAGAAGTAGCAGCTTATGTGGCCTGGGAAGGCAGTGGAGGATGGCCCAAGTCCTTGGGCCCTGCACCCGCATGGGAGACCAGGAGGAAGCACCTGGCTCCTGGTTTAGCGGCCATTTGTGGGGGTGAACCAACAGAAGGAAGACCTTTCTCTCTGTCTCTCTCACTGTTTAACTCCGCCTGTCAAAAAAAAAAAAAAAAAAAGTAGCAGCTTAACCCACTGTACCACAATGCAAGCCCTGATACTTTGATTTAAAATTTTTTTTAATTTTTGAAAGCATACAAAAGACATGTGAAAAAGAACAATGAGGTGGAGCAGCTCTACTTTTTTATAAGAGAATTATGAGAAAGCTGTAATAACAAAGCACAATGGCATCAGAGCCTCAAACACTGGTGCTGAAATCAATTCAAAATGCATCATCTAGGAGAAAAGAATGTGCTGTGTAGCTCTGACATGTTCCAAACACATCATTTGCTACATGATGATTTTGTTTTGAATTCTTATCTGGTTCAATGCTTTGTTTAAGAGGGGACACCTTACTGGACTCATGGAAGAGTGCTTCAAAATGTTCATAAAAAACAGATTTAAAAGTTTATTTTGGTGCAAAAATTTGTGCAATGCATACATATGGGGGGTCTGCAAAAAGGTCATGGAAAAGGTATATTATGAAAAAACGATGCATGGGTTTTTAAAATTTTCTTAAAAATGTTAGTAAATTTTTTAAGATTTAATTATTTATTTGAAAGACAATTACAAACAGAGAGAGAGAGAGAGAGAGAGGGAGGGAGAGAGAAACAGAGACAGAGAGAGATCTTCCATCTACTGGTTCACTCCCCAAATGACCACAATGTTCAGGGTTGGGCCATGCTGAAGGAACTCCATCTGGGTTTCCCATGTGGGTCGCAGGAGCCCAAACACTTGGGCTATCTGCTGCTTTCTCAGGTGCATTAGCAGGGAGTTGGATTAGAAGCTGAGAAGCCAGGACTTAAACCAGAGATCATATGGAATGCCAGCATTGCAGGCAGTGGCTTAACCTGCTACACAACTGAAAACTTACCTTTCTGGAGGTGGGGAGGGGCAGCAAAATAAATATGTCTTTTTCTTCTCTTTTTCCATTCACTGGTTGGCACTCCAAATAGCCACAACAGTTGGGGTTGGGCAAGGCCAAAGCCAGGAGCCCAGAGCTCCTTCCAGGTCTCCCATGTGGATGACGGGGCCAAGTACTTGAGCCATCTTCCACTACTTTGTTGAGAGTATTAGCAGGAAACCAGATCAGAACTGGAGCTGGGAGAGAAGGAGGAAGGAAGGGAGGAGGTAAGGACCATTATATTCTTATAATTGTATCTATGAACTACATGAAATCTGTTCCCTTTATATGAATAAAAATAAGTTAAGAAAAAAAATAGAGGAGCTGGGACTCAAACTGGTGGAATGCTGGTGTCACCAGTGGTGGTGCAACCCACTGAGCCACAGTGCCAGCTCCCAAATACACTTATCTTTTAATTTCATTTCCTCACAAACTTTTTAAAACATCTTCACGTATTAGACAGCTTTTGATTACTACCACTTAATATCCAAGACAAGCTATTTACAAAGGAGACTATCTCAGCTCATGGTTTTGAAGGGGACCCCCAACTGGTTAATCCATTAATTGTTAACATTAATCCATTAGCCATGAATGTAAGACTTTGGGAACCAAGCCTTTACCACATAGGCTTTGGGGAATCACCCAAACTAATATCCAAACCGTAAACACATGGATGGAATTCCTCCTTTTTTTTTAAAGATTTATTTATTTATTATTTATGTTAAAGTTTTTTTTTATTTATTGAAAGGCAGAGTTGCACAGAGAGAGGAGAGGCTGAGAGAGAGAGAGAGAGAGAGAGAGAGAAAGAAAGAATTCTCCATCTGCTGGTTCACTCCCCAATTGGCTGCAATGGCTGGAGCTGTGCCGATCTGAAGCCAGGAACCAGGAGCTTCTTCCAGGTCTCCCAAGCAGGTGCAGAGGCCCAGGCACTTGGGCCATCTTCCACTGCTTTCCCAGGCCATAGCAGAGATCTGGATCGGAAGTGGAGCAGCTGTGACGCGAACCAGTGTTCATATGGGATGCCAGCACTGCAGGCGGTGGCTTTACCTGCTACACACAGCATCGGGCCCCTTCCTGCCTCTCTAGAACATGAGCTACTGACCTCAACTACTGAACTTCAAAGTCCAGAGTTTGACCAACACCTGGAGAGCTCAGGCAGTGGCAGGGCTGTGCCCTGTCACTGGCTTCTCCACATGGAAAGAGCTCAGGCTGCACAGGCCAAAACCAGTGCCACCTCCCAGCATGCAGGGACCTCACGTGTCCACTGCGGAGGTCAAGCCAGCCGCCTGAGGCTGCTCATAGAAAGGTATGCTTCAAACTTTAATTACACTCTGCTTTCCACGCAAAGTGAGCAATTGGACTTGAATAATTTTGGAACTCATTCAGTGTGTGGTTAATGTGCCTCGTTTACGGAGTGTATTCCCTGGGAGGTTTGCTCACATTATTCTCCCCCTCCTTAGGCACTGTGAACCTAAGAAAAGTTCAGCGAACTGTGTGATTTGTGAAATCCTACTTTGATCAGCTCCTTACATGCACCACATGCAATAGAATGTTATTTGGAACATACCCCAGAAATAAAATCGACTTCAATTGCTTCACTTAGAGATGCAAAATGGGAAGCTCAAGAAGCTTAATAAACTGTGTTCAAGTCAATTAAATTAAAGCCAGAAAATCATAATTATTTTTTGAGTGCTCACTCTATCTTGGACGTTGTTCTAAAGCACCATACATGATTAACTCAACTAATCCAACAAATTTATGAGAATAGGTTAAATGTTTTCTCACTTAAAAAAAAGAATTTTATTTATTTTACTTATTTGAGACAGTGAAAATGACAGAAAACACCTCATCTGCTGGTTTACTCCTCAAATGCCCAAAACAGCCAGGGCTAGGCCAGGCTGAAGTCAAGAACCCGGAACTCCACCTGGGTCTCCCATTGGGTGGCAGGAACCCAAGTGCTTGGGCCATCACCTGCTACCTCCTAGGTGCATTAGCAGGGATCTGGTACAAGAAGCACAGAGCAGCCAGGACTTGAGCCAGGCACTCCGATATGGAATGCAGGTGTTCCCCGTGGTAGCCTAACCCACTGCATCACAATACCCAGCAACACCTTGACTGCTAGGCCAAACACCCACCTCAGCCCCCTGCCTCCCATTTCTGGGTTGTTTTTCTTGCCAGTGAGAAAACTGATACAGATTATGGGACTTGCCCAGGATCTACAACTTGTCCATGAGGGAGCCAAGATGGGAACTCAGGAAAGCTGACTTCAGAATCTCTGTCTAACTGCTCCACCCTACCACCCATGTGCTGTTACCTGTGGCTGCACAGTTACAGCTAGCTGGAAATCAAGTTAGGCCCCAGGTTCTCTGAGAACCAACTCCAGCTGCTCTCTGGATAGCCAAGACAAAGTGAATTGATTGCTTCTTGCAACCTGGGCCTGCATGAGCCTATTTTGAGCCAGCAAGCACAATTACCTGTGATAATGAGGGCTGGAAGGGCAAGAAAGATCCAGCTGAACACCAAGCCCCTCTCCAGCACAAAACCAAACAAAGCAGGGGCCCTGGGGTACAATATCATAGCACTTTGGCAGCAGATGTGTTTCCTTAATTATGCTGTGCTAAGATTGCATTTGAGTCAGTCACATTTCTCTACACTCCCAAGAACAGCGAGGGACCACGACTGATGGGAACGCCTTGCACAGTCGCCTCTGTGGAAAACGAGCATGGATTGGGAGAACTCTTCTCCCCTGCTTTCTTTCAGTCCTATACCCCAGATCTTGGTCCACGGATCGCTGATTTCCCACGTTAATTACTTTACCCTTGTCCTCAGTGGCCTACCTTGTCTCTCATTGCCATAGAAACCTACTCCTCCTTAAGAATCCTCTTTCTTGCCTGTTTCTTAAGTCCTTGTTCAGTTTCAAGTCAGCTGCTAAATTAAATCCAAGCTCCTTGACCTTGGCTTCCAGGACCTCCTCTAATCTGTTCCTCTTTTATTCTCTGTTTAGCAATAATACATTCTGGGAGCAGAGGTTACAGCAGATCACTGCCAACTCAAACACGAACTGTAAGAAGTAATAAATTTATGTAAAACTTTTGCAGTTGAGTAAAAACACAAAATACACCCACCTCTATCACTTACACCTCCCAGTCACTAGTTTTATAGTATATATGGAACATGAATGGTATTTTATGTTTAATGAAACTGGGGCCCAAAAATATTGCTCATGGTAGTAACACTGCTTATGGGTGGTGAAGCTGCAGTTTAAATCCATACTACAGCTTAGTTCCACCTTAACGGAAGGGAACGTTAGCCTGAATGAATCCATTTTGATCAGTTGGGACTGTTGTGTTTTTCTTTAAGATTTATTTACTTATTTGAAAGCAGGGTTACAGAAAGATAGAAGGCGAGACAGAAAGAGATCTCCCATTCACTGGTTTACTCCCCACATGGCTGCAATGGCTGGAGCTGGGCCAATCCAAAGCCAGGAGCCAGAAGCTTCCTTTGGGTTTCCCACATGACTGCAGGGGCCCAAGGACTTGGGCCACCTTCTGCAGCTTTCCCTGGTACATTAGTAGGGAGCTGGATCAGAAGAGGAGCAGCTGGGTCTCAAACAGGTGCCCATATGGAATGCCAGTGCCACAGCGCCACCCCCTGTTGGGAATATTAAATAAAATGTAGAGTAGGCTATTGCTTTGGATTTAGCTCCTGTACTAGGTTCAAAAAACCAAAATAGAGTTACTCATGCTGAAACTTCACATCATCATTCATTTATCTGAGAGATCAAGAGATAATAGTCAAATCCTCACGCAACGAGGCCGGCCCCGTGGCGCAGTAGGTTAATCCTCCGCCTGCAACGCCAGCTTCCCAAATGGGTGCTGGTTCTAGTCCTGGCTGCTACACTTCTGATCCAGCTCTCTGCTATGGCCTGGGAAAGCAGCAGAAGATGGCCCAAGTGCTTGGGCCCCTGCACCTGCGTAGGAGACCCAGAAGAAGTTCCTGGCTCTTGGCTTCGGATCAGCGCAGCTCCGGCCATTGTGGCCATTTGGGGAGCAAACCAGCAGATGGAAGACCTTTCTCTCTGTCTCTCCCTCTGTCTGTAACTCTGTCTCTCAAATAAATAAATAAAATATTTTTAAAAAATCCTCACACAGCTTTAGCCAGCAGAAAGAAGCACAGGGACGTCCCTCTGTTTAACTTTCACAGGGAGAGTAACTATGATGCAACCAATGCACTTTTTGTTCCCCCTTTCTGCTTTCTTCAGCCCCTTTTTTGTCTAGAAAGCCAGCTTCTTCTGAACTGCTCATCAGAACACTCATTTTACTTTATGGAATGAAGTGTTGCCAGATTTTAGAATCAAAACTAAAAGCTGGGGCTGGCGCTGTGGCATAGCGGGTAAAACCGCCACCTGTAGTGCCGGCATTCCATATAGTCTCCAGTTCGAGTCTGGCTGCTCCACTTCCAATCCAGCTCTCTGCTATGGCCTGAGAAAGCGGTGGAAAATGGCTCAAGTCCTTGGGCCCCTGCATCTGCGTGGAAGACTGGGAAGAAGATCCTAGTTCCTGGCTTTGGATCTGCGCAGCTGCAGCCATTGCGGCCAACTGGGGAGTGAACCAGTGGATGGAAGACCTCTCTTTCTCTGCCTCTGCCTCTCTGTAACTCTGCCTTTTAAATAAATAAAACCTTAAAAAAAAAACTAAAAGCTAATCAAAACTAAAAGCTAATTAAATCTTTTTTTGAAAAAATAATCTATTTTTTATTTGAAAGGCAGAATTACAGAGAGAGATGGAAAGACAGAGAGGGAGGTCTTCCACCTGCTGGTTTACTCCCCAAATGGCCATAACAGCTGGGGCTGGGCCGATCCAAAGCCAGGAGCTTCTTCTAGGTCTCCCACGTAGGTGCAGAGTCCCAAGCACTTGGGCCAAACTCCGCTGCTTTCCCAGGTGCATTAGCAGGGAGCTGGATTGGAAATGGAGCAGCTGGGACTTGAACCGGCATTGCCTGTACTGCAGGTGGCAGCTTAACCCACTATGCCACAGTGCTGAACCCTGATTAGATCTTCAAACTAAATCTGTCACAGTTTTGACTTTTGACAGGTCTTTGTTCAGAAGCTCAGTCCAAATGAATGGCCTCCTATAAATCTTACTGAATATATTAAATCATATATATATAATGTATGTAGGTATATACATATATATTTATACACATAAGGAATATTCTCAAAGTGACTTGCTAAAGAACACAAAAATACAGTGGGTCTTCAAGAGGTTCATGGAAAATGTATATTATTATAAAAAAAACTGTCTAAATTTCAATTTTTTTTGGTGCATAAAATAACTATATTTTAATTCCCTTTTTTTCTACCAACGGTTTGAACTATCCCAGTTAAATCCCCAGGAGTGTTTGGGGAAGAAAGGGTACTGGTTCAAGAACAGTTTTCTGATTGTGAATGTTCTCAGAGCGTCCAAGAACGCTCCGGTCTCACGATTTCCTACCGTTTCAGAAACCCCATTGTCCTCCACTCAACTTGCTTCGGGCAGCCTCTTATACTTAGACACCTCTTCTAGGTGAATGGGTCTGAGCGGGGGAATAAAATAAAGGCGTTTAAAATGCCTCTCCCCCCACCCTCGTTATTTAGCCAAGGAAATGTCCTGTCATGTGACAGTAAACGAGTAATCAAGTTAGCCATTTACTCTTGACTTCAGGGGCCGTCCTGTAAAACCCCACGGGTCAGAAGAGACCCGAATTGTACTCACGTTTAAACAACTACAAGTCCCAGAAGGCTTTTCGGCGGCGGCGCCTGCGCATCGCGGGTTCTGCCCTCTTCGCTCCTGGTTGCCGGGAAAGACCCGCCCCGCGGCGCTGTCGCTCGCGTTAGAAGAAGCGGAAGAAGATGGCGCTCACCAGGTGGGTTGTTGATTTGGGTCCTTGATACGGAAGGGTCTGGTAGTGCCCCTCTTTTTCATGTCTCTGCCCCGTCGTCTCCAGCCAGGGATCTGGCTTAGGACACAGGAAGAAGAGAGCCGAGAGCTTGGCGAGGGCCTCCCGCCGGTCGCCGCGGCGGCTAGGCCTCCCCGACGCTGGGGTCTTTCCTGAGCGGCCTTGGGTTGAATTCGGCCCCTGGGCAAGGCCGAAACCCTCGGCGGGACCGCAGAAGCTGGAGAGCGGCACGTGTTTTCCGCTGAAGCCCCTTGCGGGTGTGTGGAGCGCGCGCCCTGGGGTCGGCGGCTCCGCGGGACGCGATGGCACCGTGGGGAGCGGGGCTTGCCTACGCGGGCGGAGGGAAGCGCGCGGGACGCGACTGCGCGACGCTCCGGCCGTTGTTCGCTTCTGGCTCTCTCCTTTTCTCTATCCACTCTGTCGCCCCGAACAAAGCTTCCCGAAAAGGGGGATCCGGAACTGATCGGGGAGTCTTCAGTTAGCCACAGTGGGGGCCGCTGTGTCCCCATAGGCGCCAGCGCTCCGCACTTTTAACTTTGAACCTTAGAATTTCTTCGGTGAAATCGAACCACCTTGGAGCGCTGCTGTGCCCGGTTGCCTTGGTAACCAAAGGCCAAGCGCTCCCTTCCTTTAGGAGAAAAAGATGCTCTAAGCGGGAGCTTCCGAGAAGTTACATAATTCCCTATGCGTGACCTGGCTGCCCGGTCTAAGTAGGCAAACTTTCCCCGCGAACTCATCTGGAAAAGTCGAGTGTGAAAAAATGGGCTGCAAAGGAAGCTGTCATTTTAGGGCGTGAGCTTGAGCTCCCTGACCATGCTTGGTTCTCCTCAAGCGTCTTCAGCCAGGCCGATGACACTGAATTTAAAAAAAAAAATTTACGCGACCATTCTTTTGGGAATGACGTTGAGTGCCTTGCTGTATTCAGGCGTTACGTATCCAGGAGATCTGTCTTTAGCTGCAACGCAGATGGGGCCCAAGGCATACAACTATCAAAGTGCTCATTTACATAGATGATAGTCTTAGTGCAAAAAGCAATTAGATGAAGAGAACTGCGTGGATCAAAGAGTTTGCTTTAGAAACTGTTACAGGTAGGTGCGAGGCATTGTGACATAGACAAGTAGGGTCAAGAGAAAAAGTTAGAATTTGAAGTGGATATGCAGGGAAAATACCAGGGATGTTGAGGGTATTGTGTGCTTAAAATCGCAATGGCAGAATGCAGTCTTTAAGTGGCCAGTCTTAGCAACTGTGTTGCTTTTCATATGCTATTTGTATACTTTTAATGTCCTCTATAATAAATCGGTAAACGTTTCCCTGAGTTTTGTGAGCTGGCCTAGCCAGTTGAACTCAAGGAGGGAGTTGTGGAACCCCAGTTTATACCTCGTGGGTGAGGAGTATACCCTGAGCACACTTGAAATTGGTATCTGAAGTGTGGCAGTCTTGCAAGACAGCCCTCAGGATCTGTCAGAATTGAATTGAATTGGACATTACCTGAATGTCTGGAAACTCCCCCCACATCTGGTGTCAGAAGTGTTGGGTGTGTTGTATTGGTTGATGAGTGAGAAACTTTTTCCTATACTTTTGCATTCCTATCTGTGCAGAGCTTGCCTTCTGGTTATATGAGTGAAACAAATCAATAATGCCATTTCAGGTACCAGGTACTGGGAAGACAGTAAAGGGTTGGAGGGTGACTCCAAGTTTGGAATCAAGTGGCTTTTTTGGACAAGGTGGTCACAACTTTAGGAAGGTGTAATTAGTTGAGCAAAGAGATGCGCTGCTAAATGCAGGCTGCTAAAAAGTTGGGGAAGAGTTTGCTGTAAAGGAAAATTGCTTTTAGTAAGTAAATAGACTATGTCATGGTAGAAGGAATAGCAAAGGTAAAGCTCCTGCAATGTCTTTTTAGGGAAAGATGACACGACTGTAGGGACATCAGGATGATGAGTGCGAAGTATCGAGTGAGCTATTTTCTATCTTTAAGGAGCCCCTGTTAGCTGGACAGTTACTGGGAAGTTGGGATGAAAGAAGTTAAATCCGTGGGCCCTGCCTCAAAGTTTGTGATGGTGCTGTGTGAGGATAGATGACTGCACTGCAGTGAGGTGGATATTTCTAGTGATGAAACACAGAGATACACAGAAAGTCTTTTTTTTTTGCCAGGCAGAGATAGAGTGAGAGAGAGACAGAGTTATAGACAGTGAGTGAGAGAGAGAGTTATAGACAGTGAGAGAGACAGAGAGAAAGGTCTTCCTTCCATTGGTTCACCCCCAAATGGCTGCTATGGCCGGCGCATCGCGCTGATCCGAAGCCAGGAGCCAGGTGCTTCCTCCTGGTCTCCCATGCGGGTGCAGGGCCCAAGCACTTGCGACATCCTCCACTGCCTTTCCGGGCCACAGCAGAGAACTGGACTGGAAGAGGAGCAACCGGGACAGAATCCGGCTCCCCAGCTGGGACTAGAACCTGGTGTGCTAGCGCCGCAGACGCAGGATTAGCCTAGTGAGCTGTGGTGCCGGCACACAGAAAGTCTTATGGGAACAGAGGTAGAGATAGCTAACCCAGACTGAAGAAATCATGCAACAGACAGGATGCCAGCTGGTTCAGGAATTTTTTCATTTAATACTTATAAGGTTGATAACTTTCATGATCTATCTTTATAGATGAGAGAACAGATTTAGAAAGTTGAGTAACTTACCCAGATTAGTAAGTGGCATAGGTAAGGATTTGAACATTGAGCTCATAGCGATCACACCTGATTCCCCAGATTGCATTAGATCCTCTGATGTGTGCTGTCTCAGTACTGTCTTCTTCCCTCATCACTTAATGTATCACAGTTATGGATTTTTGTGATTATATGATTGTCTTTCTCCCCTGAAAGACTATAAGCTGTTTATGCTCTCATTGCCTGCATAGCGTAGTGCCTGCACCCCAGTGATCAATAAATATTTTTTTAAAGATTTATTTATTTATTTGAAAGAGTTACAGAGAGAGGTCTTCCATCCGCTGGTTCACTCCCCCGTTGGCTGCAGCGGCTGGATCTGTGCCAATCTAAAGCCAGGAACTTCTTCCAGGTCTCCCACGTGGGTGCAGGGGCCCAAGGGCTTTAGCCATCTTCCACTGCCTTCCCAGGCCATAGCAGAGAGCTGGATCGGAAGTGGAGCAGCCAGGACTTGAACCCGTGCCCATGTGGGATGCTGGCACCATAGGTGGCAGCCTTATCTGCTACACCACAGTGCTGGCCCTCAATAAATATTTTTTTTTAAATTTATTTATTCATTTGAAAGACAGAGTGATGTGATCTTCCAACTACTGATACAGTCCTCGAATGTTCCCAACAGCAGTTCAGGGCCAGACCAAAGCCAGGAGGCAAGAACTCCATTCTAGTCTCCCACATGGGTGGCGGCGGTCCAAGCATTTGGGCCATTTTCTGCTGCTTTCCCAGGAGCATTAGCAGGATGTTGGATCAGAAACCCAGTAGTGGGCCGGCACTGTGGCTCACTTGGTTAATCCTCCGCCTGCGGCGCCAGCATCCCATATGGGCACCGGGTTCTAGTCCTGGTTGCTCCTCTTCCAGTCCAGCGCTCTGCTGCGGCCCGGGAAGGCAGTGGAGGATGGCCCAAGTCCTTGGGTCCTGCACCCGCATGGGAGACCAAGAGGAAGCACCTGGCTCCTGGCTTTGGATAGGCACAGCGCTGGCTGTAGCAGCCATTTAGGGAGTGAACCAACGGAAGGAAGACCTTTCTCTCTGTCTCTCTCACTGTCTATAACTCTACCTGTCAAATAAATTAAAAAAAAAAAAAAAAGTAGCTTTGGATCACCAGTCCGGTATGAAATGCCATCATTGTAAAGTGGGGGTTTAACCTGCTACTCTGGCTGGCCCAAGTAAATATTTTTGAATATATATGAAGAAGTGCTACTAAACAAGTATGCTTTCTAGTCAAAAATCAGAAAGGAACCTGAATTATTTCTCCCATTAAATCTATTATTGATCCTCTTGAATGCTTTGTTGGTACTTTGGGGTACAATATAATACAATATTTAAAAGTTGGTAAGAATACCAGCACTTTCACAGTTCCTCCCTAGGAAGTGGGGCCAGGATTTCGTAGCTGGTGCTGGAAGAAAACCCTTAATTGCATCTTTGCCCTGGAATTTACCAGTGGCAGGTGACACTCAAGGGAACAGCATCATTCTGGAATCTTACTCAACATTGTTTTTTCTCCTGTTGCTCTAACTTGAGACCCTCTCCCTTCATTTGCCATAAGAATAAAACACATTTTTTAAAAGTTGGTAAGAATGATATAGTAGAAAGGTTACTCTGATTCTTACACCTCTTCAGTTTTAAATTCCATTGTAAACTAGATACCTTGAGGAAAAGGTACTTAGATATGCAACTTGTGTTTCTTGTATTCGCCTCTTTGTTACCTTCCATTTTAATCCTTGTTCTTTTGTATCCACACTAAAATTGTCAAGGCACTAGTTAGAAATAATTATAAGAAGGTTACTTAGATGCCATGTACTGTACAGTTGTCAGCGGGGTAATTAGAGTGTTTACCTGCTTGTTGTTGGAAATGTGGAGGCAGGAGCTGTGGTACAGTGAGTTAAGCGGCTTTCTGTAATGCTAGCATCCCATATGGGTGCTGGTTCAAGTCCTGGCTACTTCACTTCAGATCTAGCTCCCTGCAGTACACCTGGGACCGCAGTGGAAGAAGGTCCAAGTCCTTGGCCCCCTGCACCCATGTGGGAGACCTGGAAGAAACTCTTTGCTCTTGACTCCTGGCTTTGGATTGGCCCAGCCCCAGCTGTTGTGGCTATTTGGGGAAGGAACCAGTGGATTAAAGATATTTCTCTCTGTCTCTCCTCTCTCTGTAACTCTGCCTTTTTTTCTTTGTCTCTCTTCTTCTCCCTCTCCCTCCCCCTCCCTCCCTCCTTCCTTCCCTCTCCCCCTCACTCTCTCTCTCTCTTTCTTTCAGAAAGCTTTTATTTAATGAATACAAATTTCATAGGAACAGCTTTAGGAATGTAGTGGTTCTTCCCCCCATGCCCACCCTCCTGCCCCCATGCCTGTCTCACCTCCTCACTCTGCCATCCCATTCTTCATTAAGATTCATTTTTAATTTTTTAAAAAGATTTATTTATTTATTTGAAAGTCAGAGTTACGCAGAGAAGGAGAGGCAGACAGAGAGAGGTCTTCCATCCACTGGTTCACTCCCTAATTGATCACAATGGCCGGAGCTGCGCCAATCCAAAGCCAGGAGCCAGGAGCTTCTTCTGGGTCTCCCATGTGGGTGCAGGGGCTCAAGGACTCGTGCCATCTTCTACTGCTTTCCCAGGCCATAGCAGAGAGCTGGATCGAAAGTGGAGTAGCCAGGACTTGAACTGGTGGGCATATAGAATGCTGGCACTGCAGGCGGCGGCTTTACCCAATATACCACAGTGCTGGCCCCAAGATTAGTTTTTAATTAACTTTATATACATAAGACCAACTCCACTAAGTAAAGATTTCAACAGTTGCAGCCGTACACACACAAACACACACAAAGTATAAGATATTGTTTGAGAACAAGTTTTATAGTTAATTCTCATTGTACAACTCATTAAGGACAGAGGGCTACATGGGGAGTAAATTTACAGTGACTCCTATTGTTGATTTAACAATTATCACTTGTCAGTGATCACCCAAGGCTCTTGACATGAGCTGCCAAGACTATGGAAGCCTTTTGAGTCCACAAACTCCATCAGTATTTAGACAGGGCCATATGCAAAGTGGAAATTCTCTGTTCCCTTCAGAGAAAAATGCACACTTTGATGGCTCCTTCTTTCAACTCTGCCTTTCAAATAAAATAAATAAAAATCCTTTAAAAAAAGGTGGAAGCATAAAAGCTTAATAGTTTAAGTGAGATACCTGTTAATTTTTGTCCGAGTCAAATGTGTGTCTCTGAGTACTTCTTTCCACATACAGTAAAATGAGTGGTATTTAATACAGCCGGAAATCATTAAGAAGCCTGTGCTTTTGCTCAAAGGAAAAAGCATTATAGGAGAAATCATCTCTGATGGACAAATTGCAATAATCAAATTAAATGTAAACTTTTTAAATTATTCTATTTTCTTTGCTTATAGCTTTTTACCTGCACCTACTCAGCTCTCTCAGGACCAGCTTGAGGCTGAGGAAAAGGCAAGATCCCAGAGATCGCGGCAGACCTCGCTGGTCTCATCTCGAAGGGAGCCCCCCCCATACGGGTACCGGAAAGGCTGGATACCTCGGCTGTTAGAGGTAAATATGGATGCTTAGTTTGGACTCGTTAAACTGTGCTGAAATGTATCATAGCACACTTGTTAAATACCTTTAATCCCCATACCTCTGATTAGGAACGTCATGAGCTCTCGAGATGCATGCTTTACTCTGAAAATTTATCTTTTTCTTGTTTGATATCACTGTTCTTTGTCTCTTCCTAAGTCAGACTGTTAAACAGGTACAAAAGGAACTAACATATACTTTCTAAGTATAAATTACAGCATATGGAAGATAATGGGAAAGTAAGAGATGAAAATAGCCGGCGCCGCGGCTCACTAGGCTAATCCTCCGCCTAGCGGCGCCGGCACACCGGGTTCTAGTCCCGGTCGGGGCGCCGGATTCTGTCCCGGTTGCCCCTCTTCCAGGCCAGCCCTCTGCTGTGGCCAGGGAGTGCAGTGGAGGATGGCCCAGGTGCTTGGGCCCTGCACCCCATGGGAGACCAGGAAAAGCACCTGGCTCCTGGCTCCTGCCATCGGATCAGCGCGGTGCGCTGGCCGCAGCGCGCCGGCCGCGGCGGCCATTGGAGGGTGAACCAACGGCAAAGGAAGACCTTTCTCTCTGTCTCTCTCTCTCACTGTCCACTCTGCCTGTCGAAAAAAAAAAAAAAAAAAAAGAGAGATGAAAATAAAGAATGATGGAAGTTAATTTCCCACCATCCAGATCATGCTCCATAATCCTGAGGAGCTGCCTTCCGCCAGGGAAAACTGCAGTAGCACTTCCTCTGCTGATTTCTTTCTCTTCATCCATTTGAGGATGTTAATACATGCCTGCTACACAGATTATATAGTTTTAGGAAGTAAAAGAAACAAAGCTTGATGATTGATTTGGGGGAGAAGGAAGAATGTGGAATGATCTTTATATCTCTAGCTTGTTTCAAGGAGCAGACTTCCTTGCCAGCACTTAGTCTCCTATTACAATCCCATATGTCAGTTCAATACGTATTCTTTTCCCTGATTTCAGAGTAGCCTTCCCATATGGGACCGTCTTTCCTGTCTAGTGAAAAAAGCAAACTTTGAGACTTACATTGCTCCAGTTTTGCAAATGCAGTTGTAGTCTGTCTCCCATATTTGTCTTTCCCCTGCCTACCAGACTCTACAGAGCCTAGAAGATGACTACCAGTTAGTTCATATCTTGTCATAAAATAAGTCCCTGTCTTTTTTTCCTTGGCTGCTCTGGTCTTTATGAGTTCTGTTGTGTGAAGGCAGTCTTAGTACAGTTTTAAGAGGTTTGTGTTGTTTCTTTTGTTCTCTCTGATAATATAATATTCAAGAAGCAGGGTATGGTAAAAGGTCATCATCAAAGAGGCTGTCATGCCCTCTTTCCCGGGGCAGAAAGGTAGTGGTCAGTACTATTTAGTAGAGAGGTTGAGTGTTACTCTGAGAGATCATAGATATTCTTTGACCCCTCAGTAGATTACAAAATGGGAGTGGCACGCATCATCTTAAAATATTTTACATCTTTTTACATCTTTGCATTTCAGGATTAGGTTTGATTGCCAATAGCTTTTTTAAAATCTTAATTGATTATAAAGATTTCATATATCCAGATAGAACCAAACAGTTTATTTGAAAATCAAACCAAAATGGGCAGCTAATCTGGAAATGCCATGGGTGCCTCTTGAGAGGAGTGAATGTTCTATGGGAGAAGGCATTTTGTTCTAGTTTTCAAAGTAAGAGCTGTGATTTTCTGGCAAGCTAAATGACCACATAATGCTACATCTACAGTTCTGAAGAGCTTATTATAGTTGAACTCTAGCAAATCTGAGCCTGTGTCAGATTGATGCTGTGGGTACAGAAGGCACTTTGCTTAGGAATGCTTTAACTATTCCTGCCTAATTTACAAAGAAATCTGTATTAGCTTTATTCTGCTGGATTTCAAAAATTTCACACCTCTCTTTAGCAAGTAGGCATATTGTACCTAAAAACTCATATCCTAGTTTTAATGGAATACTGCTTGTAGAAGTATATTTTCATAATTTTTTTTTCATCAAATCCCTAAATGATTAATTTAAGATTTTTCCCAGACTTCATAGTGCTGTAGGTTGAATATCCCTCTCCTGAAATGCTTGGTACCAGAAGTGTTTCAGATTTTGTAAGATTTGATAGTTTTTTTTTTTATCAGTCAGGTATCCCTAATCCAAAAATCTGAAATCCAAACTCCAGAACTTTTTTAGGGTCATGTTGCTGCTGAGAAAGCTTTGGATTTTGGATTTTCAGATTTGGGAAATTCAACCTGTGCTTATTTGGCTTTTTTGAGCCAAAAGAAAAACATATCAAAGTAGTTAAAAATAGGAAGCTTTGGGGCAAATTGTTGTGATATAATGGGTTAAGCTCTTTAAAAAAAAAAAAGATTTATTTATTTACTTTTAAGTCAGAGTTACACAGAGAGAGAAGGAGAGGCAGAGACAGAGATGGCTTCCGTCCATTGGAAACTCCCCATTTGGCTGCGACAGCCGGAGCTGCGCCAATTCAAAGCCAGGAGCCAGGAGTCTCTTCCGGGTCTCCCACACTGGTGCAGGAGCCCGAGAACTTCGGCCATCTTCTGCTGCTTTCCCAGGCCATAGCAGAGAGCTGGATCAGAAGTGGAGCATCCGGGACTCGAACCGGTGCCCATATGGGATGCTGGCACTGCAGGTGGTGGCTTTACCTGCTACACCACAACGCCAGCCCCAGGGGTTAAGCCCTTTCTTAGGATGCCCATATCCCATGTTGAGAGTGCCTGGTTCAAGTCCCAGCCACTCTACACTCCTGTCTAGCTTCCTGCTAATACACCTGGGAGGCAGCAGATGATGGCCCAAGTTCTTGGGTTTTTGCTACCTGTGTGGGAGACTTGGCTCGTGGTTTCATCCTGGCCTAGCCCTGATTGTTTTTTTGTTTGTTTGTTTTGTTTTTGTTTTTGACAGGCAGAGTGGACAGTGAGAGAGAGAGACAGAGAGAAAGGTCTTCCTTTGCCGTTGGTTCACCCTCCAATGGCCGCCGTGGCCAGCACGCTGCTGCTGGCGCACCGTGCTGATCTGAAAGCAGGAGCCAGGTGCTTGTCCTGGTCTCCCATGGGGTGCAGGGCCCAAGGACTTGGGCCATCCTCCACTGCACTCCCTGGCCACAGCAGAGAGCTGGCCTGGAAGAGGGGCAACCGGGACAGAATCCGGTGCCCCGACCGGGACTAGAACCCGGTGTGCCAGCACCGCAAGGCAGAGGATTAGCCTATTGAGCCATGGCGCCAGCCCAGCCCTGATTGTTGTAGGCATTTGGATTAGCAGATAGTAGATTGATCTCTCTCTCTCTCTCTCTCTCTCTCTCTTTTACTTTCTCTCTCCCTTTCAAATAAATACATTTTTGAAAAAACAAAGCTTTTTTGGAGTTAGAATATTGGGTTTAGGGTTAGGCATTGTGGCACAGTGGTCAAGATGCCCGCATCCTCTATCACAGTGCTTGGGTTCAAGTCCCAGTTCTTCCAATCCAGGTTCCTGCCAGTATGCATCTTGGAGGCAACAGGTCATGGCTTGCATACTTGGGTCCTCTGCTACCCATGTGGGAGACTCAGATACAGTTCCAGGCTCTTGGCTTCAGCCTAGCCCAGCCCTGGATACTGTGGGCATTTGAGGAGTGAACCGTGGATGGAAGATTGCTTACTCACTCTGTCTGTTTTTCTCTCTCTCACTCTTTTTCTTTTTCTTTTTTTCTTTTTTTTGAAGATCCATAGGGTTTTTTTGTTTGTTTTAAATATTTTATTTATTTATTTGAGAGGTAGAATTATAGACAGAGGAAGAGACAGAAAGATCTTCCATCTGCTGGTTCACTTCCCAAATGGCCACGACATCCAGAGCTGCACTTTTCCAAAGCCAGGAGCTTCTTCTGGTCTCAGTCTCTCACATGGGTGCAGGGGCCCAGGCGCTTGGGCCATCTTCTACTGCTTTCTCAGGGCATAAGCAGAGATCTGGATTGGAAGAGGAGTAGTCAGGACTAGTAGTCAGGCGCCCATATAGGATGCTGATACAGCAGGCGGAGACTTAGCGTACTGTGCCACAGTGCCATATCACTTACTCTTTCAAATAAATAAAGGAAATTAAAAGATCTTGGTTAAAGTTCTGCATGTACTAGCTGTGAAATCTTGGAGAAATCACTTATTCTGAACCTGAATTTTTTTGTTTGAAAATATGGAGATGTTGAAGAATTACGAGGAATAAATGATGTAATATAAATGTGAGCGTCATTTTGTAAATTATAGTATACTAAGGTGTTTTATTTAAAAATTACACTAGATGAGGCCGGTGCCGTGGCTCACTAGGCTAATCCTCCACCTTGCAGCACCGGCACACCGGGTTCTAGTCCCGGTTGGGGCACCGGATTCTGTCCCAGTTGCCCGTCTTCCAGGCCAGCTCTCTGCTGTGGCCAGGGAGTGCAGTGGAGGATGGCCCAAGTGCTTGGGCCCTGCACCCCATGGGAGACCAGGATAAGTACCCGGCTCCTGCCATCGGATCAGCACGGTGCGCCAGCCGCAGCGCACCGGCCGCGGCGGCCATTGGAGGGTGAACCAATGGCAAAGGAAGACCTTTCTGTCTGTCTCTCTCTCTCACTGTCCACTCTGCCTGTCAAAAAAAAAAAAAAAAAAAAAAATTACACTAGATGTTCATATGTTTATTTGATGATCTACCTTTGTTTAACATTAAAATTCATCATCAGACTTCATTTAGCATGTTTTATTTAGATCTCTTTCCTAAGTAATTTTATATAATCATTACAATCATAATAATGGTAGAAATGTGGTAACTCACTTCTAGGTCCTTCCTATGGTATTTGCTTCTGATGTAACTGTGAATAAATGATAATATAAACTCCAATGATATTATAAATTCCAAGAAAAAGTTATTTGCATTTCTGCCCTAAGTATAGCTTCACCTGTTCCTTTGTGTGTTATGTGTATGTACCCACGTGCACATATGCTAAAACTAAAATTCTTTGCTTTGTCCTAAACGTATTTGCATAGCGCCTTTCTGTCACATATGTAAAATCCCTACTTCTGGCCGTGGCCCTTCATGATCTGCTGTTTGTCTACCCATGCAACCTGTGTGTTAGCTCTTCTGTCCTCAGTAAGATCCTGGTTCCGTTGGACTCTGGTTGCCTAGAACATGCCACATTCAACCTGCAGCAGGACGTGAATCCTTGCTATGGGCTCTGCCTAGAAAATGCTTCATCAGACTTCCCTTGACCACTCTCTCATTCACAGTTTAGCGCTCATTTTGCATCTTCACAAAGGCCAGCTCAACAACCCTATCCAAAGTACCCTCTCTTCTGTTACCTTCATGGCACTAATCACAAACCAAAGAGCTTGGTTTTTATGTATTTGCCCATAAAATGTAAACTCCACAAGATCAGGGACCTCTGTTTTGTTTTCTACAGTATCTCTAATGCCTACTAAGGACTCAATAATCCATTTGTTGAATAAATAATAAATAATTATATAAGTATTTTGACTCTTGAATTGCTAATAATAATATTTCTTTTCCCTTTTTTTCCCCTAAATATACAGGATTTTGGAGATGGAGGTGCTTTTCCAGAGATCCATGTGGCTCAGTATCCACTGGATATGGGACGCAAGAAAAAAATGTCAAATGCACTGGCCATTCAGGTAGATCCTGAAGGAAAAATTAAATATGACGCAATTGCTCGACAAGGACAGTCAAAAGACAAGGTAATCTCTAACTGATTTTTTTTCACTGATAATTATTTTGTGAGGAATTTTTTGTTGTTGTTTCATTTTGTGAAAATGATAAATCTTGCATTTAGTTTATGTTAAAAGTAGCATGTGGGGCCAGCATTGTGGCACAGGGGGTTAAGCCACTGTTTACAATGCTGGCATTCCTTATCAGAGTGCTGCTGTGAGTCTTGGCTGCTCTGTTTCCCGTCCAACTCCCTGCTGATATGCCTGGGAAAGCAGCAAAAGGTGGTCCAAGTACTTGGGTCCCTGCCACTTCCTCGGGAGACCCAGATAGAGTTGTAGGCTCTTGGCTTCCGCCTGGCCCAGTCCTAGCCATTGCAGTTATTTGGGGACTGAACCAGCAGAGGGAAAATTTTTCTCTCACTCTCTGTCACTCTGCCTTTCAAATTATGTTGGAAGAGTGACAGGGAAGGAGGGAAGGGGACAGAGAGAGAGAGATCGATATCGATCTTCCATCTGCTAGATCACTCCCCAGGTGGCCGCAGTAGTAGCACAGGACCAGGCCAAAGCAGGTAGCCAGGAGCTCCATCTGAGTCCCACATGTGGGTGACAGAAGCCCAAACACTGAGCCATATGTTGCTGCTTTCCTAGACTATTAGCAGGAGCTGGATTGGAAGTTGAGCTGCTAGGGCATACATGGGATGTGGCAGTGGCTTTACCCGCTGTGCAGTAATGCCTGCCCCAATAATTTTTTTTAAAGTAGCATGAAGTATACTTAACTCCAATATCTGACAAAGATATTTTCCTTTGAAATCCCCTACAAATTGATGATGGCATGAGCATACTCTGATTTTTACTTGTTTTACATTTTAAAAACAATTATTTTTTATTACTAACATCATAAAAGGGCTAGCAAGGGGTGGTCCTTTAGCCTAGAAGTTAAGATGTCCATGTCCACATTGGCATACCCAACTCCAGTTCTTGACCCCAGCTTCTAGCTAATATGCACCCTGGGAGGCAACCACAGTGGCTCAAGTAGTTCCTGCTATCCATATGGGAGACCTGAATTGAGTTCCCCAGCTCTGACATCTGTCCACATCAGTCTAGCCAACCCTGCCAGCCCCAGCCTTTGCAGGTATTTGGGGAATGAGCCATTGGATGGAAGTGCATGTACTCTGTCTCTCTCAAATAAACTCTGTCTCTCTCAAATAAGTTTTAGGAAATGATAAAATAAAAATTCTAGCCATTTTTCTTAAGATTTATTTATTTGGAAGGCAGAGAAACAGAGAGGGAGAGAGAGAGAGAGAAATCTTCCATCCACTGGTTCACTCCCCAAATGGCTGCAACGGCTGGGGCTGGGCCAGGCTGAAGCCAGGAGCCAGGAACTTCTTTCAGATTTCTTGTGGGTTGCAGGGCCCCAAGCACTTGGGCCATCTTCCAGGTACATTAACAGGGAGCTGGATCAGAAGTGGAGCAGCTGGGACTCAAACCTACATCTGTAGGATGCTGGCACTGCAGGTGGAGGTTTAACCTTTTATGCCACAGCACCAGCCCAGCAATTTTTTTTTTAATCTGTAATCCCAGGGCCCTAACAAAATAAAAATTTTTAATTTTATCAGTAGTCTACTAATTTCCTTCGTATATTTACAGAGTACTTCCATACTTATTTTAATAGTTAATTTGAATATAATAGATTACATAAACTTCTTTTGCCCTAGATTAAATACAAAACTAGCATTTGCCATCCAGATTTAGAGTGGCCCTTGCTTACAAAGTAATAAAAACACCAGAAATAAAATTTACTTAAAATAATCTTCATCACAGAGCAGCTATGCTCAGAGCCAAGGAACTATTTTTAAGAAGACCTACTTTTATTTCCTTGTAAATAAATACTCAAGACAGAAGTAGAAGATTGCTTTATAATTGATGATGTTGGGAAAAATACTTGACAGCCTTCAGTTTCTCTCCCTTGCTTCTCCCACACTTTTTCAGTTTACCCCCTAAGATACCTGACAGCTCATTCTTTACTGCCTGCCTCATGGCCAGTGAACTTTTAGGGAAAACAGTTATGCAGGTTTGTGTCCTGTTTCAGCTAGGTTCCTTGTTGTGCTCTCCAAGCTTTAACTCTTGTTCTTCTCCTTCCTGTTTCATTGTAAACAAGTGATTCCCCCAGCTATTTTGAGTATAAAGACTATTGGAAGAAAATGACCAACTTTTTTTATCCTTTGCTTGTCTTTATGCCTTGACTTTCTTTTGTTGTTGAAAGAAATCCCTTCTATCCAAGCCTCATCTTGTCTTGTGTTTTCTGGTATATTCTGGATCCTAGTCCCTTCCCTTTTCATCTGTAATCTCACCTATTCTTCTCTGTTATCTTTCACCACTCTTCTCATGGCTCCTTCTTGTTAGCATTTGAATTTACTGCAGGTTTTTTTTTTCCTATCTTTTGAAACAAGAACTTTTACCTAACTATCTACCTTCAAAGCTCCCTGTAGCTACCATGTAATGTACACCTAATTTTCTTCACTTTCCTTCCAGGTTCCTGCAAAAGTTATTTGTGTGTGTGTGTGTGTGTGTGTGTGTGTGTGTGTGTGTGTTTTGTCCTCTCTACTTAACTTCCACTTCACTCTGGTTGACTGCAGTATGGCCTCACCTTAACCAGTTTGCAGATAATGCTCTTGGGAGAGGTCTCTAACACTGTTCTTAGCACAGTCTCTGAGTAATGCGATTGTTTTCCCATGGCTCCCGTTGTTGCATAGGCATGTGACTGAAGTCTATCCAAGCTTTCTCTGCTAGGTTCTAGATCCTAATATTCTGTCTACTTGGGCAGGGCTATCTATATTTTCCTAAGGCACTACTTAATCAATTACAAACCTAAATGAATAATTTGCCCCTTAATCTACCTGTGGTATTCTCTTAACTCAGTGAGTGGCAGTAGTAGCTTCCTACCTGCTCGTCCCAGAAGCCTGGGAGTCTTTTGTTCTTATTATTCATTTTTTCTTCACTGTTTATTATTTTCATCTGCTTGAAAGAGAGAGAGCGAGCAAGTGAGCGAGCAAGCACCTGCAGTGGCCAAGGCTAGGCCAGGTCAAAGCCAGGTGCCAGAAACTCCATCTGGGTTTCCCAAGTTGGTGGCCGGGGCCCAAGCACTTGAGCCGTTCTCTGCTGCTTTCCAAGATGCACAGTAGCAGAAAACTGGAGTGGAAGCTGAGTAGCCTGGACCTTGAAGAAGCACTCTGATAGGGGATACAGGCATCCCAAAGTGACAGCCATGATGCCCTTCCCTGATTTTTTTTTAATTACACAAGTAATACAGTCTCATAAAAAATACCAATGAAACGTAAGTATACAAGGGTACTTCAAAAAGTTCTTAGAAAATGGAATTAAAAGGTAAAGTCCAGGACAGTGTTGTAGTTCAGTGTGTTAAGCAGCTGCTTGCAATGCTGGCATCCTATGGGAATGCCAGTTTGAGTTTTAGGTGCTTCCTATGGTGCTCCCTGCTGATGTACCTGTGAAGGCAGTGGAAGATGTTCCAGGTACTTAGGTTCCTGCCAACCATTTGGGAGACCAGAATAGAATTCTAGGCTCCTGACTACGGCCTGGTTCAGCAATGCCTGTTGCAGCCATTTATGGAGTGAAACAGCACCGGAAGATGGAAAATATCTCTTCTGTTTTTCTCTCCACCCTCTCTGTCACTTTGCCTTTTGAGTAAATAAAGGAGAAAAAAAGTTTATTTTGGTGCAAAAATTCTTTAAATGTATACATAGTTTTATTATGCACATTTTCTGTGAACTTTTTAAAGACCCCTTTTAAGTCTTACCTGCTTTCCTCCTATTTTACTTCTTAATGGTAACTACTGTTACTTAAAGATTTATTTTCACATGAATGGAATTTTTTTTTTTTTTTTTTTTTTTTTGACAGGCAGAGTGGACAGTGACAGAGACAGAGAGAAAGGTCTTCCTTTGCCGTTGGTTCACCCCTCAGTGGCTGCTGTGGCCAGCACACCATGCTGATCTGAAGGCGGGAGCCAGGTGCTTCTCCTGGTCTCCCATGGGGTGCAGGGCCCAAGCACTTGGGCGATCCTCCACTGCACTCCCGGGCCACAGCAAAGAGCTGGCCTGGAAGAGGGGCAACCGGGACAGAATGCGGCGCCCCGACCGGGACTAGAACCCGGGGTGCCAGTTCCGCAGGTGGAGGATTAGCCTAGTGAGCCACAGCGCCGGCCAATGAATGGAATTTTAATACAACTGTTTAACCTTGCTTTCTTTTTTACTTAATAAGTTTGAAAATTTTTGCTGACATGTAGAGGTGTACTTTATTTTTTTAAAAAAGATTTATTTATTTTGAGAGTTACAGAGAGGGAGAGATAGAAGAGAGGAATCTTCCATCCTCTGTTCACTCCCCAAGTGGCTGCAATGTCCAGGGCTGGACCAAACTGAAGCTGGGAGCCAACAGCTTCATTCAGGTCTCCCGTGTGGGTGGCAGGAGTCCAAGCACTTGGGCCATCCTCCACTGCTTTTCCCAGGCCATTAGCAAGGGAGCTGGATCAAAAGTGGAGCAACCAGAACATGAACCAGTGCCCATATGTGATGGCAGCATTGCAGGCAATGGCTTTACCCGTTACACAATAACACCAGCCTCAGGTGTACTTTATTTTCTAAAAGACATTTATTTTCATCTTCTTGAAAGAGTGACAGAGATCTTCCATCTACTGGTTCACTCCCTAAATGCCTATTACAGCTAGAACTGGGTTAGGCCAAAGCCAGGAGCCCAGAACTCCGTCCAGGTCTCCCCGTGAGTGATAGGGACACTATTGATCCATTATCTGCTGCCTCTCAAGATGTGTTACTGGGAAGCTAGATCAGAAACAGTAGCTGGGACTCTTGACAGTCCAGTATGAGCTGCTGGCATTCCACATGGCGCCTGAATCAGCTCTGTCACAATGCCTGCCCCTACTCATTTTTTTTTTTAATGTATAGAATTTTTTGGTTTGATTATAGCCAAATTTGTTTAAGCACTAGTGATTTCTATTTTGTTAGTTTTGCAAACACTACTTTACTCAAGATCTATATATCTTTTTCCATGTTAGTGTTTGTGTAAAATAAATTCCTAGATGTGGACTTACAGGTTTAGCGATCAGTATAGTTCTTTTGTTTTTCTCATACCCTCCATCTGTTCAGAAACCATGGTTTATTCCTTGTTGGTTCACTCCCCAAAGGGCTGCAACAGCCAGGGGTGGGCCAGACTGAAACCAGGAGTCAGGAACTCCATTCTGATTTTCCACATGGGTGGCAAGGGCCCAAGTCCGTGAGCAGTCTTGTGCTGCTTTCCCGGGTGTATTAGCAGGAAGCTGGGTGGGAAGCATAGCATCCAGGACTTGATCTGGCAAAATGATGGCTTAACCAACTTGTGCCATGATGCCAGCCCAAACATTTTTTCTTATCCTGTGAACTTCCCTTTTAAATTCACCTATGCTTGGAGAGCCCTGCTTCTATCTTTAAGCAAATGCTTTCGCTTTCAAATCTCAGCTCAGGTTTCAGTATTTCAGGATGTTCTTTGTGGTTTTCATGGCTAAATTGGGTATCCCTCTACCTGATACTTACATAGCAGTCGTCAGTTTTTGTTTTAATTGTTCACTTAGGATCTGTGTGACTTGCTCTTTGAAGGCAAGGATTAGAGCATTTTTTTAAAAGATTTATTTATTTATTTGAAACGCAGAGTTCCAGGGAAGCAGAGGCAGGGAGAGAGAGGTCGGTCTTCCATCCTCTGGTTCACTCCTCAAATGGCCACAGCGCCTGGAGCTGGGCCAATGGGAAGCCAGGAGCTTCCTCTGGGTCTCCCACCCTGGTGCAGGGGCCCACAGACTTGGGCCATCTTCTTTCTACTGCTTTCCCAGGCCATAGCAGAGAGTTGGATCAGAAGTGGAGCAGACTTGAATCAGCGCCCATATGGGATGCTGGCACTGCAGGCAGTGGCTTTGCTTGTTATGCCACAGCACCAGCCCCTAGAGCTTTATATTTTGATTTTTAGCAGCTAATTTAGTAGCCTGAAAACTTAGATACAGGCGTTTACCAATGTTTGTTGGGTAAATGATAGCCATTTTTATGGCCTAACAGAAAATCATTTCTCCTGAATCCAATTGAGAAGCATGGTCCACTCCTGCAACAGGGAAGTTAGGTTCCTATACATGCAGGACATACACTGAAAGTTGACTCTGAGCCACGGAGGCCTCTGGTTGACTCCAGCTGCCTTTGTTTTGGTGTATCTCTACTTCTGCGGTGGTCACTCGTCTTATTGGTATTTGCTACCTCTCCAATCCCATTTGTTAGGAAAAAGCAACAAGCAGGGCAATAATTTGGCATTAGCAAGTTGTGTTATTTTGAATGAAATACAGCTTTAGACCATCTTGGATTTTATTTCAAGAATTTTATCTGATAGGGAATATGTAAGAGATTTTATTTCCCCCTCAACAGCTAGGTGTGTTGATTATTTTGTATTGAAAATAGACAACTGTTAAAACTGAAATGTTTATTTTTTTAATGTTAGTATTTTGGCCAAATAAGGACTAAAAGCAGTGTTCCTTTATAGAGTAAAATTCTTATATGTTAGAAGGCAAACACTGGAAGTGACCCAAAACTGTTAGTTTATAGAAGTACCATTCTCAGATTCATCTGTTTTTTTGTTTTTTGTCTGTTTTGTTTTGTTTTTGCTTGTAGATGGCTTAACTCATGAAGTTTTGAAATGCATCTAATTATTCATTAACTGAATAGCCATTGTATGCCATTGGCTTGTGGGAAATGGGGAACACTTACTGATTGCTCAGGGCTGTCCAGCATTATAGTTTTAACATTACTGGTGCTACCTATTGAGAACCAGCAGTGCCCTCACTCTAGTCTTTTTTTCTTAGCTGAAATGCTTCACACATTCACAGAGGCCCTAGAAGGAGGGTTGGAGGTATCAGCAATGCCCTATTTGAAAAACCACTGATTTTCCTATTTTAGAAAAAACAGAGATTGATATGCTAAATGGAATTAAATCATTCAGGAGACTGATTTGCAGAGTTTGGGTTTTTTAAATTTGCACATAGTATAAAGATTTCTTATTTATTCCACAGAGATCTGGGATTATGCAGAAACTAGGGAGTTGGAAGCACCAGCAGATGGGAGATCTGTCTCTCTCTCTCTCTTCCCGCTTTCCCTCTCTCTCTCTCTTTCAAATAAATAGATCTGTGCGGTTTTTTTAAAGGGACTATTAGTAATAGCAAATTGGAAAGAAGATAGTGTCTTAGAGTAAATTTTTTTTTTTTTTTGACAGCCAGAGTGGACAGTGAGAGAGAGAGAGACAGAGAGAAAGGTCTTCCTTTGCCGTTGGTTCACCCTCCAATGGCCACCGTGGCCAGTGTGCTGAGGCCAGCGCACCGCGCTGATCCGATGGCAGGAGCCAGGTACTTATCCTGGTCTCCCATGGGGTGCAGGGCCCAAGCACTTGGGCCATCCTCCACTGCACATCCTGGCCACAGCAGAGAGCTGGCCTGGAAGAGGGGCAACCGGGACAGAATCCGGCGCCCCGACGGGGACTAGAACCCGGTGTTCCGGCTCCGCAAGGTGGAGGATTAGCCTAGTGAGCCGCAGCGCCGGCCTTAGAGTAAATTTTGATAGAACTAAATGCCCCCCAAACACACTTACAGCTTGAGTGATAAATCTTGAAATAAAGGCCATTGTATATGCATTTTTCTTCTGAGATAGTTATAATATTTAAAATGTTACATGTGTGATATTACCTGAAAGAATGCCTTCCACTGCTGTGCTCCTCAAAACAACCCTGTTACACTGCTTCCATCATAGATGTTATCTTACTACTTTGTTTATCTGATGCTTTCACAAGCACGCTAAGCCTAAGACATTTTTTTAGTCTGTACAGTTTCTTGCCAGTTTACAGTAGTAGGAAAAGGTTTTGCTGATGAGTTACTGGTTTATCTTGTTCACAGAGCTCATTTGTGTTCCTGATACCTTCATGGGTATATTGAATTTTTCACATAGCCCTCCCCAGCCCCATTGCCTCTTGGGATGTACTGCACATTTGGTTCCCAGGCTATAAAAACTTGGGGTTTTATAGTTAATCACCATGGAGGAATCTTGCTCTTCAGATGCCCTTCACTCAGCCTTATGAGATGCTAGAATCTTATTGATGCTCATTTAAAGGGTTATTAACTTTGGAATATCTAAATAAGAAGCGGCAAAGGGCTCTGGTGTGCTAAATTCGTATTGAGACTTTATATTGAACACACATGACTGCCAGGGGGCCGTTTGCTTAGACTCTCTTCTTGTAATGATTGCTCTGTAAAAGTGATTCAGTCTTCATAGTCTTGGCATTATTTTCTACAGCGTTGTTACACAAATTTCAATTTGTGGTGGTATAGATTTTTCTATTCTCAGAGGAAATTTTTAAGGTCAATTAGTAGCTATGTGACCTTAATGTACTGCACCTCACGCTTCCACTAGTCAGATGTGGCTCCTTTCCAGAATGAACACTCGTAGAGGATGGTGACACTAGCAGTGCACGTTGTACTGAATCATGTGAGCTTCCTTACCTGGTCCCTGGTAGCATTTCTGAGAAAAACAATCTGAAATTTCAACTGATAAACGGAAGGTAGTATTTTTTTTTTCTGGGAAATCAATAGCTTATATAGAAAGTTCTACAGGGCCTAAAATCTGAACAGCTTTAACAGGTAATAGGGCATCTCTAAAATTCAATGACTCATTCATTTGTACAAAAAATATTGACTTAATAGTTCCTGTGGACCAGACATTTGTTATGGGGACTGAAGACAGTTTAGTGAATCTTATCAGAAATGTGAATTTAATCATTGTGCATGCTCATGGGTTGATATAAAGATTAAATTAGTTTAGACATTTTAAGCC